>NC_059130.1:120714065-121018632 GCF_020740605.2 Lemur catta | reverse complement strand
TTTTTGTCAAGTGCTTTGAAAATAAGGTTTTAGAAGCCATAGCACACCTTGTCATCTTAAAAGGGAAGATACCTGGCTCTTTAGTTTAGCTAAGCTTTAATTTCTATAGTAAATATTTGACTTCAGAACATTTAACACTGTGGCAAAAGGGCAAATATTTACCTAGCTTAATCATTCTCTATATATTATTCTACTACCCCTGTAAATACAAAATGTGAGGTGAAATCTAAAAATCATTAATGCCTAAATTCAGCCAGATTAAAATGTGCCGTTAAATGTCTCAACAAAATTTCAGATTGCATAACCCTTTTAAGTTGTACATCACAAGCCTTCTGTTAAATCAAGAAAATAAAATGGAATTTATCTGTAATACTATAGACCAGCACAGACCAAAATTCACCTGAAATAGATACTCATATAATCACCATGGATTTTCACCAGTCCCAGTGAAAACAAATAAATACAGTCTTTAGTTCGAATTTTAAAGGCAGAATTAAGGAAAGAGGGCAAGAATGGGAGGGAAAACCAACTAGTTTTTTTTTATATCCTAATAGTCAATTTTTATACCTAATAGTCAATATCCCAATTTTTTTATCCTAATAGTCATATTGAGAGATTTGGGAAAATATAGTAACTCAACTTGGTTCTAGGCTTGGGAAGTAATAAGCACTTCAACATAATAAACTCCATACCAGAAATATTTTTGTATATTCTACTCTCATTTCAGAATAAAAATGCAAAGCCCTGATGAGATTTATCAGGGCTTATTTTGATCACAATCTCCATTACTCTGAATCCTAGCTTATTTTAGCTAAGTGACAAGAGTTTTCTGCCTTCTTCAACTCCAAGCTTTTCCCCTGGACTGAAGCTCAGATATATCATGAGATTAAGTCTGTTTAGTCATGGGAGGAATGGGACTTGTCCCCTTCCCTATATCATGGGTGGTCTATAACAAAATTAGGCTCTATATTCTTCATAATTTCCTGACTAATAATTGCAATGAAATCACATCTCATTTATTTTATAACATTTATGGAGTCTGATACAATAAATGCTTCACATTTCAACAAAAATCTTGCTATCAATAGCACAGCCTTTTGTTTGCTTGAGCTACACAACCAATTTCTGTTCTGAGGTACTATGAAAATATTATGTGGCTTCTTGGTTTTGCTGTTTAAATGAAACTTTCCTATGTGCATTTTTGTTGTTGTACCAACTTTCATAATCTGTCCAGTTCAATTTTTACCCACCATGAACTATCTCCAAATGATTGTGACCATGTTTTGTTTTATGAGTACATTTTCTGTGTCTTTGAGGTCAAAACATCCACTATGGACTGACAATAAGCCTTCCAAAGTACAGGTGGTGAAAATTATTTTCTACAAAATATACTAACTCACTAATGTCTCTATGTCCAGAAATATGAAGCATATAACTAGAAATGCTGGCTCTAAAATATAACCTAGAATAAAAATTAGGCAGGCAAGTAATGACTTGTTTTTCACAGGTACACCAGCCTCAATCAGGTTTTTCAACCAAGTGTTTATTAGAAATAACAAGTGATTCTTTTGTGTGCATTAATTCAATCCAAAGAGCAATCGAGAATCTGAGTCTCAGGAAGATAACAGACTCAATGATATGATCCGGTAAAATAAGCACTGGTGAAGCCCAAAGACCTCAATCAGAAGTTAGGTCCTATTATTTACCAACTCTGCCTCATTTTCTCCACCTTAAAAAATAAAAAAAAGAACAAGACTCTTAAAATCCCATTAGTATAATCACCAAACTTCAGTTGAAGAACTTCATAAAACAAATGTTACAAATTTTCAATATTTTAGGTGCCAAATGCCTAGAGGATTAAGAACACCAAAGGTGAATATTCAAGTAGAAGCAGAGCATAGGGCTCACTCCCACACCCAGCCATCATCCCAGGTGTTCTATAACTCAACTACACATATGTATCTTCACCCTCTTGTTTTCCTTTGCATCCCATTCCTTCCTCCAGGCTTGTGCTTCATTCACTTTTCCCCTCATTCTCTGCTTGAGAGTGGCACACTAGATCTACTTAGATCTAATAATTCCACTTAAAGACTAAAAAAACTAAATGGCTGGACCCTGCTAAAGAGAAAAGAAAGGGGGTGGGGGACTCCTACAAACTTCTCCAGAGACAGAGGAACTCTACAAACTCTCCAGACTGCCTCAGGGAAAACGGTCTCCCAGAGTTATATGCTGCTTTTGACAGAATACCAACAAAGGCATAAACATAGAAAATACCATTCATGGCAGAGACTAAACACAAAAAAATACCTATTTATATGATTTTGTATTTTTTTTAATTACAAAAAATTACAACTATCAACTCCCTAGGGACTATTACAGCCTATTCTTAAAAAACAAACTTAATACATAGGGCTTCCTTCAAAGCTAGACTAACACTATTTCATAGGTTAAATGCTAATTTTTAAGTTTTGTTACCACTGGCCTTAAATCATTACATTAGAATACCAAGAGGATCTTAGTGATTAAAGACAGATACTAAATAAAATTTCCATTTAAAGCCATGCTAAAACACGACAAATTTTTCCTTGTTCAAAGTTGCCAAAAGCCTTCATTTTAAAGAATACTTTAGTGACCAAATAGATATTCAATGAATCAATGTACCAAATAATACATTAGACATATTAAAACATGTCTTCAATTACAGCCAATTATGCTAGAAAAGCCAGTATCATCAAGCTCATGTCATAAAAGAAGGAATAATTTCTCATTTAAAAACTACCCTGCCATAAACAAAAAGCCCCTCCTTCCTCTCACATGATGGAATCAATGGTGGAAAAAAGAACCTTATGAAATCATTCTTCAAATTGTTGTATTAGCACTAAATGTCAGACTTATAGTAAAAAGGAGCTTAAAACCAACACATTTTAATTAGGAATTTTTTTTAAAAACCAACAACAATCATGAACTAACCAATCATCAAGTTCAAAAATATTTAAAAAATCTATGTCCTACAAACAAATAATAATCAGATCCTACAGAAGTAAGACCAAGCACAATCTGATGCTCTCCAACCCCATCTCCCACTATGACAAAGTCTTTGCGTCACCACTATCTTGCCTCCTGCACCGGCAGTGGGCAAGAAACTCAAGTTGGTCACCTTCAGAAGCTAAATACCAGAGACAGACGGGAAATCCCTTTGCTAGTCCAGATAATTAGAGTTAACCACCTGAGTGCCAAATCATAACTCACATATGCTTTCAATTTAACCGGTTTTCAATTAAACGTCCATTTTTCAGGTCCCAACTGATAAATTTAGCTAGTATACACTTAGCTTATTAGCTTCTTAGTAAATTTTTATTTACTGTTTCTATCACTCTGAAAAGCAAAATAAATTTAACAATTGTTTTCAAATGACTGTTACAGAAATTAAAGGCAATTGAAATTAATTAATTATAGAGTATCTGGGTACTACATGTCAATATATAAGATTTGATTTTCAATTTAGAAGAAGAGGTATTGGAGGATGAAAAAGGAAAAAATATATAATCAAACTAGGTCATCTACTAACAGTAAAAAGAAACGTAATTTATTTTTCTATGTTTTCAGACTTGGCACAATCCAGATGAATTAATATAATAATTTATAAACTATTCTCAGTTGAATTCATTCACCAACACCTGAAAATGGTTTATTTATCAAGGGAACATTAATTTCAACATGTAAAATAATTCCTAACACTGTCACTAGATCATGTTTTTGCTTCTTTGTGTTTTAAAATTAAATGCTGGGATTGTTTGGTTTTGGTTGTTGTTGTTGTTGTTTTTGTTTTTTAAGTCAGAAACTGAACACAAACATTCTCTCTGGACCCCTTATTTTGAATCTCAATCACCAGCAGACCAAATTGAGGACCTCCTGAAAGACTGAAAAATTGAAATAGGATTAAATGTTTTGATTTTAAAGACACATTATTGAAAAAAAGTCCAAATTATCTGCCTCTCAACATAACTTTCTAATACACCCCCAAAGAAAAAGAAATATAGCCATGTACCACATAACATTTCACCCAGCAATGGACTACACATGATAGCTGTCCTATATGATTATAACGGAGCTGAAAAATTCCTATTATCTAGTGACAGTGTAGCCATCATAGCATCCTAAGTGCAATTACTTTATTTTTTTTAATAAATTTAGTGTAGCCTAAGTGCACAGTGTTTATAAAGTCCACTGTAGTGTACAGTAATGTCCTAGGCCTTCACATTCACTCACTACTCACTGACTCACCCAGAGCAATTTCTAGTATGGTGTATTATTTTTTATCTTTTACATCGTATTTTTACTGTACCTCTTCCATGTTTAGCTATGTTTTGATACACAAATACTTACCATCATGTTACAACTGCCTATAGTATTCAGGATAGTAACATGCTATTCAGGTTTGTAGCCCTGGAGCAACAGGCTCTACCATATATCCTAAGCTGTGTTGTAGGCTATGCCACTTGGGTTTGTGTTAAGTGCACTCTATGATGTTCGTAAAATGACAAAATTGCCTAATGATGCATTCCTCAGAGTGTCTCCCCATTGTTAATGCAATGCATGACTGTATTTAGATATGATGTCTTCTAAGGAGTCTAATATCAAGCCATCTACTCAAATCAACCACATTCAAAGCATAAGCTTCCCCTCCCTCTCTACCTCTATACATTCAATCACATTTGATATACAGAAATCTCACCCAGTGGTCCACTTCTGCTTTGTCTGGAGGCTATGGCATGGTGGAGATAGCATCAGACATGGAAAACAAACTAGTGACTGAGGGACACTGAATAAGACAACTTGACCTCGCAGAGCTCTGTTTCCTTCCTCTGTTAAATGGGAATTACGATCCTACCTCAAGAAATTAGGTTTAGGTTTGGATTAGGTGCTGAGGATTAGGTTTAGAATATTTCAGCGTTAGGAAAAAGAAAGGTATTATTATTAGACTTGTAAACCAAGAACTGTACCTCTATCTTTATAGCTTATCATAGACCTACCACATATTAAAGCTTTTGCAAATGACTATCAAGATAGATCCTACATTAAAGTGCTAGATGCATAAAGGAAACTCAATTAGTTAAAAAGTAAAAACTTCAGGCAAATTCCTCCTTCCTTCTCCATCCACCAAATACCAATCAACTTTTTCACTGATCAACCAGGTTGTCTTGGCATGCTCTGGTCACAATCTCATTTCCTTCACACCCACGGTCCTCATCCCCTGGGCTGGGCTGCAGTCGGGTAACAAACAGTCTGTGGCCTATCAGGAACTGGGCTGCACAGCAGGTGAGCGGTCAGTGCAAGCGAAGCTTCCTTACAGCCACTCTCCATCACACCTGAGCTCCACCTTCTATCAGATCAGTTACTGTCTCCCATCACCCCCAGATGGGACTGTCTAGTTGAAGGAAAACAAGCTCAGAGATCCCACTGATTCTGCATTATGGTGAGCTATATAATTACTTCATTGCATATTACAATGTAATAATAATAGAAATAAAGTACACAAAAAATGTAATGCACTTGAATCATCCCAAAATCATCCACCATCACCGCCCATCCCGTCTGTGGAAAATTGTCTTCTACGAAACCGGTCCCTGGTGCCAAAAAGGTTAGAGACTGCTGCTTTACACCATCACTACACTAAATTAGGCTAAGCAGGATTGTTCTGCTGGTTTCCAGGTTCCAAAAAAGAGAAAACAGTATTACAAGTTCTCTTAATCTCTGTCATCTTGCAAAATCTAATACTAAATTAAATGTGTGTATATTAAGTAAGTCACTAGAAATTTTTCCACCTACCAGGTCTACAAGTGTCTAGACATTGTCCTACAAACTACAAGGACAAGATTCTTTGAAAGAGTTTTGTGGACAAATGAAGCAAAAGAAATCTAATAGTTTACTCGTAGACAGTAAATCTAATTGTCGATTTAAATTCAATTTAAAGAAAGCTACCTCAATATTTATGAAGCTCTGAGGCCTGATCAGCATTTCTGGAAGAGATGCCACTACTCCATGTCTTGATAAAACCCCACATGTCAAAATTGGATTTTAAAGGGCTAATTTGATCTTCCCATAGAGAGGAAATTTTAACTACACGTTTCCTGATTCAAGAGTTTATCTACTACACATAGAAAGGCTTTCTAGGAAGCATATGTGGTAAGTAGATGGCAAATAAAATATTTTTAAATCAAAGTTCCAATAACAAATATCATCACTTCCCTACTTTGAAAGCTAAAACTGTATTCCCAAATATTAAATAACAAAATACTAACAATCCTAAGAAATCCACAATAAAAAGTTATTCATTAAAGTAACCTAAATAATGGGCATGGATATCTTTTCATTGCTACAGTACTGTTTAGAATTGTTTTCAAAGTTCTAAAATGTGACTGCTTTAGAGGTGCCAGATGAGACTAATTTAAATAACCTAAGATTGCTCAACTCACCTCCAGCTTTCCAGGTGCTACAACGTATACACAAAGAAAAGAGCTGCTGCATAAAACCCCATTAGATGAGTAAGTTAAAAAGCAAAACCCCACAACTATGTGTGATTTGAGGGAAAACATAAGTTCCATTTAAACATGTTAAGTTTTAGATGCTTATTAGACATCCAAGTGCAGATGTAAAGAAGGCAGCTGAAGAGGTCTGGACTAGAGATAAAATTTTAAGTTCTACTCATTTAGGTAATTTTTAAAGCCATGTATCCTAGGGAATGATGCAGCAATTCAACAAATATTTATCAGACACCTATTATGTGCCAGTTACTGTTCTATGTGCTGGGGATACATAAATAAACGAAACAGTTAACATCCCCTGCCATTCAGGACTTTACATTTTGGTGGAAAGAGCAAGACAATAATAAATAATAAAAATAAATAAGCATGAAGTCTGTCAGAAGACAAGTACCCTAGGGGAAAATAGAGTAGAGTAAGCGGAACCTGGAGCAGAGACTAAGGGTCAAGGTGAGCCTCACTGAAACTTGTAAGTGGGAAAGTGAGCCACACAGACATCTGGAGAAACCTATCCCAAGCAGAAGAAACAGGAAGTGCAGAAGCCTTAATGATCTTCACCAGAGCAGTGGCCCTGGAACAATGAGGAATGGATTTAAAAGAGAACTGGAGATCTAAGTACAGAAAACTCTTGTTGAGAAATTTTGCTGCAAAGGGAACACGGAAATAGGCAATAGCTGGCAGAGTAAATGGGATTCAAAAGTGGGAATTTTTAATTGTTTTAAGATGAGAGAAAAGCAGCATGTTTGTATGCTTTTGGGAATGATCCAGTAGAAAATGAAACATTAATGATATCAGAGACAGGAAATTACGTGAGAGGGCAGGGGGTGGCATCTCAGATAGTACTCTCAACAACTGGTCTATATATTAATACAAGTCACCAGCAAGGCAGCGTGCACCCTGCAAGGTAGAGATAGAAGTCTGCAGAAAATCTCTTTGGGCTGCTCTGATTTTCTCAATTAAGCAGGAAGCCCAGTATGAGGACAAGGAGGAAGAATAAAAGGAGAAAGTATGAAATAGTCATCTAGGAAACTGAGCAAATGAATGGGCTAGGAAAATAAGGTATGATTGCCCAGTAGCCTTAAAGGCCCACTTGAATTTGATGAACTAACTGGGAACCAACACTACAAAATTCACCTAATCTGAGACATAAAGGTTGACTGCCTTTCCATTAACAAATGAAAATGTTCTTTAACAAACTGCTGAAGATGGCAAGTATCTAACATATTTTGAGTATGCCAAATATAAAAACACACTTGGAGAAGAATTGTAATTTCTCCAGATAATATGTTGTAAGAGATTACATACCATTTTCATACCATATTCGCAATTGCTTTATCATACATACCTTGAAGGGAGTCATCAGTCACTGAAGGATTTAATAACCTTGGGCTGAAGTCAACTCCCTTATGTCAAACCACTGTAAACAAAAGCTGGGTTTCAATGCCTTAAGGCAATTATGTATTGCAATAGTGAAGCATCAGTTTAGTTATATCCTTAACTCACAGAAGTACAAACTGACACATAAAGATCATCTAACATCATTTAATTCATCACCAGGAACTGCTGCATAAAAATCTACTCCTAATAATATCATGGTGATGGGTGAACAACTTTGTGAATACAGACTGTCCCCAACTTATGACGGTTCGACTCATGATTTTTCGACTTTACAATGGTACAAAAGCAAAACACATAGAGTAGAAACTGTACCGAGTACCGATAACTACCATTTTTACTTTCAGTACAGTATTCAATAAATTGCATGAGCTATTCAACACTTTATCATAAAATGGGATTTGTGTTAGATTACTTTGCACAACTGTAGGCTAGTGTAAGTGTTCTGAGTATGTTTAAGGTAGACTGGGCTTAGCTATGGTATACAGTAGGTCAGGAGTATTAAATGCATTTTTGACTTACAATATTTTAAACATAGGATGGGTTTATTGGAATACAACCCATTGTAAGTCAAGCAGCATCTGTATACTAAAAACCATCAATTTGTACACTTTTTTAAATGTGTAAATTTTCTCTCAATAAAGCTTTTTTAAAAACCTATTGCAAGGACTGGGCATGGTGGCTCACACCTGTAATCCTAGCACTTTGGCAGGCCGAGATGGGAGGATAAATTGAGGCCAGGAGTTCGAGACCAGACTGAGCAACACAGTGAGACCTTGTCTCTAATAAAAAATAGAATATTAGCCCAGCATGGTGACGCCCAGCAGGGTGGCACCCACCTATAATCCCAGCTACTCAGGAGGCTGAGCCAGGAAGACTGTTTGAGCCTAGGAGTTCAAGGTTGCAGTGAGCTAAGACTGTACCACGGCACTCTAACATGGGTGACAGAACAAGAGCCTGTCTGGGGGAAAAAAGAAAAAAAAAAGCCCCTTAAAATCTCGTTCCACCTGAGGGTTAGAAAAAATAATAAAAATTTATTCCAAGCTTTCAATCTCAAAGGAATAGTTTTTATTATCACTAAGTAAAGATCTGATTTTAACTTCTTGAAATTTCAATAGAAAAAGGAGCAAACACAGTATGTTTGGTGGCTTATAAACTGTAGAGATTCAGAATTCCCTCAGAATGAAGGGCAGAGCTTGGGTTGGAGTTTTGTTTTGGTTTGTTTTTTTTTCTTTTAACTGCTTAAAATTTGTAGCTTCTAACAATCCTATTTCACCCCTTTGATGAAGATGTACTCAAATCACTTTGACTAAAACAAACAGCAATCTTTTGATTATAGATAGCTACAAATAACTCCTACATCCTATTACAGACTCATCAGCAAGACTGAACAGCAAACCAATACCTGGACCAAACTTAAAAGATAAAATGTCATAAGTACTAATAATCCATTGAGGTAATATCACATTTCTTAAGAGTTAGGACACTTCAAAGAAATTTTATACTTCAAGTCTCACCAGCAGGCCAAAGAATTCATAAATTTCTTCCCAGAGATAGATAATTGAACAATTTCACCTCTGAAGTTTCAGTTCCCATGTCACAATGTGAGAAATGGGAGATTTCTCCACCTTGAAAATATAATCACCACAAAGACTAAAAATAAAGGTTATGTTCTTGTAAGCAAAAGGATTAGAAAACTGACAATATTTAGGTGTTCACTGAAGGAACAATGAATACAGAAGTCTGAAAACACACCTAAAAGGCTTAGTCACTTCCAAAATGGAAACTGTAAATGTAAGCAATTCAATTAACTTCTCTAGACTTGGATCTTATTTTGTATAACATGAAAAGCCAGTATCTGCTCTGCCTCCTTCATAACGTAGCTGTGAGGATCAAACCAGAGGTTAGTGAAGGCTGATCAGTAGGTGTAAAGCCTTCTGCAAACTAAAGTATGATCCCCACTGCACTGTGGAAAAGCTCAGTCTCTATAAGATATTGATCACCTTCTACTCTGTGTATACAAAATTTATACTCTGTATTAGTCTGCCATAACAGAATACCACAGACTGACTGGGTGGCTTAAACAGCAAGGACTTATCTCTCAGAGTTCTGGAGGCTGGGAAGTTCAAGAGCAAGGTGCCATCTAATTCAGTTTCCCAGTGAGGGCTCTCTTCCTGGCTTGTAGATGGCCACCTTCTAGCTACGTCCTCAACATCAGAGAGAGCAAGCTCTGGTGGGCTCTGGTCTCCCTCTTCTTACAAGGACACTAATCCCATCCCCACTCTGAGGATCTCATCTAAACTAATTACCTCCCAAAGACCCTGCCTCCAAATACCACAAAATTGGGGGTTAAGGTTTGAACATATGAATTTTGAGTCCACAGCACTCTCTTACACAATTTCTTTACTGTCTTCAGGCTGAAATTTAACCACTGTATATACACTATCTATGTATCTACCTAGTGAGAGGGTGAGAGTGAGAGAGACAGAGAAAGACTTAAAGGATGTTGTACTTTTAAAAGGACTATGGCAGCTTACTAAGATTTGGACAATATAAAATTTAAAAATAGATGATGGCATTGGGATGATAACAATAGCTAAGATTTACCAAGCATTTATCTGTACCAAGTACTGCTCTAAGATCTTTCCATTTTACCCTCGAAGTAGCCACACAAAGTAGGGATGATTTACAGAAGACGACCCTGAGCACACGGAGCTTCCCTCAGGTCACACACCTAGTCTCACAGGTCACAAGGGCTACATAAGACCTCTACTTATATTCCTTCTCTTTTCCATGGAACAAAGGAAAACTGCAGGAGGAGGAGAAGAATTGAAGATGAAACCATGAATGAGCTGGTACATAAAATGTAAGTATTAATGTTCATTTTGTGCCTTTTGTTAGACATCTCCAAAATTTTATAAGCAAATGGCTCAAAGGAAACTTGATCAATCACAGGATTCTAAATCCATAAGTTAAAAACCACATGCTCAGGAGATCAGTTTTATTTTAGTACCAAGAGCCAAGAAAAGTTTCTCCTCTGGGTCTTCATAAAGACAGTAGTCTGATGCGGTGAACAGAAGCCTCAGGAACCCCGTTATAAACTATGCAGTATACACAAACTATGCTCCACACATGTCCATATAAGTCAATGTCCTCAGACCAATATAATTCAAGTAAACCAAATCTGCCTAAAATAAGAAATGCAAAGCCCTCCTAGTAATTCAAACACAGATTTAGGGTTCACTACAATAGGGGTTCTTTTTTTGAGACAGAATTTCATTCCATCATCCCATCTAGAGTGCAGTGGCGTCATCATAGCTCAATGCAACCTCAAATTCCTGGGCTCAAGCAATCTTCCTGCCTCAGCCTCCAGGGTAGACAGGACTACAGGCACACACACTACCACACCTCGCTAATTTTTCTATTTTTGGCAGAGATGGGGTCTCACTCTTGCTCAGGCTGCTCTTGAACTCCTGACCTCAAGCAATCCTCCCTCCTCAGCCCCCCAGAGTGCTAGGATTACAGGTGTGAGCCACCACGCCCGGCCTGAATAAGGGTTCTTAATGAGAGGTCCATGGATGGGCTTTAGGGGCTCCATGAACCACCTGCAATTGTGTACTATGGATATGTACCCACACAGTCACAAACTCTATTCTGGGGGAGAGATCATATCTTCCACCAATACTCAAAGGAGTCCCTAATAAAAATAAAGAATCCCTTAACAGGAATTAATGAACTGTATAACCTTCAAAAGAGCCTATCCAAATAATCTTTATAACCAAGGCTTTGGGTAATCATAAAGCACAGTAAGGTTGATATTAAATTCCAGTAAGTAACTAGTATTGGATAAATGAAGAGTCAAATGTTCTAAATAAGCATAGCTGGGAAGTATTAATAGTTCTAACTTCCTTGTAGAAGAACACAGTAACTGTCACATGGTAAGCCCTCGGATATTCACTGCTCCAGTTAAATATAAGTCTAAATATAAGACTAAATATAAGTCCCAAAGAACGGATCAAATCTTCCTCATTTCTGAGTGCCTTGATCATTCAAATAAATATTCCTCAATAAATAAAGGAAAATGCAAATATTTAAATCTATAAATATCTAGCCAATAAAAACCTTAGCAGAATGAGTTGATTTCTAAAAGTTCAAAATATCCCTTTCTTTTATACAATTAAATCTTTGGGAAAATAAACAACACAGGGAAACTGAGAATAAATAACACTTACATAAAACCACTAACAAATTAATCCTGTAGTCGTCCCTCAGTATCCAACGGAAATTGATCCCAAAACCCCTGAAGACACCAAAATCTACAGGTGCTCACCTATTCACATCCTCCTGTATACTTTAAATCATCTCTAGATTACTTATAAAAGCAAATACAAAATACATGCTATGTAAATAGTTGTTATACTGTATTTATTTGTATTATTTTTTATTCTTGTATTGTTACTTTTTTCTGAATATTTCTGACCCAGAGTTGTTTGAATCTACGGATACAGAACACGAGAATTCAGGAGGCCAACTGTAACACATTTTACATGAACTATATCCTAACATCATTGTACCAGAATTATGCCTATTAAAAATTCTAATCAGACTGTATTATTCCTTTTAAATTTCACCTTTATGCTTTCCGCTTACAAGACAGAAAATGAGACACGTGTAATACATAAAATTTATGGTCCTCATTTCTCCCACTCTATGACAAATAGTAGAGAAAATCAGAATTGTAACACAACTGACATTAGAAATGTGTAGTTACATGAAAAAAATTCTAATAACTAAAAAGGGTTAAAATCCACAACAGTGATAACACTGAATACTAGCAAAAGCATGTGGGGCAACATAAACTCTCTTTCATTGCTAGTAGAAATGCAAAATGCCACAGATGCTTTGGAAGAGAGTATGGCAGTTTCTTACAAAAGTAAACATACTCTTAGCATATAACACGCAATCATGCTTCTTGGTTATTTATCAAAAGAAGATGAAAACTTATCTCACCACAAAAACCTGTACACAGACGTTTATTAGCAGCTTTATTCATAATTGCCAAAACTTGGGAGCAACCCAGATATCCTGCAGTAGGTGAGTGAATTAAATAAACTAGTACATCTACACAATGGAATATTATCAGTAACAAAAAGTAAGGATATATCACACCACAAAGAGACGCGCGGAAAAACCTTAAAAACATATTGCTAAGTGAAAGAAGCCAATCTGAAAAGGCTACAAACTACAGGAGTCCAACTACATGACATCTGGAAAAGCAAACCTATGGAGACATCAAAAAAGATCAGTGGTTGCTAGGGACTTGGGGAAAGGGAGGGAAGGAGGGATGAATAGGTAGAACACAAGATATGTTTACTGCAGTAAAACTCTTCTATACATTTAATGGTGGATACATGTCATCAAACATATCAAAACCCACAGAATGTATACCACCAAGAGTGAACCTTAATGTAAACTATAAGCTTCAGTTATAAGTAATGTATCACTATTGGCTGGTCAACTGCAACAATGTACCACACTAAGGCAAGATGTTAAGAGAGGAAACTGAGGGTTAGGGGACATATGGGAACTCTGTACTTTCTGCTCCATTTCTCTGCAAATCCAAAACCATTCCTTAAAAACTTAGTCTATTGACTGAATAATCGTTAAAATTTTTTAATGTTTTAATGTACCATACACAATAAAATTTACTTATCTAATCATAAATGTTTATGTAACCAACTTAAACCTGTTGACAAAATTGAACACCAGTTTTCTTCCCTCCCCTGCCCAGAAAAAGCAAGATTGCTTTAATCCTTACACTTCCCAGCGTTCTTTGTTCTTGTTTTCTATTCAAAGATCAAAACTCAAACTGCTCCTGCCCCCAACACACTTAAGAGTGAATATTAATTGCTACAATCCCTTCCATGAACATCTAACTTATTGAGAAAGGTGAATATTCCATTACTGAACACTTCCCCATACTTATTCAGTATCAGGTAAACAGCACAGAGCACAGCCTCTGGAAGAAAAGAGACTGTCTAGGTAGGTGATCAAAGAACACACAAATAAGGTTCAAAATTTTTCTACTATTAATAATTTTCCTCCCCTCCAAAAAAAAAAAAAAACCAACAAAAACTAAATTGCAAAATCAACAAAAAAATATGATTCAAAGGTTCAATCTAGATATAAGTTTTTCTATATAATTTTAGTCAACTAATAAATAAATGCACATGTCTTTCTTTCTCCCACCCTACTCCTACAATTTCAAAATTGCTGGATGTTTCGAACTATTTTCCTATATTTTACATGTAATTTAAGGAAACTGTTCATTTTATTAAGTAAATAAACAGTAGTATGTGTGGCCAAAAATAATAAGATTTAAAAATTTGAGTGCTTCCAAAAGAACTGTTATTAAATCTTTGTAATAGAAAAAAGCATTCATATTGGTGGGTAGATTTGGGTATTGAAGGTCTTGTCTGATTTTTTTTTAATTGGTAATACCAAAAACTACAGTTACAGACAGCTCACCATATAATATTACATGTGTTTAAGATGTCAACTAAATATATTTAAGATTTTTAAAATATCTAAAATGGTAAACAGTGAGTAAAACAACAAAAACATTTTTGAATAATAAATCAATAGAATAAAAAGAACTTGGCTATCTGCTTCTGTACATAAGCACTCAGGTTTTTTATGTAAAACATAGATTGGCCCAACTAAGAAATTCTGAAGGCCATGCAAAAGGAAGTAATTTCAACTGCCATTTTACTAACAGGCATACCAGTCAAGTCACTACTACTGTGAGGTTTAACACGTGCAAAGACCTGAATGTACCACTGTTTCTAACCATCTATTTTTAAATTATTAGTAGATAATCTGGTGAGCTAGGGGTAAATACAGCTGTGAACCCAGCAGCACACACCATCTGGAGGCTTTTGACTAAAGTAATTTTTCAAAGGCACAGTATATATTAACTCTCATTCTATTTTGTTCCTTTGAAACTCAATACTCATATATAAATGAACATTTTTTAAAAACAACAACTACAAAAGCTCGTTTGCCTTGTGGAAACAAGCCTTGAGAAGCATCTAATTGTTCTGCTTTCGAACCAAGTGATTTTTCCAAGTCATTAATGGCATAAATACTTTAATTTTATAAAGATCGCTCATACTTACCCCACCATATTCTTAAAATCTTCAAAAATAACTTCTGATTAATACTCTAAAATCAAAACATTTTCTACTTTCTAAAGTGATTTATATCCACTACCTCATTTTATTCCCAAAACCTAAATACAACTGTCATTACTACAGAATGCCATTAATGTTGACCTCTTAATACATAAACTAGTTAATATCCTTAACCTCCAGCCTCTTCTAGCTACCATGCTGTGATACCCAACCTCTCAACATTTTCTTACCATCTGCAAACTATCTTTGACCCATCAGTTCCCTGGTTCTCCTAGGCTGTTCTGCTGATCCCAAATTCTCAGAGGTTCCACTGATTCCTAATTAATTCAATAGTGTTTCCTCAGTTCTCATTCTCTAGTCCAGAACCTAGACCTAGCGCATGTGACTCAACTGTCAACCTCTACTCTGAAGCACTTTTTTCCCTTTGCCCCCGTTATGCAGCTTTACCTTTCAGACCTCTTTCTCTCAAGTCATTCTTCCACTCCTAACCTTGCTTCCATATATACACATATATTGACATTTTTTGGAAGATACTGTATTAGATGATGTTCTCAAAAAGAACAAATTCAACATCTATGGGTTCCTTTCAGCCAACATCTTTTTCCTTGCAATTCTACCAAAAAATTGTCAACTTTGTCTGGCATGATCTAGTCTTAATAAAACCATCCTACTTATTACTGTTCTGATTTCATTATCCTCAAATAGAATGAGAATTTTTAAAGAACTGTCTACCTTCATTTAAGGGTATGTTTTAAATTTTTAAAGATAAATATGGTATTTGATTTTTCTAAAACCTCAAGTATCTTCAAGGAAACCTGATTTGCTTAATTACCTTATCTTGTCAACAGAATTTTCAAGAAAGCAACATGAGGCCCAGCAATTCTATATCTAGGAATTTATCCTACAGATAATCTTATGAAAAGGGGAGCAAAGGTTTATGAACTATACAAATGCTCTTTGTAGTACTACTTATAACAATAACAAACTCCCCATAAACAGTCAAAATATCCATCAACAGAGGACTACACAAATAACTAAGACATGTATTCTTCCTAGACCCATAAGTACAAATATGGAGAATGAACAATGCCAGAGGCAGAATACTACAGTATTTGCAATGTAAATATTTGTGGGTATTTATGGGGAAAAGGAAGGAGCTACTTTTTATGTCTGTTTGAAATGTTTTAACTTCTTAACAAAAAATTATTTCTATAAGATATATTGCCACAAAACCAATTGTTTTAATGGGGGGAAATAGGCTAGAGGCCAGAGTTTCAGACTTGAAATAACAAAGTGTTCCTGAAGAATTTCAAAAATAAAGACTTTAACAGCTCTAAACTCATTCCTATAAAACCTAAAGATCACTGAGCAAACCCATCACTTTTGGGTTCCATGGAGCATGGAGTTTTTGCATGAGTATCTTTTCTAGCACTGACATGTACAAGCATTATCCCAGCATTAGCTCCTTCCATGTGGGATTCAGTGAGCATCCCCTTGTTAGCGTGTGGGCCACTGAGCTCCCAGCAGGGGAAAGGAAGCCTTTTCGCCATGGTCACCTTTTATAGGATGAGTGATGTTCAAGTCTGAGTTAAGAACAAGGGATCAGGATTTGGCTTGGAGTCCTGGCCTCACCACTCACTAGCTGTGCAGCCACAGTCTATCTCTTTGAGCCTCAGTTCCCTCACTTGTACTTCAGAGGGATTTAAACCTGGAAGAATTAAATAATTCTTGCAAAGACAGAATAATATAAGAAGATGAAATTATCCATAATCCCATCATCCAGAGATTAGCACTATTCATCCTAGGTATATTTCTTTCTGCTTCTTTCCTCAGCCCCTGTGAGTAAAGTGGGTATGCACATAATTGGAATCATAAACAGTTTGGCATCTACATAGTTTTTTTCTGAATAAGTTTACATCTTATTTTTGTATCATGATGATTGATAATGACTGCATAATATTTTCTTTTATCAATGGGCCAGGACTCAAACATTCCCCCGCTTCTATTATCAGCTGCTTAAACTGATAAATCGGTATCTTAATTTCTTTTCTGTTCTAGTTTTTTTCTTTCCCAGGAAAAGTCACTTCCTCCTTCCCTACTCTACCTATGAGCCAAAAATTGTCAATAGCTAATAAATCCTACTAGTAGTAAGAGAAATGCATTTTTATCACAAAAAGTAATAGTTAAAACTGTGACTTAAACTTCTCATATTAAACTTCAAAAAAAAAAAAAAATCACTGGCATGCCCAAAAGTTACCTTTAGAAGTTTAACAAATCATCACGCTCACTTTTACTTGTTTTGTCTGCCTCCACTGGAATGTAAATGCTATGAGGACTTCATCTTTTTTATATCTTCAGCAACTAAAATGGCACCTAGCTCATAATTAAGTGTTCACTGTTATTACATGCCCCTATACCCTCTATGTAAATCTGTAAATTTCCCACATGAGGGAACAGAGAGACTAAGTAAACTTATCCCAGGTGTCACAGTGAGTAAATGGTAGAACCAGGAATAGAACTCAGCCTAGCTATTATCACCATGCTATACTAAATAAATTAACTAATTACACCAGCAGACCTCTATGTGATAGCATTAAAAACTGAGTAAGGATGTGCTGATTAATTAAACGTCAGTGGTATTTTTTCACTGTTTTTCATTACAAATACATAAGTATGTCAACTATATCATGGATTAGATTTTGGAGGGCAAATCTAAAATCCCAATCACCATTAACTTGAAACTGGAAAACATACTATGGGGGAAAAAATAACAGACTTACAATTTAACTCTTGCTATAAGCTGTTTGGACTGGATCTAAGATACTTCTTTACTTCCCTCTGGTTTTCCTTGGATTCAGCAGTCTGCTGACAATCTAAATGTTTTAATTTATTTTAATTAGAGAAACCATTTTCTAGATAAATCACATTAAGTTATCATATTTTAGAAAATGTTGCACTCTATTTCCTCATTCCAGGTTGTTTTATGATGGATCTATTTCTTCAATGAGATTTCAAAAAAAAAAAAAAAAATCACAACCTGAGCCAAGCTCCCTTTCTGCCAGCCCTCCACACCAGTCAAAACCCCCTGTCTTCTATCAGTAAACTGGGCCTCTGAAAAAAGTACCATATTAAGCTTTATTAACAAACAGATTTCAGGGCCTGATCGATGTGGTGACGTCTCGCTCTCCGGGGCCTCCGTGCCAGGCGAGGGACGGCCCATTCGTGGTGAATGGGGGCCGCTCTTCTCGTTCTGCCCTCGGGCACCTCACCTCTCCTTTCTCGCCTGTGGGCGGTGGGTGGGAGGCACGGGTTTTTTTTTTTTTTTTAATAAAAAAAAACAGATTTCAATCAAGTTTCTTTCTATGAGTTTTGCTCCTTTTTAAAAATGTAGTGGGATAATCTTAGAAGCCCATGGTGGAAATCACAGCTCTGGATACTACTATCTCCTCAACAGTCATTCACATCACAATGTATTTTACATCCTGAAAAGCCTGACTTCGTTACAGGCTTATTTTTCATAGATTCAGATTTACTCAATCTTAAAGTAAATACTTTCTAATAACTTGAAAACAATAATATTTTAAAATTTAAAGTTGGCCACACATGCCCCTGAGCAGAGACATTTGTAAATGCTTCTATTAATCATCCATCCCACAGCCCAACTGCTGTTAGTCAATAGCTCTCTCAGTCCCTTTGGTACAGAATAACAAGAGGTAAGAGACAAGAGATAACATTCTAGCTGTGTTATTAATCTCCACTGATGCTAAGGTTTGTTTCTGTCTGAGTTTTACAAACTAATCCTAGACTCACAAAGAATCCAATTTTTGTTGTTTTTTTTTTTAAAAAAAAATATTGGCTTCCTATGTCATTATAAAATGGATGGCTCCACTGGCCTCTCAGACTACAACAAAAACAAGCAAAACCCTTTCACCTTGGAAAAGCATGGTAAATGTATTACCAACTAATAAGTTACATGGTTTACCAATTTCCTCAAAACCAAAAATAAATCTGTCACAAGTAAACTATTACATGAGTAAACAAAAGCTTGTCACGTTTTATCATTTTCTTAAAAGCAAGCACGGTGGCAATGGGAGAGGGATTAAGAAACACAGCCAGCCAACTCCATAAAACCTCCAGTGTACAAACTACCCTGCAGGAGCAGCCAACACATTCTGACCTAACTGCTGTACACAGTTGCACTAATTAAAATGAAAAGCTAGTCTGCATAACACACAGGCAATTCACTGAACCTTACCGGTAAGTTGATGGGGTTCACCATCACACTCTTCCTTCCTCTAAGCTACAATGTAATAAATAAATTGGCATAGAGTTGAAGGTACTAGGATATGAAAAAATACATACACACACATACATTCAAGCATTTCAGAAATATTCACAACCATGTAGACTGGAACATATCCTATAGGCTTATAAAAACATATACGTACACAAAGGAAGTGGTACAGCTACATTACGTCAGCTCTCGCCTCAATTCATAAATGCAAAACCACAAAACAAGACAAAAATCTAAACGGCCTTTTTCTGGAAACCTCAGACTGAATGAATGTGGGTTAAGTCTTTAAATATGTTATTGAACAGTTCTCTTTGATGCATCACTTTCAACAGCCACTGGGAGGGAAAAAGTGTAATCTTAGTCAATTCTATCATGCAACCAGATCAAATAACATTTCAAGCGCAGCCTGCCAAACGCCAGCGCCTGCCAGAGTACAATGAGCACTCAAGTGCTTTGGGCTGAAAACCACCTTTCACTGGTCCCAGAGATCTTTACAAAACAGTCTAAACACTTCTAAATTACAGAGTTGGAAAAAAACAAATACAAGCTCCTAACAGCTGTCCCACACTATTGTGAGGTTGCTGTTAAGCATCTAAAACTCTGCCTTATGTTATTTTACTAGGCAATGTAAATATTCAGAAAGGCAACTGCTCTTAGAGCACAAATCTAACACACACATGAAAATGTAGAGTTGGTTGTGCTTCTGGAAATAATTGTCCACAGATCAACGGGCTTACATGGGATATTGCTCCCATCTGTAAGGTTTCAAATCATGTCTACTTTAAATTTGGAGTTCCCAGAAAGAAAAAAAAGCCAGAACTCAATACAGTAATTTTGGCACAGAATTTTAAGGACTTTGTCAACTCTGTTCTCAACTTTTACTCAGTGTCTCAATGTTAAAGCACACAGGCACACTATTTCAAAGGGAAAATGTAATCTCTCTGTTGACTCCCATGTTCGTTCACATAGCATTTTTGAGATTTTCCATATGGCTGACAGGCCTCCAGCCAAACAATGCCCCACAGAGCGCGGTGGTGGTGGCACATGTGCACCAGGGAAGCTTAAAAGCTGAGAATAAAACAAAGTAACCTATTACATGAGTTTCTTCCTCAGCAAACAGAAAGTGGTCAAGCAGGTCTCCCCACAGCTTCACAGAACAAGATTTGGGTAAACAAGGGGAGAAAGCAGGGAAGCCACAGCCTCACACCAAAAACATTTTAACATAAAGCAGTCTTCTTCAAGACTAACCCTGCCTTTTAACTACTCTGGCAAAATGACTTTATTTTGGTCCAAGAAGAAAATTATATTTGTCACTTAAGTGACCCAAAATTACTTTGTAAGCAAGTCTATCAAATTCATTTTTAAACTTAAATTTATTCCACAGTAAGTTTCTGCTCTAACAGCGACTTTTGCATTATACACTCATCTTCAAAAACGTTTTCTTTTCAGAAGAAAAAATAACTACACACATATATTTAAAAATCTCTGCCCCAGAGATGTTTTCTATTAGATTTATTTGAGATTTCCAGAGTTGGAGGCAATTTAAAAACTAGTAAGCCCAAAAGCAATGGGACACAGCAAATACTGATTTCCTATTCCTGGAAAGCCATCATCCTTCTCAGTAACACCGGAGTTCATCTTTCTAGGGTCAGATGGAACACTCCCGTACACCCACCTCCGAGAGCCCCTGCACCCACACTTGTCCAACTTCCTGGCCCAAGACTTGCGTCCCCCTGGTAGCACGAGGTCGCCGGCCACTTGCCTGCGGCCCGTTGGCAGCAGGAGCTGAGCCCACGGGCCTGGTCCTCCTCCTCCTCCTCCTCCGATGCAGAGCCCCGGAAACTCCCGGCCCGTGGGCAGGGGCGGGGCGGAGCGGCGGGGGCTCGAGGAGTGAAAAGCACTTGCTAAACAAAAGGAGGCCCTGGTGGCCACAGGGCAGCGCAGCGGGGCGCAGGTCCCCGCGGCTTTGGAGGCTCCAGGAGGCGGTGGCCACGCGGGGCTCCGCCCGCGGCTGGGGGAATTGACCACTCCCGCCCGCGCCTGCCGCCCGCAGCCACCGCACTCTGCTCGCGCTCCTTCAGCCCGGGCGGCCGGGGCAGTGCTGCCACATGCCTGTGACCCAGACGCCGGGAGAGAAAGAGCAGCCTCCCCGCGACGGCGGCGGCCGGCAAAACCCGGACTGGAGCCAGGCCTGCGCCGCGCGCGCCCCTACATGGGGCCGCCGCCGCCGCCGCCGCCGCCGCGGGCACGCGCGCACACAATGCCGGCTGCAATTTTATCTCCGTTGCTCGGCCAGCCTCCACTCCCCTCAATCCTCCCTCCCCTCCCGACAGCCGGAACTGGGAGTCTGCGTGATTGATGGCAGCTCCTAATAGCGTGGTCAGCTAGAAAATGCATCTGCAAGCAACATATTAAAGAGGCAGCGCATCCCCGTGAGTGATCAGCATTTCACACATCCTAGAGCTGCCTCTGCTTCTGCCAAGAATATTAATGCCAACCACCCCTGACGTCTAACAAATGCAGATGAAACATCAACAATCATAGACAAGCCAAACATTTGTTTCAAAGATGCACAGGAGAAAGCAACACTGTTTGGTGTCAAACAACATTTCTGACCCCAGTTTTCCTTACAATTTAAGAATTCTCTATAAGTCATTTGTTTAAAAATCTCTCCAATCCCTCTTCCACAAGAAAATAAAGACCCATCTGTTAGACAAGACACAGCTTAAATTGGGCTTCGCTGAAATTCATCTAATAAGGAAGCAAAATAAATGCACATTCCTTACCATGTGGCTTTAAATAAACATATAACCCACTGGCTACCAGATTCCAGACTCCCTCATTAATTCAATTTTTATATGCATCTTAACAGAATTACCAACTGTTAATTTCAAATTAGTTTCTTCCCCACCCCCAGTGAAGGCTGGTAAAAATATATCAACTTGTTAAATTTTATTAAAATTAAACTACATTTATACCATGTATTCCTTAGTGCTAACAGCCAAGCTCATTTTGCCCTCTTAAATAAGACATTCTATAGGAATTTTTTTAAAAAAACATATTGCTATAGACTATGATTTCAAACTATTAAACTCACTCAGTGTCAACCCAAATTAGAAAGTTATGAGCTCAAAATTTAAATGATCACTTTTGGTATCTTCACTATTACACCTTTCACCTTCCAGGCAAGTTTCAAGGGACTATCAAATAGCTTTATAAATGTTAATTAGACCTTCCAAGGTCCCATAAAGCTGCTGAATTATTGGGTACCCTCTTACCAATAGGCAGAAAAATTTAGACAGATTAAAGTGATTTGCCCAAAGTGTCACAACAAGGTGTGGTGGGGGGCTGAGTAGAACCCAGGGGTCTTGCCTCATTGCCACAGATAGCCAAACGGACACACATTTGCTATTTAAAGATCATTCTGCTGATCTCTTTTAAAGAAAAATCAAGTTATTTTCCAGGAGATAAAAATATCTGTCTAAAATTCCTAACACAGCACGTGCACTAAGAGCAAGGGCAGATGAAGCATAATGTCTTTGCCACCCTGAAAGGTGGCTGTGATCAATACAAATCAGAGGTGGTCTATAGTGCAAATCTAGCTCTGCTATAAGCTCTACTAAGCACCATTCCTCAGTGAAACCATCCTAAGGGGGACCTGCAACTTGAAAATTTGCTTCATAACCAAGTGGCTCTGAGATTACTCCACATATGTCAGAGATGAAATCGATGCTAAAGACTAGCTACAAAAGCTACTCCTGCACTTGGACACACTTCAATTTTCTAACCAGCTGTATACAGACACATGCACAGCCTGAAGAGGGTTTTTTTTCTGCAGACCATTTAAAAAGTGCTGGTTTACAGTGAGTTGGAAAAGACTGGTGAGAACAACCAAACTGCTCTATTTTGAATCCATACTGTACCTCCTCTCACATGGATTCTAAATGCTTTGACAGCATTTTATGACAGTTAAATGCTTTTGTGCTTGTATTGTACCCTCTGCTAATCCACCTGCACCCAGCCCTCCCACCTTCCAAATACACTAGTCTTCCCATTTTTCCCCAGGTATCAAGATTTCTATTGCAGGTCTGCACTGCTTCTCCCCACTAGAACAGGAATAGTCTCCCTGCCACCCCCACCCCCACCACTAACACACACACACACACACACACACACACACACACACACACACACACACACACACACACACACACACACAGAGTTTAAAGCCTGCTCCTCCTTCAGATCTCAGGTCAAATACCACTTTTTCAGGGAAGCTTTCCCTGAGGCCCCATTCTAGGTCAAGTTCCTTTGTTATAAGTTCTCACAGAACTGTGTTCCTTTTCTTGATCGTATTTATCTCAATTTGTAATTCATTGGTGTGATTTTTTTTTGATTAATGTCATAGTCCCTTCTAGATGGTGAGTTCCATTAGAGAAGGTCCTATATGTTTGCTCATCATCAAATACCCAGTGTCAAGCACACAAATCTCTGGAATATGTGAATCGAGGGCAACGACCCTGCTTTTTACTCATTTCATACATTCTCTGAACATTTCTTGGCACAAAGAAGCCTATCTCAAATAAGTAGGAACTATGCAAATAAACATCATATCTTCTATTAACCTTTAAAAGTCTAGTAAGCCAGGAGAGGTATATACCTGTAGTCCCAGCTACTCAGAAGGCTGAGGCAGGAAGATCCCTTGAGCCCAGGAGTTTAAGAGTCCAGCCTGGACAACACAGCAAGACCAGGTCTTTAAAATAATAAAAAGTAAATTTAAAAAAAAAATAGAAGTTGGCTGGGCTCAATGGCTCACGCTTGTAATCCTAGCACTCTGGGAGGCCAAGGCGGGAGGATCACTTGAGCCTAGGAGTTGAAACCAGCCTGGGCAAGAGTGAGAACCCATCTCTACTAAAAAAAAAAAAAAAAAAGGAAAGAAAAATTAGCCAGACATCTTGGTACATGCATGTCTGTAGTCTTAGCTACTCAGGAGGCTGAGCCAGGAGGATCTCTTGAGCCCAGGAGTTTGAGGTTGCAGTGAGCTATGATGATGCCACTGCACTCTACCTGGGGCAACAGAACAAGACTCTGTCTCAATCAATCAATCAATATCTAGTAAAATGGATGATTTTTATCCCCACTTTATAGAGATTTAAATAATTATGCCTGGGGTTACTCATAAAAACACTGAAACCCTAACTGGGGCCCTACTGCCAAGCTACACTTAGAAAAGAGAGAGAGAGAGTTAATGAGGAATAGAAGCCATCATTAGTTTATTCAAACCAAGTTCTTCCTACTTACCTGGCAAGTAAGCAATATGCAAACTGCAGCAGGTAAACTGTATAGACAATAATACTAAATCTTGTACACACACAGAATAATGTAAGCAGAACATATAATTTTGAAAGTACCTTGTACACTAGTTTGTCTTCAAAGCTTCTGAGAATGCAAAAGTACTACCAAATTCTGCTGTTTTATCAAGGAGTTAATCCTCACCTCTCTTTTGCACTTATTTTCAGTTTTTTCCTCTCTAAATAACAGACCTCTCTATTTCCCTGACATGGAATACTACATAAGAGCTCTTTTGACCTGAGGACTCCCAGCCAGTGGCGACAGACCATTCCAAACCCCACCACCAACTCCTCAAAGTGAAAGATTTGTTTTAAACTCCAGTGGTGTGATTTTGTAAATTAAGGGATCTGCAGAGGAGAAATCAAAGTTATGACAAGAGCTACAATTTTTCAAGTGTTCTGCACATACGCATATAAAAAAAGAAAAAATAATTGTGTGAGATGAATGAAAAATATTAGAAATACTCCATCCTCCCAACTTAATACTCATTATCACATGGTATTGCTTGGTTCTCACATGGTATCTCTCTGGCCTTGTCTACCTCATTGCTTTCTTTTGTCCTAAGCTCCGTTCCACACAAATTCCAGCTACTGGTTTCATAACACCCTTCATTTATCAAAACAGCCCTGTCAAGTTGAGTACCATTAACAGATAATGAGAGGAGACAACAGATGTGGCTGGAAGCAAAGCACTCCATATTCTACAGGCCTCAGCATGCAACCAAGTGAGCTGACATCTGACTTTATCCTAACAGTTATAATTAAATCGAAAGTCTAGTTAAACCAACATTAACGCTATGACCAGGAAAGCACACATGGGAGATGTGAAGTATAACCTTAGCACTAGCTAAACAGAGCCCAGGTTATTCCACACACTTAACCTGGAAAAACTACCCTGCACTTATTCTCTCCAGCACTCTGCTTCTGTCACAGCAAGGAAGAATCCTGGGCATATCCTCTAAAGATGGCGGCTTTGTGCCACCTGCCCCACCCCCACCCCAAGATGTGGTGGGAGAGTTGGGAGGATTACCTTTTTACATGAAAATTTAAAGAGTAACATTCCTCTAGTAATAATAACTATTGAGGTCCATCAAAATAACTATCAAGTTGAGAAAAATCAACATTCTTTTCTTTAGCATTATCCAGTACAATCATTCAGATCAAATAACTTAGCTCACCCCAGTGTCAAAATGTCAAAAGAACACCCAAAAGTCAATCAAAGATGGAGAGATTTTGTTTTGTATTACAGTAGACCCCCTTATCCATAATTTTGCTTTCTGAGGCTTCAATTATCCATTGTCAACCATGGTTTGAAAATAGGTGACTTACTACAATAAGACAGACAGAGACCACATTCATATAACTTTCATTACAGTATAGTGTTATAATTGTTCTATGTTATTATTATTGTTATTAGTCTCTTACCATGCCTACTTTATAAATTAAACGTTCTCATAAGTGTGTAAAGGAAAATAACAGTAAAAATAGGGTTCAGTACTATCGACAGTTTCAGGCATCCACTGGGGGCCTTGGAACATATTCCCATGGCTAAGGGGGGACTATGGGACTACACAGAATATGGAGTTATCATTCTAAGCAAACCATCTACTTCTTTCCCTTTCCAACTCACCAAAATGTCACCAAAAAAACTCTATATAGAGAGTTTTCAAAATAAAAAAGATATATATTTTTTTAAGACCTTTTATAGTCTTTAAAAATTTGGATATGTTCCTACAGAAAATCCAAGCTATTCCACTCAACAGGTTGAAGTCTTTCCAGACTTTCCTCTAGAATATATATATATGCACACACACACACACACACACACACACACACACGAACATATGTATTCATTTGTCTGAGGGTTCACTCTGTTGATTTTTATTTCACAAGGATGAACTCCTACTATTCATGCTATACAGCCACTCACTTCTCCCACTTTACAGCCAGCCATTAACATTCCATTCCTGCTTATAGAGTCACAGAACTGTACAGTGTGAGAGTACCATAATTAACAAGTCTCTAATTGAGACTTTCACATTTTTTGCTCTTATAAACATGCTGCAGCAAACTTCTTGCATGCACATCTGTGCATACAGGTATTTCTATAGCGTAGGAATCTCTAGTTCAATGAGTATGCACTTTTTTTAGTCAGAGAGATTCAGTTAAACTGTCCTCCAAAAAGCTGGACCAATTTATATTCTTACCAACAGTAGATACTAGTCCCACACTCTCATTTTATTTGGTTTTGAATTATATACTTTTCTGGATCTACTACCTTTCTGGCCATTTTCTGTTCCTTTCCATGACTCCTCCTAAATATAGGTAGTCCACATCTGCCCTCCTCCTCTAGCATCTCTCATGAGTGAGGAGATTCTCAAGCTGCTTTGCTGTTAGTGATTCCAAAATTTTATTTTTCCAGCTGAGTTTGCTTCTTAGCAACAGACTCACATTTGCAAGTGGCATCCCACACAGTGGCATCCCACAGACATTCTCAAATCATCCTAAACCAAGTTCAACTGTTCTTCCCCATGTGTCCTGGTTTCCCCAACACAGTCCCAGGATATCCCTGTTGCCACACTGTGGCTATCAATAGCATGTCCTTCCTTCTTAGGAGGAAATTTTGACTTATATCCTAACAGGTATGTGAAAACAGAATTAGCACATTAAACACAAAATACTTCAAAGCTTTTAGCACTACTGAATGATTCATACTATTCTGTTTTGATAATAGACAACTATCCATAGTTCACAAGTCTTAA
Organism: Lemur catta; assembly: GCF_020740605.2. Classification (NCBI taxonomy): domain Eukaryota; kingdom Metazoa; phylum Chordata; class Mammalia; order Primates; family Lemuridae; genus Lemur; species Lemur catta. The sequence continues at coordinate 120,991,095 of NC_059130.1, read as the reverse complement.
ATGCAAATCAAGGTCAGGCATATACTAATATAAATTTTTTAAATAATCTTCCTTATTACCTATCCATTCATATCATGTCACTTTCCATTCAGTCAACATTTAATGATCTACTCACATATGCTTCTTTGTAAGTAAAATTGCTAAAGAATGGAAATATAAAATATTAAGTATAAATATATTTATAAAAATATATTTTATAATGTATAAATATAAATATATTTATAAAATTATAATTATAAAATATTAAATCAGTTAGGTTGGTGATAATTACATCCATGAAAAAAGACTTACAGAGAGAACCATGAACATATGGTACAATAATTAGGCAAATATTCCATGAGTATTAGAGAAGTCCTTTAATGTCAGAATCTTTATAAATATGTATTATTTTCTATTTAGCAATAAAATTATGAGAATTTCAACCTAGGTAAGTACTGTTGAAGTCTATACTATACTCTTGAAAAATAGCTAGAAATAACATCAGATTATAAACAAATAACACAGACTGGCCTTTAGTAAAATTCTAAACAGCACATATTCCAAAGTTAAATATGTAGATACAATATTACGGTTGATTATTAATTACAACTTTCCTTTTGGTTTTACACTTTCCAATACAGCCTAAAACATCTATTTAAATGGTAATAAACTACTAATAAATACTTAAAGTATTGTTTCATGAAATAAAAAATTATCAACATTATTAAAATATATTCCAGGAAAAACACCAAAACTTGCAGCACCAAACTCACTTTTACAAGAACAGAAAGTACAAGCACTAGGGTTCCTGTGGTCACTGACATCAAACTCTCCTGACATAGTCATCAATTGAAGGTCAGGCCTGGAAGTTTTTATTTAATAGTTTTTGGAAGTATGCAGCCCTCTCTCATCAATGTAGGTTGTGAAATAATCTTTAAAACAACAGAAAGAGAGACCTCTAATACAACATATACTTTAAATCTCTTAAGGACATTTTCATTTCTATTTCAAAACTCACTAGAGAGCTTAGACCATACAGATGAAATTACAAACACTCTGAAAATGCAAAACACAGTTAAGAACAGATTTCTGGCCAGGCATCGTGACTCACATCTAATCCTAACATTCTGGAAGGCCAAGGCGGAAGGATTGCTTGAGGTCAGGAGTTCAAGAGCAGCCTGAGCAACAGCGAGAACGCCATCTCTACTTAAAAAAATAGAAAAAATTAGCCACATAGTGGCATGCACCTGTAGTCCCAGCTACTCAGGAAGCTGAGGCAGGAGAATCACTTGAGCCCAGGAGTTCGAGGTTGCAGTGAGCTATAATGCCACTGCACTCTAGCCCAGGCGACAGAGGAAAAAACTGTCTCAAAAAAAAAAAAAAATTAATACCATTTGCCAGTTGCAAGATCACAGGTAGCATTACTGATCCAGTAATTTTCTGTCTAAAAACAAATCACTTCTCTCCAGAGAATGTCAAAAGACTCTAGTTCAAAATATATAATCAAACATGCTATATAACGCACTGGCTAAAACAAAAATCAAAAGTCACAGTTTCAAGAATGTTCAACCTAAACAACACAGGGTAGTTTCTTGTCTTTCCTTTTGGGGGAGAGATTAGAGGTAAATGAGATTGTTGTAAAGACAAATGCTGAACATCCATTCTGGAATTTTATTTTACCTGACTAGAAAAGCAAATACTTGGCCTGCAAGAAACACAACTTAGTACAAAGGAAGACACAGGCTAATTTCCAATGTTTATATCATCTGATTAATTCCAACAATAAAATCTAAACACTGATCATCCCCTCCAATCTTCAGAGCAAGCTAACTCTACAATTAAAAAATATAAGGGCCCTATCGGCCAACTCTGGCATGTTTAAACGATTATAATGTAAACCATGTTCCTTCTTACAAGTGAAAGGAAATGACTGCCAAATGCTTCCTTTGCAATCTCTCCAGATTAGGGGAGGCCTTTTAATGTGAGATTTTCCTGACATTCCAATTGTAGCAGACATTGAACAAACAGAGATACCTTAAAAGCTGACCTGGTTCTATTATCTTTTATTGAAGGCCTAGCAAAGATCAGACATGAGCCCTGTGCTATTTACATTTTTTGGTACATTAATCACTTTTATACTCAAGAGCTTTACAAAAATTCAATAGATTTTTTTTTTAATGAAAATAACCACAGGATGTAACCATAGCTATATTGGTCTTTTTCTCAAGAAGGTCAGAAAAGCTTTAAAAACAGGAAATCAGAGCTATAAGGTTGAGAAATGTTTGTTTTAATAGTCCAAGGCGTCAGGGTTGCAGTTTGCAGTCAGCTGTTATGGAGAACTACAGTTTATTCTTTCCAGCCAAGGATTAATGTCCCTAGGGAAAAGACTAAAAAGGTACCCATATAACTAGAAAAGCATAGCAAAATAAGACTTGTTATAAAATCTGAATCATAAATCTAGCAAGATATCCTTCGACATCAAATAGGAGCTAATTTAGTAACTAGAAGAGGAATTATTTGTCTTTTGTGATAATTTATCAAGGCTAAAGAAAAACCATAGTAACCAATGCTAATGTAGCCTCCTAGAAAAAATTAGCAGTGGGTTAAGAATTGATACTTGCCATTTTATATACATTTTCTATTGATTACCTAATTTTTAATCATTATACTGATATTAAACATTATAATCAAACATAATAAATCTTTCTTGAATGCAAATAAGTCAATGAAAACTAACTTAAAAAATTTTTATCCCCAACAAGTTTCTGCTTTTAAGAAATTTTTAAAAAATAATTTTAAAATGCTACTAGAGTCCTAAACAAATTCATAACATATCTACCATCAAAGATATTTTATTTTAAAAAAATACAATTTGCTGATTTGATTCTTTATTTATCCTTTGTTTATGCAAGCCATCAAAAAGAAGGGTTTTTTCATTTGTGGACTCCATTTTACATTGAATTAAATGTTATATTATGAACACTTTAAGCCAAAAAAATCCAAATATTATAGTACACATAACATGCCAATTTAAAATTCATTTAGTGTTTAAAGGGTAGTGATTGGAAAATCATAGTATCACCATGAAATGCTTTAAAATATGAAGATCTATTACCACAGAAGTTTGCCATCTACCTCCAGGTGTGTAAAGAAGGGATATAAATCAAAGTGATTTTCAATTTGATGATTATAGCTACTTTAAAAGTTTTTAATGTTTACCTCTACAATGTCCCTAGAGGGGACTGAATTCCCTCATTTAACAGATGGGAATAAAATGAAAATTCCCTCAACCTTATCTTTTTCCTTATGGGTCAGAAGGTATCATTTTAATCATTGTATCTTTCCAAAGGCATCACTCAACAACTAATTCTAAAAGGCTCCTACTGGTTTTCAGTTTAGTGTACACTGTGTTACTCTCAGGCTTCTTTCCTAGAAATTAGAAGACAATACAGTGATGCCTTCAAAATTTTGAGGAAAAAGTCTCCAACTTAAAATTCTATACCCAGCCAAACTGTGAATCAAGTATGAATATAAAATAAAGACATTTTCAGACACACGCAGCCTCAAAACATTTACATCCCATGCACTCTTCTCAGGAAGATACTCCACAAACAAGAGAAGGAACCAAACAAAAGCCTGTGAAAAGTGATCTCTGAGGAGATGACCAGAATGACATGAAAGGGAAAAACCCCTTCCAATAACTCAGTGACAGATTTAGACACTAAGTCAAGACACGGGGTTCCAGGAGGACATCGCAGAAAGTGATCTATAGATTATACCTAATATTTTCCATTACATTGAGAGGAGTTTAAATAGTTCTGCTGGAAAATGTGAGGCTAATGATTTAGAGACAGGAACATAGAAAACTAAGCAAATAAACAAAAAAGAGAGACAATTATTAATTCCAGGAATAAAACTGAACAAGTTCTGTAAGAAATGGAATTAAACCATATCACAGTATTTGTTTCAGCTATAACAATATATACTTTGCATAATAATACAAATATTCAATACTGATTTAACCACAAACTGTGATGTAACTGCATTGGGAAGTTGGAGGAGGGGAAAGTAATATAAAAGGCTAAATAATCATTTCTCATTGCTGAACTTAGCAAATAATGTCTAAAATAGAAAATAAAAACATAAGCGTATCCTTTAGCAATACTGAGATAAGTAGAAAAACAAATGGTTTTAAAAGTTACAACAGGTTGCCTCTGGGGAGTGGAACTCAAGGTTGAGAGGGATAGAACACAAAACTACTAAAATAAATAAATAAACCTTGTGATATCATTTGATTCTTTAAATACATACACATATTACCTAGATAAAATTACATTAAATTAAAAATTAACAAAAACATTGCTGAAAGGCCTTAGCTACTGTTTTTTTTAAAAATTCACTAATACGTACTATTAGCATTCTACAGTGTGCTTTGGTCACCTGGTGAAGATAATAGTAAAATTTCAGAATTCAAAAGAAAAAAAGAAAAACCTAGCCAAAGAGACAATCAATCATTTTAACTGAAATTTATTTTTCTTCACAGGGGAGGCTGTACTACATTTTGCTATCTGTTGGCAAGACTCTTGAAATTTAGTCACTCCATAATTATAATCTGAAACCAAAAAGAAAGAAAAAACATAGAATCACACACACACAAAAAAATTTAACAACCAAACTCAATCACTATAATTTTAATACACATAAATGAGAAACATATCACCAACTGAACAGCTTTTAAAAGCTATAAGCTGTAAGCAAAAGTACAAATATATCATCTAGCTTTAAAGAACATGAATTTTAAAACAATTTTTAGCATTTCAACCATTTGTCTATTCACAATTATGTTACATAATCAGCTGATGGCTTTTTTTAAAAAAAAGAGAGAACAAGATAGATAAAAGAAAGGAAAATCCAGGATGTTTTAAATTGCAAGCTAATCATTAGGTCAACAGTGGCAGTTTTCAGTGTCTCTCAAACGCAATGCCTTGTCATTGATTGAGAACACTACTGAATTTTAATGCTGTTGTTTTGTCAATAAAAAGTGCTTACCTATACCTCACAAGTTCATTAATAATCCTCAAAGAAGACCTAAATTAATGCTTAGCAAGCACTTTCTCATGAAACAAAATTTCCTTTAGTTCTGGTTTCTTAGAACTAAATGTGCCAAGTGGCAAATTAAGATGTGGAAACATACCTTAAAGGTTATGCTTTGAAAGTATTCAATGGCTCAAACAGAGGTTTCATTAGGCAGTAGCAAAACAAATACTGGAATACCTATTTCATTTGCAATCTGTTAAGTTTCAGATGGGTAATTTTACAATGACCACCAAGAGCTATTAGGATAAACTCTGAAAGGAGACAGACACATACTCCCTAGATTTCATTAGAAGGACTGCAAGGTAACCAGAATGGATTCCATTTTCAGCATTAAAAGTGATCAAAAGAGTCCAGTAACCCACATAGAAACTGCCATTGTGCTGACTATACTGTGTGTGTTTAGCATCCATGGGAATGCTGACATGTTCACTGCAAGTGGTGATGGAAGAGTCAATTAAGTAGTGGGAAAGGGCTTGCAGCAAAAATTTAAACTACAAATAATCTATTTACAGGAGAACAGTATAAGACAAGCTGGCTAAACTATAATCAAAGTCTGTATTTCCAGTTTCAATAGTAAACACAGTTGTTAAGAGTGGTTAACACACAAGACCATAAGTGCATGCAATTTCAAGTAAGAAACATCTGTTTTACCAATAGCATCCTTGTTATAGTCTCCATTTCTTTGCTCAGGGAGAATGTGAGAGTAAGAACAAGAGCAAGTACAACATATGAAAGAAGAAGTCGATTCACCTTAGGCAATATTGAGTATTTCATATAAATTCCTAAAATTATAAATTCTAAAGATGTTTCTAGAGCTTTAAAGATTTTCTTTAAAAATAGGGTCAGATGAGAATCTAACCTCTTCTACTGCTGTTGTTTAGTCCCCACTAGCTGAAGCAGTGTGCCTGTTTCTACACTGAAGAGTGGCAAATTGAAGAAAATCCAGCAAGCACACAAGCAAAGGCAGAAATGCCTTATATTTCATAAGACAAAAGATATGGTGTAAACCTCAAGCAAGGCAGTAGACAGTTGAAATTGCTTTAGTTCTGGAGATAAAACTGCAGTTTAATTTCACCAATGGTGAAGTTTAGCCCTATGTATTTTCCTGGGTGATTTAAGTGGTGCAGGATGCTCTGCCTCATCTGGTACTCTAAGAACAGGTTCATCCCTAGTTCCACCTGATCTTCCCCGTCTTTACCACATTTAGCCTAGTAGTGGAGGGCTCCAGGCCTGGAATCAGATGGCTGGGGTTCTTCCTGCTTTACAATTTACTAAGTGGGTAACCAGTAACCACGGGCAAGTTTCTGTATGCCCATATTAAGTCTCAACATACTCATCTATACAATGTGATTAATAATAGTACCTACTGCTCAAGGTTATCATGACAAAATGAAATAATTCATGTAAAGCCTTGATCAGAATGCCCAGCCCACAGGAAATGCTCAATGATTAGGTACTATTAGCATGGTCATCTTGGACTCTGCCATGAACTTATTTTAAGAACCTGGTTAAAACAATCAGCCAGGGCCTAAATTCATCCCATCAGTGAAGTTAGTAACTCATTGTTTGGGAAGCACATCACTGTGTAAAGGGAGGGTGGTGGGGGATGCAGAGGGGAGCAGCAAAATCAGCATTTTGCTTTTCGTCCTTGTTACCAGCACCGCTGCATCATGTATAATGGATGGGGATGGAATGTGTTAGACAGACGCTCACCTGGGTCCTGCAAGCCTGCAAGCTGAGCATCTATCACAAAAGGCAGTGCCTGTCTCAGCAGCAAACCAGTTTCCTGCCTCCTTCCTCCTGTCTCCTCCCTCCCCTTTACCACTCACTACTACAGAGAGTGCAATGGAGCCACAAAGCAGCTGAGCAATGTCAAAATGCTGCTGTTCAAGCGTTCCATCTAACAATTTTTATGAAATAAAGTAATCTATCACTAAATGATTCCTTTTGTTCCAAATTTATGTCCTTAAGATATTGTCATTAATAAATATCCAAAGGGGCCCAAGATATATCAGAAATGGGGGTAGGGGATATTGATACATTTCCAGTAGGCACCCTGCTATATATTTACTAAAGCAGAACTAATGAAATGATTGAAGTAACACCAACTTGTATAACATAAACATAGAGGAACAAATGATTGAGATTTGCCATCTGCTTAATTAAGTTAGAGGAAAGACAAATGTCTATTAAAGAAAAAGTCACAAGCACTGTATTCAAATAATTTCCATTTCCATTTTCTTTGGACTGACTGATAAAAATAGGCCTACCAACAGTTAATGGATTAAAAACTACCACTATTCTCAAAACACTTAAAATAAATTATTTAAATACTTACATGTCTACTACCACCCCCAGAGAATCAATCACTCCCTTCTTCATGCCACCTCTCTACCCTCAACATAATTCTACTGCTGCATTTCTCACAGATTTAAAATTGTTTTCTATAATTGGTTTTCACTGCTACATGAAGCCACTTCAGGGCATGGAGCATGTTTTATTCATTTATGTATTCCCAAATCTTCCTAAATAATTTATTCATTAAGTAAAGAAATGTACTAGGCCTACTATGTGCCAGATGTTTCATTCATTCAACAAAAATGTATAGAACAGGCACTGTTCTAGGCACTTGAAGTATATCTGCAAAGTACAAACAGAGTCCTGGCCTCATGGAATTTACATTCTGCAGGGAGAAGCAAACAATAACCAAAGATTTAATAAACACATTATACAGTATATCCCAAGGCAGTAAGTGCTAAGGAAAAAGTAAAGCAAGATAAGGAGGATTAAGAGAGTACAGAGGGTCCCAGCTAAAGTATTAAAATGGGTGGTCATGGAAGGACTTACTGAGAAATGAAATTTGAGCAAACCCTTTAAGGAGGTAAGGAAGTTATCCAAGAGCATCAGGTGGATCTCTGGGGAAGGGCAAATCTAGGCAAAGGGAACCACCAGGCCAAAAGCTTGTTTAAGAAAGAGAAGAAAGGCCAGAGGGGCTAGAACATAATGGGGGAAGAAGGAGTGCAAGCAACAGATGAGTCAGAGGACAGAGTAGGCCTCATAGGGGTATTCTTATAATTGTATAACTCCAAGAGTAAACAAGCAGCACACATCCCAAAATATGTATATTACTATATGATACATCCAGGCCCTCCTAAAAAAGCATAAGTTTTAATATTTCTCATGTACCCCAACAGGTTATCTTGCACATCGTCCTTGGAGAAGCAGCACCCTACTTTAAAGACACTGCCCTAAGCTGTCACAGCTTGGATAGTTCACACTACATTCTCAGACAGCTGGGAGCAGTGCACAGGTCTCCCTTCCTAAGCCTCTCAACATGCCTAGGACTCACCTACAGGCCTGAACGTAAGATCACAGGATGTGGAAGAGTTTTTGTTTTTTTCCACCCAAGAAATTCTTAAAACCTCTTCTGAGTGGAAATGAGGCACCTTACTAGGGCCAGTGGGATTTGGCAGCTTTGTCTCTCTGATGGAAAGGCTGCTGACCTCTATTAGAGATTTTAACTACAATCTGGCAAATATGTTGTCCTTCCTGACTGCCTAAACACGCGAGATAGATCACTCAGTGCCAGTTAACATCATAACGGAAAACTAAATCATCCTAATAATGTAAAACCTCATCTCTGTCTTGACAGCAATGGCATAGAGCTACAGGCATATCTTGTTTTACAGTGCTTTGCTTTCCTGTGCTTCCCAGATATTGTGGGTATTTTGGTCGGTTTTTTTTTTTTTTTTTAACTAATCAAAAGATTGTGGCAACCTTATGTGTCAAGCAAGTCGGTGCTTTTTTTCTTTGTTTTTGCTTTCTTCAGCCTTTTTCTGTCTATAAAGCCAACCTCCTCTGATCGACTCACTGGAACAATTACTCTGTTTTATGGAATAAAGTGTTACCCATTTCTAGAACTACAAATAAAGCCAACTGAAATCTTTAAACTAGATTTGTTGTAATTTTGCCTTTTGACAGGGGACACAACTTAACCTGTAACACTGGTCTTTCTGCTTCTACCTTTGTTCACCCAGCCCCCGTCCGCCTTTCCCTTGGCTATCAAAACAATTTCTCCAAAACTCAATTCTGATGACATCCCTTTCCTGCTTAAAACCCACATTAGCTTTTTTCATCTACACTGTGAATGAGGATGATGATGACTCTAATAGTTACTGAGTGCTAACTATGTGCCAAATACTACTCTAAATATTTTCAATATATGACAATATTCCTATAGGATGGGTTTTATTATTTCCTCCACTTTATTAATGAGCAAACAGAAGGACAAAGATGTTAAATAATACCTGTTCAATAAAGCCAGAGTCGGCCCTCTGTATCCACAGGTTCTGCATCTGTGGTTTCCAAATATTCAGAAGGGGGGAAGTTTAGTTGCCTCTGTACTGTATAGATACTTCTTTCTTGTCACTATTCCCTGAACAATACAGTATAATAACTATTTACATAGCATTTGCATTGTATTAAGTATTATAAGTAACACAGAGATGATTTAAAGTATATGGGCAGATGTGCATAGGTTATAATGCAAATAATATATACCATGTTATATAAGGTTCTTGAGCATCCTGAGATTTTGCTATCCTTGGAGGGTGGTCCTCAAACCAATCCCCCATGAATACCCAAGATATGACTATAAAATCTGTTTTAGAACCTGGATTTAAACTCAAGCTCTGCACCCCAAGCTCTGCTATTTGACATGGAAATCCAATTAATCGGTCAATATAGGTTTCCCCTTTTGACCCCTTACCTACCTATGACAAACTACCCACAGTACAAACCAATTCGAACTTTCATTAGAGAACAGAGAGGATGTTTAGAAGGGAATGTTGATCTATCCTGAATGTCTCACAAAACATCAAATCAGCTAACCATTACCAAAATGGGGGGAGTGCGGGGCAGTGTTACATAAAACTGCAGAATGACAAAGAGGAAGAAAATCTAACAACTCAGCTACAATATACCCTCAGGTTAGAAATAAGGATGAATAAACAATTCAGTGTCTCAAAGTGCTTTTACCAAGAGATCAGTAATTAGATTGAATGGCTGTGGTTCAATATAAAGTACACAAATATGATTTTTCTTCCCCTCTAAATAGAACCCAGGAGCAACCTCAGAAGTTATTCAAGAGGGCTTTTAAAAACAAAAAGTGTTTTTAACCGCTAATCATTTTTTTTCCTCAAATGTTTTAGAATGCTGCCTGACAGTCTTTAAAGGGTTGGCCATTGATTAAACCATTTTCATGCCCTAATGAGTTTGAGCCCTATTAATTCAGACTGTGCTGTGTACACTGAATTTTCTCATAGCAAGGATCAAGAGAAATAACAGTTCTTCAAATTAAGCAACTGCTTAATGTTAAGTAGAAAAACATATGTCTGCTGTGAAATATATGGTGTCCAAGTATTATTTAGTGCCAACAAAAGCTAAGAGGCTGTGGTTTTAAGTTTAAGCAGGAGGAAGGAAACCCCTTCCTGTACAGAAGATAGATTGGCTCTTTCAGTATTTCAGATAAAAAAAAAACTATAATGCTAAAAAATCAAAATTAGAAACAACCTATTTTCTAGCTCTGTATTACCATCATTACATTGCACAAATCCTCAGGTAGGGACAGAACACACCAAAATAGAAATCACAAGCTGAAATCGCCTTGAAGGGAATCTCTCCCTTAAATGAAGCTCTTATATCAAACAAATCTATATAGTTCCTGTGCATTTTATAGAGCCTTACAAGTCAACTTGGAAATCAAAGAGTTTTGTTCCATAGCCGTTGGCAATTTTCTACATTTAATATCTGACAAAGAAAAGCAGCTTTAATCTTTTACTGCCCGAAGGTATTCTATCCCTAGACCCTAAAGTTACCATTAAAAATAATATCATTTACATTACCTATCATACTAAGAAATACATTTATTTTCTCTTTAATAGTAACAAAAACCCTAGATATTTGCTTAAAGTTGTCAATAAGTAACCACTTCTATACATACATCTTTCTTTGGGTTTCCAGCTCAGGCATTGGCAAAAATGGCCCATGGGTTAAACCTAGCCCACCGCCTGCTTGTAGAATCTACAAGCAAATAATTGTTTCTAAACTTACAAATGGTTGGAGGGGGATCAAAAGAAGAAAAATATTCCATGACACATGAAAATTATATGAAATTCAAATTTCAGTGTTCATAAATAAGGTTTTATTGGAAACAGTCATACTTACTCATTTACATATTATCTATGGTTGCTTTTGTACTACAAAGGCGAGGTTGAATAACTGCAACAGAGACTGGACAGCCCACAAAGCCTAAAGTATTTACTATTTGGCCCTTTTCAGAAAAAGATAGCCCATTCCTATTCTAGCTATTGTAAAAAAGTTACAAAGCATGTCATTAAGGAACTAGGGGCAGCTACTTGACCAGAAGGGGTATAATTACTAAAAAGGAAATGTCCTCTAATAGGCAAATCTAGAGTTGGAAAGCAAATTCCTGATAGCGTTGATCAGATGACATCTCTATTTCATGAATTACCCCAGATCTAAAATTTTGATGATAACATGTGATCCTCTTAAGTAATACTCAAAGGCACATATCCATATAAAATAAGACATTTAGACAGACAATGCAAGACATTTGATAACCAGAGCTGGAGAAAAATTTTTCTCTAGAGCAAAAGGAGCTGCTGCCACCAGAGAGAAGAACAAAAAGAAGAGCATCAAGATGGAGACTCAAATAGGTAAACTTGGGAAATGGTTAAATTGGGGAAACCAAACCAATGAGGTTTAGGTAAAGTGGGATAAAGTTGGGAAAAATAGTAACTAAAATTTGCTCCAAAGGACTGGGATGGGGTATTTTCCACACTTCCGAAAAACTTAGCCCTGTGTTTTCCAAAGTGTGAAAAATATATTGAGTGGTATATGTTGAATGGACTATATTTAAATGGTATTTATATCTTAGGGTTAAGAAAAAGTTCTCCTATATATTTCAAAATACCAAGAGACTCTGGCAGTTTACATTCAAATAAAACAAAACCCCAGTAATACTATCTACATCAAAGTAATAATCTGTCACTTGCTAGAATTAAGAAAAACGTTTAGTCAGTCTGTCAATTTCAAGTCTGAAAATGAAGCAGATACCTCAAATCTTCTGTAAAATCAGGGATTTGATTGCTTTCTCTATAAACTATAGCTACTTAAAAATTTTGCCTTCTATTTCTAGGTACTGTGTAAAGAAATACTCAATATTCTTCCCCCAAAACACTCTATTTTTTAAAGAAAAAGTCCTTGGCCTATAGAAATACTCAAATCTTCCTCCCCAAAAACACCCTAAATAACTTTCTATTTTTTTCTTTAAAAAAAAAATCTTTGGCCAGGCACTGTGGCTCACGCCTGTAATCCTAGCACTCTGGGAGGCCAAGTTGGAAGGATCGCTTGAGGTCATGAGTTCGAGAGCAGCCTGAGCAAAAGCAAGACCCCATCTCCACTAAAAATAGAAAAAATTAGCCGGGCACAGTAGCACACACCTATAGTACCAGCTGTTGGGGAGGCTGAAGCAGGAGGATCGCTTGACCCCAGGAGTTTGAGTTTGTAATGAGCTATGATGATGCCACTGCACTCTAGCCAGTGCAACATAAGCCTCAAAAAAAAAAAAAAATCGTTTAGTTTATCATACCAATTCAGTATAAATTTTTAAAACAATTTCAACAATTTCAGGTGAAAGTTCTGATGTATATTGTACAGTTCATACACATGAATGCTTATATTATTCTCTGTGATTAGGATGGAAAAAATGATATGCACACAGATCATGCCAGAGGTGAAGCCAATACCCAATACCAATAATCAAAGCTAATACACAATACTCATCCCTGTTTCTGCACATCAGTTTTTTTGTTTTTGTGTGCATGAGCGAGTGTCTTTGTTTTTTTGTGGGTTTTTGTTAGATACAAGGTCTTGCTCTATCACCCAGGCTGGAGCACAGTGGTGCAATCAGCTCACTGCAGCCTTAAACTCCTGAGCTCAAGTGATCCTCCAGCCTCGGCCTCCCAAAGTGCTGGGATTACAGGCATGAGCCACCATGCCCAGCCACTATCATTCTTTAAAAACTACTGGTTTCTGGCCGGGCGTGGTGGTTCACGCCTGTAATCCTAGCACTCTGGGAGGCCGAGGCGGGTGGATCGCTCAAGGTCAGGAGTTCAAGACCAGCCTGAGCAAGAGTGAGACCCCGTCTCTACTAAAAATAGAAAGAAATTATCTGGCCAACTAAAAATATATATATAGAAAAAATTAGCCGGGCATGGTGGCACATGCCTGTAGTCCCAGCTACTCGGGAGGCTGAGGCAGGAGGATCGCTTAAGCCCAGGAGTTTGAGGTTGCTGTGAGCTAGGCTGATGCCACGGCACTCACTCTAGCCTGGGCAACAGAGTGAGACTCTGTCTCAAAAAATAAAAAAAATAAAAAAAAATAAAAACTACTGGTTTCTTTCCAAAGAAGAAATAGTTGTAACCAAGTCAAACTAACTACTTTATCCACCTAAAGGTAGAAAGCAACCAGAGGATGGAGTAACTCTCTTAAATAATTAGACAAACAAAAAAAGAGAAGACAGATTTCACTTTGGTTGGTATCTATAAACCAATGTGAACACACCAGAAGCAGAATCTCTATATGGTATGTTTCTTAAATTTACACTATTTGCACTTATATAGGACCTTTCGTTCAAGAATTTCAATATGCTTTAACAAACACACATTTCAAGCATGAAGGTAAACTTGAATAATCCTAGATCAGATAAAGAAATTGAAAACCTTGGGGGAAAAAAATCATACTTTATTTGAGGTCATTCTAATAGATCAAAATTAAAACTAAAAACTAAAAATCCCACATGTCTGTCAGTCACACTTAACCACAGGATATACCAATTTCCACACTGTAATAACACCAGAAAACAAAGACAAATAATTGCTTTCCAAATTTATAATAACTTAAAATCTTGAAACTAAAATTCTAGGAGACTCATTAGTTTGCCCTTTGTAATCCCCACTTTCTATTTGTTAGAAAAAATCTGAAGGCTCTAAAAGCTTCTTAGGCTTCAAAACAGTTCTTTCCAAGCCACAGTTGATTACTTATGTGTAAATGAGTAAAAAACATACAGATTAGATTTCCCTGGAAATACACAAAAGTTTGAAAATTAGAAGAAAAAGTGGCTGTGATAGGCATAATATGCTTTGGCTTTTGCTAAATTCAATGTTCTACAAGTTCTGAAAGGCTCAACATTGACACAGACATTTACCAACTCTTACAATTTACCCATCAAGCACCTGGGTTCAAACTTTCCACTTTAAAGAGTTGTTGAAAATGTTTCAGAATCAGTCAAGCTCTTCCCATTTGTCCAAATTCTCTGATATAGAATTCAAATTTATTTCCTACCCAAAAAGATTTGAAAACACAAGATATTCTATTCCTTTTGATACCATTCCTTTTTCTTAATGTTCCACAAATGCCTGAAAAGCAAACTCAATTCAGTTTAGTTGAACAAGAGAATTCCAGTTTTTCTAAGCCAGTATATTTTAAACCAAGCAACGATATTCCCTAGGACCAAATAATTATGATATATTATCTAAACTTTCTAAGCCAAACCAGAGCATTTCTTTCTAAAGCTCACATTTCTACCAAAGTGGTAAACCGTGTAGTGGGGAAAGAGTTCAGAAAACCTGGATTATTTTTTCAAAGCAAAATTTAAGTGCCAAGAGAAGCATAACATGCTGAGTTACACTGCCCTCTAGAGTTTCCTTCTGATATTCTTTTTAGTCTGAAATAATTAAATTCTGATCATAAGACTTCTAATTATGTAAGCTTTCAGTATTCTAATATTGTAGATTGACCTTTTTTAATGGAGTAGTATAGTAGCAGTCATTATTAAAACCGATAATATTTCAATTACCCACCATTATTAGAAGTCAGTAGTACTTCCCCAAAGGACAGGAATGCACCCGAAACAGAATTTTCTAATTTGCATGTATTTTTTAAAAGTTGTAAATAGCTCAAACTGAAGAAGTCCCTAAAACAAAGATCACTTATGGCATGTATTAATTAATCCATGTAGTCAGGAATTCTGTCTAGCAAAACCCCAACTTCACACATTTGACCACACACAAGAACCTCAGCCAATATGGCCAATGCTCCCCAGGAACTACTTCTGCAGCTAGCATCTCTCTCAGCTCCTTCCTTTTCTCTTGTCAGGCCACCAGAGATACTAAAGGGATCTTAAGGCACTAAGGAGAAGCCATTGCAACCAACACCTGTGCTAGCTGCAAAGCACAACCACCAATATTCACTTTTACTGAGTATGCAAGCAATGAGCAACCTGCAAGACTTTAAGTAAATTAAAATCATCCCTCTAACCTAATAACTCCATAGGCACCTGTAACACACCATAACTTGAGACTTCCTATTAGTCTTTATATTTAAGAACTTATTAAAAGACACGCTTTACCATGCACCACTGGTAGTATAGCTTGCCTCAGCAGCTATAGTAAATGACCAGGGTTCCTTCTTCTTTGTTTTAGTCTAGATTGGCAAGAGACCCTAAAAAAATCAACACCACTCAAACCACGTTTAGAGAGGAAAAGGTCTATATTCTTTAACACCAAAAAAGCATGCCTCAAAAAAGAAACCAAAATTTAGATGCACTGTTCCACGCCCAAATCTCTATATTATTACTTCTGAAAGCAACCTAATAAAAGTAATCTTGGGGCTCCAATAAATAAAAATAATGCCATCCTTTGGGGAATAGATGTGAAAATAAGATTTCCATAGGGTCTAGAAAAGGGACTAGCAAACTAGGGCCAAGAGACTGCATACTGTTTTAGAAAATAAAGTTTTACTAGAACACAGTCACACCTATTTGCTTACATATTGTCTTTGGTTGGCTGCTTTCCCACCACAAGTGCAGCATTGAGTAGTTGTAACATAGACCATATGACCTGCAAAGCTTATTTACTGTATCTGGCTCTTTACAGAAAAGGTCTCCAGAGCAAAACTTTGAGGAAGGTCATGTGCATGAGCTAAAGAGGGGAGTTGGCTTGGAAATGGAAAAGGGGGTTACAGCAGCTATCCACTCTATACTGAAAATTAAGTGAAAAATAAAAATTAAGGAAACGAAATGATGGGAACTCATGGGAAAGAAGAACTGACAGATGCAACTGATTTATCTCACATGATGGTTCACATTAGGCTTTTCAAGAGACTGAATGCAGAGTGCTAAGGTTTTCTTTTAGGAACTTTAAAAAATGCCTATAAGGATTGAGGTGGGGGGGGGGAATAGAATTTTCTACATAACATACTATTTTACTACGAGCAATGTTACATTAAGAGCTCACACCTGGCCGGACACAGTGGCTCACGCCTATAATCCTAGCACTTTGGAAGGCTGAGGCAGGAGGCTCACTTGAGCCCAGGTGCTGGAGTTTGCAGTTGAGTGCACTCTACCTGGGGCAACAGAGGGAAACTATGGCTAAAAACAAAAACAAAAAAACCCCTCACACCTGAGGTAGGTGATATTTCTGTCAAAGAGAACATTTCAAATGAGCTTCCAGATAGCTATGACAATATGTACAAATATACCCAGATATCACAGTGAACTTGAGGTAAATATAAAGAATTCAAATAAGTGAACCATCAAAACAAAGATACTTTCCCAAATATACAATATGAAATATAATTAATCTCTTTGAAGGTAACTATATGTAAATACCAAAAAACAGCTTGAAGATGATCTGGTCAAGAGACTCAGATTCTATTCTAGGTTCAGCTTCTCATTATATCTTAGGAAAGTAATTTCCCCTCTTTGGACTTCAGTGTTCAAATCTGCAAAATGAAGGAGCTGGGATACATGGGTGGTTCTCAAGCATCAGCATGCATCGGAGTCACCTGGAGGGATCTGTTAAAACAAAGAGTGTTGAGTGCCAGACTTAAGCTTCAGCTCAGAAGCCATCACTCTCATCCTCACAACCAAAAAAACCCTAAACAAACTGAAATCAATGGCTTTTCTTAGATCCATCAGAGAACTGAGGTCACAGGGCAAACCAGCACCCCAAAATCTGGAGAGACAAGAAAATACAGAGAATCACAGACAAGATCACATTATCTGAAGCAAAAGCTACAAGAACCAAAAACTAATATAGTAACCATTACTTGAATGGTAATTTTGGCAAACTGCAGAAAACTAAGAGTAAACCAGCTCTATCAGACCTAGGGAAACTCCAGCCCCTTCTTGCCTTCCTGTCTCACAGAAGAGAAAAAAAAAAAAAGAAAAGAAAAAGCTAAGAAACTTCTAAAGAGTACAGCCCAAGGACTTAGGCCCACAAAAAAAAAAAAAAAAAAAAAAAAAAAAAAAAACCTGAGATTTAATATAAAATTACAGAACGCTTCCTTCCCCTCCCCAACATCTTACCGTCACACCAACAGAGCTCCAGTATAAATAACCGTGGATTACAACTGACAGCTGCAAAACAAACTCTATTTAAGGAGTTCTTAGGGAAACCCAAAGCCAAGGAGGGTGGCGGGAAACTATATGAAACTGAAGCATCTGGCACCTACCTCTACAGCAAACATGAAGCACAGTATGGCATTTTCTTACAAAGCTAAACAGAATCTTCCCAACAATCCCACAATTGTGCTCCTACATATTTGACTGAAAAACTTACGTCCACACAAAAATCTGCACACAAATATTTGGAGCAGCTTTATTCATAATCACCAAAAACAGGAAGCAACAAACATGTCCTTCAGTTGGTGAACGGGTATGCAAACTGTGGTACATCCATACCATGGAATGTTATTCAGCAATAAAAAGAAATGAGTTTTATCAAGCCAAAAAAGGAAAAAAAAAAAGAGGACCATTCAATGCATATTGCTAATTGAAAGAAGCTAGTCTGAAAAGGACACATACTATATGATTCCAACTACAGGACATTCTAGAAAAGATAAAACTATAGACAGTAAAAACTATGGACAGTGGTTGCCAAGGGTTTGAGGGAGGGAGAGATGAGTAAGTGGAGCACCAGAGTTTTATGGTGGTGAAACTATTCTGCATTGACACTGTAACAGTGGATACAAAGCATTTATGTATTTGTCAAAACCCACAGAATGTGCAACACATAGTGAACCTTAATGTAGCAGACTTTAGTTAATGTGTCAATATTGCTTCATCAATTATAACAAGTGTGCCACACTAACACAAGATGTTAATAGTAGGGGAAACTGTATGTGGTAGGTATATGGGAACCACCTGTACTATCTGCTCAATTTTTCTATAAATATAAAATGGTTCCAAAATATAAAGTCTATTTAAAAAAGAAAAAAAAGTGTTGGTAGTCACTCCCAGAGTCTTAATTCAGTAGGTCTAGAGAGAGACCCAATAATTTACATTTTAAAGAAATTTCCAAGTGATGCTTAACGGAAAAACCCCAAATTCTATAAAATAATTTAAGGAGGTTAATTCTGAGCCAAATATATGCAACCACGCCCTGGGGAGCCATGCCCAAGAAGTCTGGAGCAAGTGGTCCCAAAGAGGTTGGGTAACAGTCTGGTTTTATTCACTTTAAAGAGACAGGGATTGCAGGTAAAATCATAAACCAATACATGGAAGGAGTATACTGGTTTGGCCAGAAAAGGAGAGACATTTCAAAGGGAGGAGGGGTTTACAGGTTATAGGTGGGTTCAAAGATTCTTTACTTTGTACTTGGTTAAAGAAATAAAGCTTTTTGTCTAAAGGCTTGCAATACTTTGAGGAAGCCTGTTAATCACAGACAAGCCACAACATACTCAAAGTGATCTGTTAAGTAAATTGATGGCCTGCAGGTGATTTAACCTTTGCTTTGCATGCCCTTAGGTCCTATTAATAAATTTATTAATACTATCTTTACATTAATACTAGTCAATTGTAAACTCCAAACGGTGTGGGGTTTGAAGGGAGGGGGGGTGTGTGGCTATAATGAGGCATGTTGGAACTCCCTTCTCTTCACAGCCTGGAACTCCGAAACGGTTTTTCTTGGCCAAGAGGGGGTCCATTCAGTTGGCTCAGGGTGTGGTTTGGAAAGAGAATTTTATTTTAGTTTACATGCTGCTGGCTCAGGGGTCACACTTTGAAACCACTGGGCTAAGGCTCCTTCCACTTCTAAATTTTATTATTCTATTCACTAATGTTTTCATGAGAACTCTGGCAGCCAATCTCCAAAATGCCCTCCAACGATCTGTGCCTCCTAGTATTCAAAGCCTTGTATGGCATCATCCCACAATAATGTATTCCAAGGCTAGTTCATAAAAGACGCTACAACTTCTACCTTGCTCTTATATATCATGAAGACACTCAAACAGCCCCATAGGTTCCATGTGGCAAAGAACTGAAGCTTCTGCCAAAAGCCAGCACAAACTTGCTGGCCATGTGAATAAGCTGTCTTGGAACTGGACCCTCTAGCCCCTGTCAAGCCTGCAGATGACTGCAACCTCAGAAAACATTCCAAGCCAGAACCACCAGGTAAGTTACTCCCAAATTCCTGACCCACAAAAAGTGTGAGGGATAATAAATGCTGAATGTTGTTTTATGCTGCTGTTTTGGGGTATTGTTACCCAGCAATATATAATTAAGAGAGGAGCTTACTATAAAATATGTATATAATAATAGAATTGTGTTATTTCCTCTTGCCTTTATTTTGATACAGCTGAAGTCCTGAAAATGTGTCCAAATTAATTACAAAGTGAAGAACAGTTTAAAGAGCTCTTCCACTTAAAGTATTACAATTAATTGTACAATTTCTTCAGGACAGAAAGGAGATGGGGTGGAAGGAGAAGGGATGGGAAGGAAGGGATAGCAAGACTTTCCTCATCTTCTCTAAGCCATTACTGGTGATCCTAGAGTACAAATCTGAGAGTTTCACTTTACTGCTTAAAATCCTCTAATGGTTTCCCAAAGCTTACAGAAGTGAATCTAGACAGTGTTCAAGGTCTGGGCTATTACTGCCTCCTAGTCTCGTCAGACGTTGTAAAGGGTACACATAAACATGGGCTTGATTTACATGACCTTGAACAAGTTACTTAACCTCCCTTCCTCAGTCTCCTCATTGATAAAATGAGGGTAATTATACTATCAATATCATGGTTACTATAGGGATTTAATACATTAAATCACAAGCCCACTTAGAATACTACCTTGCCTAAGTGCTCAATAAATGTTACCTATCATCAGCTGCCATTTCATCTTTCATAACCTAGGCTGCTGCAAACCATTATGAACTACTAGAATTTTCAAACTCATCCACATTGTTTTATACTTTTGCACCTTATAAAAAAGGACTCCCTCTTTTTGGAATGGCCTTTCTTAACTTATCTCTCAATCATCCTTCTAAACTTCTCAAAGGTCCCTTCTTTATACAGCCTTCTCTGGTTTCCCTTTTACTTATTGTACCCCCCATAGAAAAGATTTATTTATTCTTTGCCTCTCTTACAAAACTGTACGCTTCTTGATAATAACACCTAATATTTAGGTGTGCCATCCACTACGTTATATTAGGCACTTTACATGGACTAACTTAAACCTCTTAATAACTCATTATTATCATCCTTGTTTTATTCACAGTAAAATTTATACCACATATAAATACGAAAACAGGAATTCAAGCCTTAGCTGTTCAGCTGCAGTTTTTGTTTGTTATCACCTAAAATCTAAGGATTAGGAGGCTGACATCTTGACATCTTGAAAATATCAGGGAGGCACTTAAAATTTCCAGCAATTAATATAAGCACACAGTAATTTTTTTTTTAATTCATAATATATATACACATGGTACTATAGAGGGCTCCCCCCCCACACACACACACACTTTTATCAGCTTCAGCTTCTTGTTTATACTTTCTGGAAATATTCCATACATACACAGCATACACACATATATACATTACATACATACATACACACTTTCTTCAGTGTGAAGAAAGCATGTCAGCACTACAACAGACTTATCTTAGGACAGCTCTTTGGTTAGAATAAATTTAGAAAATTTAAGAAAGACTAGAAAACTGACAAGTGGGCCGTATATTCAAGGAGAGCTAGGAGTTTGCCAGCCAGATGGAGAAAAAAGGAGAAAAAAAAAAATTCCAGTCACAGAGAAGAAATCACAGAGAATTTAAGGCTGAATTGACATTTTTTTATCTCCAAGGAATCAAAAGTTTATCACTCTTATTTCCTAAATCTCCAAAAAAGTGAGTTATTGAGAGAACAGTCATACATTTGAGTAATTTCCATTTCTTCAGTCACTGAACCTTTTAAAAGGAATGGCAAGTTGAAGAGAACTCACATGAACCGTAAACAGTTCTGAGCTTTATCAATGTCCATTAACCACGCAAAAGTTATTCAATCCTGAGAGTAAAACCGAGTAAAGTGGTACTATGTGCAGTACATTTCAACTTCTCTCCTAGAACACTTCAACCTACAACACTCAAAGCTCAGACTGAATGAAAACTTAAACAAAATACTGACACTAAATACAAGTTTTAAATCATTTTGGATTGTTGTTAACTAGCAGTTGTTCTGCAGAAATATTTTAAAAAGCTACTAAACAAGTTACAAATCTAGGTATGACAGAAACAGAACATAAGGATGTGGAGTAAACAACTATTCAGAAAGTGTGTCCAATTTACGTCCCACCTCAAAGTCAAGGGGCAAGCCACAACCCCACTGTGGGACTGGCCTGTCAAGCCCTCTAGTCCCTCCTCTGCTAACGCTGTTCCCTCTGTTCAGAAAGCCCTTTCTCCAAGGGGCAAACTTGCACCACTTCAAGATCCAGCTCAGCCTTCACCTCCTCTGGAATCCCTGATCAGAATCTCTAAGGCAGAAGTTTCTAGCACTTTATTCATGCCTTTCCTCTAACACCTGCCACTCACTCTAATATACTTAATAAGTGTCTTCCCACTCCCTAACCTCAAGGTGAAGCCTGCAGCCCTGGTCATCTTTCCATCCCTGTCACCCACCACAGTGCCCAGCACTCCAACAGTGGCACAGTCAGTAATCATGTTTACTAAGGGTTTATGTGCCAGACACTGTGCTTGGTGCTTTCTGTACATGAACTCATTTCACCCTCACAACAACCCTTGAATAACATATTAATATTATGAACAATATATCACTCCAATAAGGCTTCCTCAGCCTTAGGGGGCTCCTCTTTATCTGAACAGGCTGTGACCTACAGGACTCTATCCTGGACCATATGGTCATCTCTTTCCTCTCACTCTTCCTGGGCAATCTCCAGTCCAGGTCTTCAGTCCAGAGATCATTCCAAACTCATACATATAATAACAAGCTCTTGGCTACCTCCATATGGCTCTTCTGTACTTAAAATTGATCACGTCCCAAACTAAATTCATTGTCTCTCTCCCCAAATGTATACTTTCTCTGTGATCTTATCAGAGCACTGTATCCAAACCGCACTGAGTCCAGTCAGGAGAGAGAAACCACACAGTAATTTGAATAAGGAAAGAAGAAAAATCTCTAACAGGCGACTGGAGTAATGAGAAATTGGCTAGTAAGAAGTAAGAAGACCTCTAAAGAACATAGCAATAGATGATATAAAACATAGCAGCAAATATATTATTATAAACATAACATATATTCACTACTACCCTTAGGGTTGAGAAAGTGTACCCAACCAAGAGTTTCCTCAACCCTAGGGCCGAGATCCAAACCTTGCTGGAGAGGACTCACACTCAGCAGAACTTCAGAAAACCCACCCTCTGAAACTTGCCATGAATCTGTCCTCTAGAATGCCAAGGAAACTTTGTTGTAAGGAAGTGTCTCTCTGGAGGTACTCGGCTACAAAACTGCCTGAGTTGGGGGAATGCTGCTGACTGCTGAGAGTAGCAAGAGCCTGGGCACTGGAGAAGCCCCACGTGCCCTGCTGCAGCAGCCTGCCCAGCAAGCACACTGGAACCAGCAAGTAGAACTCTGTCCTTCCTTCACTCTCTCTCCAACACCCTCTACTGACAAAGCTTAACATCACACCAGCTGGCAGAAGAAAAGGGTCCAGACCCATTTTTAAGGAGCAGGAAGGAAGTGAAGGACATGCTTGGAGGTAAGAGACAATAAATCAGTAATTGGTACAACCACCATTATCTATCAGTTACCCAAACCAGGAACCTAGGAGTATTCTTGATTCTTCCTTCAATAATCAAGTCCTGTAGCTTCTATCTTCTACGTATTTCTTGAATCCACCCACTTCACTCCATTCCAGTGTGAAATGCTCCAGTCCTGACTCACAACATCTCTTACATTATTGCCATCACAGCCTTAGGCTTTCTACCTCAGATGTGTTCTTTTCTCGACTGCAACCATTATGATCTTTGTAAATGACAAATCCAATCTGTGTACTTGAGCTACATTAAATTTACTGAAAAATTTTTTCTTTCTTCAGCAATAAATTAACCTTAGCTTACTGTAACTTTTTTTACTCTACAAAACTTAATTTTTTTAAACTTTTGACTCTTTTGTAATACCACTTAGCTTAAAACACACATTGTACACCTATACAAAAATATTTTCTTTCTTTATATCTTTATTCTATAAGCTTTATTCTATTTTTCAAAAATTTTTTATTTCCCTTTTTAAACTTTTTTGTTGAAAACTAAGACACAGGGCAGGCACTGTGGCTCATGCCTGTAATCTCAGCACTTTGGGAGGCAAAGATGGAAGGACTGTTTGATGCCAGGAGTTCAGGACCAGCCTGAGCAACATAGCAAGATTTTGTCTCTACAAAAAATAGAAAAACTAGTTGGGTGTAGTGGCACATGCCTGTAGTCCCCCAGCTACTCAGGAGGCTGAGGCAGGAGGCCCACATGAGCCCAAGAGTTTAAGGCTCCAGTGAGCTATGCACTGCACGCTAGCCTAGGTGAAAGAGCAAGACCCTATCTCAAAAACAAACAACAACAAAAAAAAAACTAAGACACAAACACACATATTAGTCTAGGCCTACACAGGGTCAGGGTCAGGGTCATAAATGGAGCTGTCATCTCCTATGATGATAATGCCTTCTTCTGGAATACCTCCTGGAGGACCTGCCTCAGGCTATTTTATACTTAACATTTTTTACAAGTAGGCATACACTCTAAAGTAATGATTAAAAGTATAGTAAATACATAAACAAGTAAAATAGTTGTTTGTAATTATCAAGTATTATGTGCTATACACATGACTGCATGTGCTATACAACTGACAGCACACTAGGATCTTGTACAACAGCATCAGCACAAACAGGGGAGTAATGTACTGTGATATGACATTACAATGGGTACAACATCACTAGCCAGTAAGAATCTTTCGGCTCCATTATAATGTCATGGGACCACTGTTGTATATGTGGTGCAGTCCATCACAGACCAACACATAATTCCTTGTTAACTACCTCTCATAGTTCATACTTTTACCTTTATGAAGGCAAGAAAAATTTCTTCTTCATCACTGAATCCAAAAGAGTTAGTAAGATGTCTGGAACAAAGTAGACAGACAAAGTAGATCAGCTCAGTTAATGAATGCTGAAAGAAGCAGGAGAAAGATTTTATAAAGCAAATAATAGCTTAAAAGGAGATTTGGGCTTTGACATTATACTTGATATGTTGATCAGTGTACACGCAATAAAATGATTACACATACATACTTCTAAAGATGAGGAGACAATGCCTTTGTCCCATGACCAACAATTAAGATAAGTAAAATATAAAATCTATTCCTTAGAGAGAAAAAAAAAAGCTAATTCAACCAGCTGGTAATACAAATTTATAAGACTTCAGTGTATTATATTATTAAGATAAGGAAAGAGACTGTCAGTTTCCAAGGTGAACAGTGCCATCCTAATGTAGTATGTATATCAAAGGATTCAGTTTATTTACACCCAATAATGAAAATCAAATATTACATGACATTCCATAGCACACCATGCTTCCCCAGTAGAAAAATCAATACATCATATTTGTTTTCAGTAACTTGTTTGCCCAACTACAATTCTGGAATCACTATGCAATGCAAACAGTCTTCTCAAGCACTTTGAACCTGTATGAAATCAAAACTAGGCCCTCTCTGACACTCTGAAAGGGAATCTCTCTGGCTGATGCCAGGAATTTGGTCCAAGCTATAGAACTGAAATGGCATGTAAAGTTACTCTGAGACTTTGGGAAGATACTTAGCCAAATCCACAATATTGAACAATATTGAATCTTATCTGTTGAATGGCCAGTGGAAATATATATTCAAGACTTTGGGAACCTGCATAAGCCAAAGCACTAAAGGAAGTATAACTTTGAAGACTTAAGGTATTTTTATTGTTATTGTTTATTAATATCATTCTTCTAGTCCAAAGGGGAAAAAACCCTTCTTAGAGTAAAAACAGTAGTCTAATACTATTTTCAGCAATTCAAAAATTTTGTATAAAATCTTTAATCCTCAAGATATATTGTTGACAACTGTGTTACAGAACTTAAATGTGTGTTAAGTTTATTACACACTTATTTTAAAAAGATATGACAAGTATGCAGCTTTCAATAAGTTACACAATTGAAAATAAAGCACCAATTGTCTAAGGAAAACAGCATTTATATATAATACATATTTTTTGTATACAGTAACAAATCAGAAAACTGTATTACTTTCATATTAGATTAGCTGCACTTTACAACCTGTGCTTTGAGTAGGAAGACCCTAATAGGTAACTGGTAATACACAAGCCTGAGAACATCAACACCAGAAAATAGTTCACAGAAACCACTGCAATATTTTGCATCAGGGGGCTACCAGTCAGTTCATTATTATTAGAACATCAAATATCCAGGCAGTTTTTTGACATAAGACATTCCAATGATTTTTTTTATTTTTTAAAGAGACAGGGTCTTCTCTCTGTTGCCCAGGCTGGAAATACAGTGGCATGATCATAGCTTCCCGCAGCTTCAAACTCCTGGTGACAACTAATCCTCCCACCTCAGCCTCCAGGATTACAAATGTGAGCCACCATGACTGGCAACTAAATTACCTTTTATTAATAAGTAAGTCACAATTTCATAATATGGGACCTTATAACAAACGGAATTGGGGTTTTTCCCAAAAGGTTCAAGGCCTCATTTGCAAACAATATTCTCCTCCTAATAACTAAATAAAATAGCCCCAGGCTTCTATTCACTGGCTTCTCAAGGTCAAAGGTGTGAGACATTAAATACAGTTGGACCTCCATATCTGTGGGCTCCTCATCCGTGGATTCAACCAACAGATCAAAATATTTTTTTTAAATGGATAGGTACATCTATACTGAACATGTACAGACTTTTTTCTTGTCATTATTTCCTGAACAATACAGTACAACAACCATTTACATCATTTTTATATTATATTAGGTATTATAAATAATCTGGAGATGACTTAAAGTATACAGGAGGATGTACACAGGTTATATGCAAGTATTACACCATGTTATATAAGGGACTTGAGCATCCATGGGATTTTGGTATTCTTGAGGAGTCCTGGAACCAATCTCCCACAAATACTGAGGGATGACTGTATTAAGCTTTGGGGTTAGAAGGTAGAGGGTAAAACAAAGAACAGTAGCGTTGGAATAAAACTCAAGATCACACAATTAGTAGTAGTACAGCCTCAATTAGAGCCCCAGAAGAATGGCTGCAATGTACATGGATTTTAACTAACAATGGCCGCATACCTTCTCAAGATCACAAAATAGAACCAGAACTAAAACAAACACACACACACACACACACGTCCTGATTACTAGTCCAGTAATTCCTCCCATTCAACTATGCTGGTGAGTTTACTGTTAACTGTACAGATGACAGTTCAGCCATTCTGATCAGAACATAATGTCATAAACTTTTCTATCTTGCCCAATACTCAGAACAGTACTAACAGCAAAAGCATAATAAACACAGGCTGACTGCTGAACTTGAAATACCAATTACAACTTCATCTGTAAGAACATTCCACAATGTAATTACTAGAGTTTCCTTGGTTAAAAAAAAATAAAAAAATAAAACCTTTATACACACACACCCAGGACAAATATGCACACACACTCCATACAAAAATATTTTTAATACTAGTCCAAAGTCAAGAAAAGAACTCAAGTACCTAATATGTTCATATGATTTTTTTTCTTTAACTGTTTTTATTCCAACTGATACATATTTCATTTTCTACAACATTTCTTAGTATATATATCCATAGTCTAACTGAGAAAAGCCAATCAATAAAGTGAAACTCAAAGAAGGCCTCCGGGATATTCGGTCCACCACGACTGATCTTGCTTTTACATCTGCACAGCTCGGTCCCTCACTTATTTGTGCAAATGTCACCTTCCCCAGCCACTCTTTAAACCCACCATAACACTCACTCCCTCAGCCAAATTGTAGCCTGCCCTCTCCCCAAGGCCCACTTTATTTTTCTTCATGGCACTTTTCACCATCAAGTCTTCACGTATTTATTACTGTCTGTTTTCTCCCACTGGGATGTTTTCTCCACGCATAAAGTGATGTTTGGGTTTGTTTTATTCACTGCTGCTTCCTCAGCACTTAGAGCTATGAGACACAATAGATACTCAATAAATATTGGTTGAATGAAAGAAAATAGACAGAGTCCAAGAAATTGATCTTAATATTGAAGCTGTGAAATGAAAAGCTTTCCAAGTGGGAGTGGACATACATTTGAGAGGTGATTCCCTTTAATTTAACTTAAAGCCCAAATAACTCTATAAAATCAAATTGCTATTCAAAGTGTTCCCAAACATCACTATGGCTGCCCCTGCGTAAATGCCTGAATACATTTTAACAAAAAGCAAAGAATTCTATGTCCTGCTACAGCAATGGAGAAACTCTGCCTGTAAAAAATATAAATTACTTAAGTTCCATATGTGGGTAGTGGGATTTTTTTTTTTTTTTCATTTTAGAGACAGGGTCTCACTCTGTTGCCCAGGCTGGAGTGCAGTGGCATGATCACAGCTCACTGCTGCCTAGAACTCCTGGGCTCAAGTGATTCTCCCGCCTCAGCCTCCCAAAATGCAGGGATTATAGGTGTTAGCCACTACCTCCAGGTAAAAGTAGGATTTTATATTATATAGCTCATAACATTATGAAGTCTAGACTAACTACAGAGAGAATTCCATTTTACATTTGTTTGTAACAGAACTTTCTCCAGATACAATTTCTCTAATACTACAACTCTTCATAAACACTATATTAGTTGCATTCTCAAACACTCTCACTACCTAAAACTACTGTCCATAACACTATAACTGATGGGTAAGTTCTGAATCAAGTAATTCTGATAGAGAAAATTATACTATCAGGTATGCCATTTGGCCATTACAACAGTAGGGAACACAGAACTGATCTAAACAGCTGATAATATGGTCAGGAAGAGAGCACCTTCAGATTTTAGTGAGAAAATAAAATAAGAAAACCCAGAAGTAGAGGTGTTAGTTAACAAGTATTCAGTAAGCCAAAGCATACATAGTTCTGCACTGTTTTGCAATTAAGACACAAAAGAAATAAAACATATGGTCCCCATACTAAAAGACTTTTAAAATCTGTTGAGACAAAATAAACAGGACATATAGGATAATGGACAAAATGTCAACAGTCTAAAATGGAACACTCTGAAATCATCTAGACCCAAGAAAACAGAAACCACATATTAGGACAGGCCTGGCGTGGTACCTTATACCTATAATCCTAGCACTTTGGGAGGCTAAGGTAGAAGAATCTTTTGAGGCCAAGAGTTCAAGATCAGCCTAGGCAACTTAGCAAAACCCTGTCTCTACAAAAAATAAGAAAAATTAGCTGGGCATGATGGTGCACACCTGCAGTTCCAGCTACTTGAGAGGCTGAGGCAGGAGGATCGCCTGAGCCCAGAAGTTGGAGGCTGCAGTGAGCTATGATGACACTACTGCACTCTAGCCTGGACAACACAGTGAAACCTTGTCTCAAAAAAAGAAAGAAAAGAGCGAGATTCTGTCTCAAATATTAATTAATTAATTTCTTGAGAGGTTACTATGTTCTGAGAACTATTCCTGCCACTTGGAATTCAACCATAGACAATGCTTTTATGGACTTACACTCAGGGGGGCATCAAACAGTACATAATAAATAAGCAGGCCTGGCACAGTGGCTCACGCCTGTAATCCTAGCACTCTGGGAGGCCGAGGCGGGTGGATCGCTTGAGGTCAGGAGTTCGAGACCAGCCTGAGCAAGAGCGAGACCCCGTCTCTACTAAAAACAGAAACAAATTAGCTGGCCAACTAAAAATATATATAGAAAAAATTAGCTGGGCATGGTGGCACAGCCTACTCGGGAGGCTGAGGCAGTAGGATCGCTTAAGCCCAGGAGTCTGAGGTTGCTATGAGCTAGGCTGACACCACGGCACTCACTCTAGCTGGGCAACAGAGCGAGACTCTGTCTCAAAAATAAATAAATAAATAAATAAATAAATAAATAAATAAATAAATAAATAAATAAATAAACAAATAAATAAATAAATAAATAAATAAGCAAGCAAGCAAGCAAGCAAGCAAACAACATATTAATAATTTAGCTCTGAAAAAAGTAAAACAGGATAAGGTAATGTAGAGTAATGAGCTACTTTTTTTAAATTATGGAATAAAGAATTTATAATAAGAATTAGGTCTTTACACAATTGGGGAAGGAGCTAGGGAAGTAAGGATCTGAAAAGGGGAGTTGA
Source organism: Lemur catta (assembly GCF_020740605.2). Lineage (NCBI taxonomy): Eukaryota > Metazoa > Chordata > Mammalia > Primates > Lemuridae > Lemur > Lemur catta. Next base: position 120,961,247 of record NC_059130.1, on the reverse strand, counting down.
AGGATCACAGAAAAGTCACTGATCAGCCCTGGTGTGGCTGAACAAAGTGGAGCTTGCGGAAAGCAAGACAGGTCTTGCTGCTGCCATGGGCCCTTCTTTGAAAAGATGTGGACTCTGTGGCTACTGCCTCTGGGAGTTCACAGCAAAGCATCTGGTGCAGGGTGTTGTGTCACTGTTTGTCAACAGGGCCAGCAGTCACAGAGCAGGGAAGATGAGGACAAGCAGGAGTTGCCTGCATCTCACCACCTCTAACCAACCAAAATACACCTCCAGAGCACAATGGCTGCTGCTTCGTTGCTGCTTCCCACATCTCAGGGAACTTCACTTTCAGCCAACTCTAACCTTGAGTCACACAGGGAAGGGAGTTCTGGGAAATGTAGCTCCCAATGTAACCAAGATGACAAGAGAACAATTCAACACTCTGATCAAGGAAAGATGGGAACAGTCTCCGTTCTTTCTTAGGCACACAGAGAATGGGCTACTTTAGACTGGTAGCCAAGGAGGGCCTCCTTGAGGAATAATATTGAAATGAGATCTAAATTATAAGATGGAGCAAATAAACCAAAAACATAATGGAATAGCATTCCAGACAGGTGGTTATGATAAATGCAATGTGCCTAGGTGAAAATTGGCTTGTCAGATCCTCAAACAACACAACAGACAGGAGGAAGTGGACAGTGGTCAGAGGTTACATCAGGGACTTAGAAGAGCCAGCCATGTTGGCATATGGCCATGGGGAAAAAAAATCTATATTTTATTCCTAATGGGATGAGAATCTGAAGGGCTTTAAATAGGAGAATGATGTGATCTATGTTTCTGAAAAAGCACTCCACTCCCACTGTGTAAAGAATAGATCATAGAGTGACAAAAGTGGAAGACTGGAGAGGAATTAGGAGGCTACTACTTCTAGAATCATGCCTGGCACATAATCAGTAGCCAATAATAATTCTGAATGAATGAATGCTACAACAGTCCAGGTATGAGAGAGAAGATTAGGGCTAAGCCTAGCGTGGGTGGTACAGTGGTACATAGGAAGAAACCATCCTAGCACTGGTCAACACCTGGTGAGTGTTAGAGACCTACTAGTCTTTTAAGAACCAGGAGGCTTTTTTTTTTTTTTTTACTGAGCAGAATCCAGGCTCTTTCAGCAGCTGCTTACCCATTCAGGTTGTGGTTAACAGCTTGGACTCTGAAATGGAACCTTCTAGATCTGATTTTGATTCCATCCTTTAGCAGCAAGTTATTCCCCCTTCCTGTGAGGCCTCATGACCATCACCCTCAGAAGCAGCGCATAGTCTCAGTTTACCTGCCACGACTCCCCTCCCCACCTCTCCCAGCCTGGTCAACATTCTGTCACTGCAGTCTTCCCCTTCCTCTAACTACTGTATGCTACTGGTATCTCCAAAAAGAGCCTAATGACTGTGAACAATCAGTTAGCTTAGATGAGTCTGCAACAGCCTCACAGATAACTGTTAACTTCTGCAAAGAACTTAACTAAAGCAGCTCTTTCTTATATATATCACCAGTGTGTTTAGCATTAATATTTGATCTCTGTAACTTTTCTGCAGCAAATGCTTGATAACGATCAGTCTACCAATGCCTACAATCTGTCAGGGAAGGTACAGTGTTGAATTTTCCCTAATAATACTGACTGACAAATTAAGTTCTTTTTTTTCCCCCAAGTTTACATGATAACCAACTCTGGTCCCTTTGAGAACTACTAAATATTCCAATTAAACTCTAAAATATTTTATCATTTGAGCCTTCAAAATATCTACTCCCAAAATAAGACTCCCCCCTCCTAGAAGCCAAGGATTAAAGACAAGAAACAAAAAAACTTCTCTATCGGACATCAGAATATGAAAAACATCATTAAGGTTGCTGTCATCATCCACAAAGGGTCACCCCATGAAGCTCCTGCAATTCTATAATCTTCTTCCTTTTTTTTTTTTTTGCCATAAAACTTTTTAATTTTGGCTACCAAATATAATCATACTCTTGCCACTGACTAGCCCATATTAAATAGCAGAGATTTTTATAACATATCAACAGTGCCTTTAAAACTAGAGTTGGACTGGGCGTGGTGGCTCATGCCTGTAATCGTAGCACTCTGGGAGGCTGAGGCATGAAGATTGCTTGAGGTCAGGAGGAGTTTGAGAGCAGCCTGAGCAAAAGCAAGACCCAGTCTCTACAAAAAATAGAAAAATTAGCTGGGCATGGTAGTGCACACAGATAGTCCTAGCTACTCTGGAGGCTGAGGCAGGAGAATCCCTTGAGCCCAGGAGTTTGAGGTTGCAATGAGCTATGATGACGCCACTGCACTCTACCCAGGGTGACAGAGCAAGACTTTGTTTCAAAAAAAAAAAAAAAAGAAAGAAAGAAACTAGAGTTAGAATAAAGATATATTTTACCCACTGCTGGAATCACATTATTTCTTTATACCAAATGCCTTTGGATACTGTGTTCTTTTACCATGACAGCTGAAGTTATGCAGGTATCAAATAGACTGTAAGTGCAATACATATTCCTTTTAATAAACTGCCAGGAAAAGGAGTAGAGAAATGCTTAAAGCTGAGGATACAGTGATAGGTACAGAACCCTCCAGGCTTTGTGTAGCTCTAACACACAGATCTGTATGACTTTAGCAACCAGGATCTATCAGTCAGTTACCCCAGGGAATTCATTCCCTGAGAGGACTGGATTTTGTGGGCATCTTCTGTAACTGTCAAAAGCTGCACATAGTAGACTGAAAGAAAAAATACTGAAAATGTCATGCCAGTTATCAACAAGGCTTTCCCACTGTAAAGATATTTTTCCTGAAAAAGTGAATAATAATTTAATCAGTATTTTTAAAAAATGAATTTAAATGCGTCTGATTAATATATGCATATATATTTTTTCATTCCCTAGTACATGCATAATATAATGAAGCAAACACTATACTAAAATCCTGTGGCTGTTAATGAAGACTACGTGTAAAAGATCTTTCTTCATCCTAAAAGACAACAGTAGTTCAAATAGTGGGAGAAAAGAAAAAGATGGTATTAATGAAAGAAAAACTAAACATTTAAAATGGGAGTAGGATCTGCAAATTGGATTGTAGTAAAGACACACTCAATTTGTCTTTTTTAGATAATTCCTCCTACACATCTTTTCTATAGTGTCTGTCAAGGTTTGTGAAGGAAATAGCTACAGATCCTTCAAGCTTTCAGAATTAACGGTTATATTAACAGGAAGAATATCAGAGATTTTCACTGTCAAAGAAGAATCTTACTAAATGCTTGAGAATTATAAGCAATTAGGATTTTAAGATCTCATTTAATTTATGGGCTTTTTTAAAATGTCACCTTTATTTTTAAACAAAAAAGAAGTCACAAATATTAGCTCTGATGTTAATATAGCCAAAGAGCTGAAAGTTTTCTTAATAGACCTCCTTTTATAATTAGAAATAGTAATTTTTAAGCACCTAGTAGTATCAAGATATATTTTATAAAACTGTTTTTGCTAAAAGGGTGTTTTCTCACTTGTATATAATACTGGGGAAATGTTTGCTATTTTAAGGTTTCTGGCATAGACACATTTAAAATATTATTTAACTGGAGACTGGAAAAACTGGTGCTATCACTACATAAAAATGACTTTCCTTTCAGATTCTGAAATATCTTCTCTTGAATTATATATTTCTATATGCAAAATCCATCTCCATTTTTTTCTATTCTCTCTGAAATTAATCTCTACTATTTATCAGGTATGGAAAGTTACCAGGTTAATGAGATTCTCAGTCACGTGTCTAGCAGAGTGGCATAGCAGAAGCGTGCTGGGCCGGTAAGATTCTCAGTCACAGTTTGCCTTTCATAGCTTCGAACTATTATAATATTGAACATGTCGTTTGAAAAGCAATTATCAACCTTGACTAGCTCCAATATGGACTGCTCCAAAGTGTCTGAAACGTCTGAGCACATTTCCCTAAACAGGGGTTCTGCTGCCCATCATGACAATCTCTCCCTAACTCTGGAAAATACTTACTCAAGCAGTATCTGCTTATAAACACTCAGCAACCCCACCTCTGCCCACCTCACCACTGCAAAAAACATGTCGGACAAGCCAGGAATTATACCAAGCACTTTGGATCTAGTCTCTTACTTGTTCTCTATTATACCCTAAGAGTGCAGTATTTCCAAATAAATAGCAACCTATGGTAACACAAAGGCAATATTCTTACAAGAAGTATGTTTTCATTACCTGGCACCTACTTAAAAACCTCTCTGAGAGAAGAATTTAAGGGAAGAGTGAAAGGGGGAAAATTCCACTCATTTCTTCCAGGGCTCCTGAACTATACCAAAGTCAAACTTATGTTAGCCTGGTTAGTTTTGCTCTGCTAATCCACTCTACATTACCAGATGAAAGAATATATAGAGCACGCAGGGCTTATTATTTTAAAAAGCCCAAAGTACTGTCTTTATTCCTATAGCAATTAGTGTTGCTAAACAGAGAGCCAGTGTTAACTCCATACACTACCCAGCAAAGCCCTTCCTTTGCAGTTTTATATTCTTCTACCAAATCTTTAGCTTAGGATCCATTTTATTAAAAAAAAGAAGTAACTTACACTATCAGTATCATCACTTAGTTATAAACAAGGCACAAAAGAAGCAAAAGAAAAGGCAAACCTGGAGGGGAAAAACTTGATTCCAAGAAGTCATAATGGAATGACAGAATGTCTCCTACTTGTTTGTACTATGGGAATATTCCCCAAATAACTGTTTTAAAAATGCAGAAATGTTAAAAAGACTAAAAAAGGAGGCAAATTCAAAATAATAATAATAATAGGTAAAACTTACACAGCTTTTAAGTTATGTGGCAGGCACTAATCTAGAATAATCCATTTAATATTCACAGCAGCCCTTGAACAGCCACTATTATTACCCCCATTTCACAGATGGCAAGAAGGCCAAGTAACTTGCCCTTGTGTCAAACAGCTAATAAGTAGTAAAGACAAGATCTGAACCCAGACACTCTGTCTCCTGAGTCTGTGCTCTTGTACAATGCATGGTAGATAAGACACATGGTATATTATACACTGCTGCTCTTCAAATGGAAAAAACAATTGATTTTCACCCAAAGACTGTCCTGTGATGCTGAATTTTGACTTTGCTTTTTATTTCTAGTCCATCTACCTAAAAGAAGCATTTCTTTTGCAGCTTTATATTCTTGTACTAAATCTTTAGCTTAGGAACATTTTCATTTAAAATAAAAAGGAACACTCTCAGTATCATCTAGCAGTTAGGAGATATGGAAGGCATTAAACTACATTATTCCTACAATCCTTGCAAGAGAAATTCAGGTTCACAGGCGACTATACCAAAGTAATACACAATTATAAAGTAGTAATTCAGAAAAGTTCAAAGTAACAACGTATTTTATCTCATTGAGGGACACATTGTAAAAGTAAGAACACTGACAACAGAGATAATTTAATTTATCCTTAGTCATAGGCTATAGGTAAAGCACAGTTTCTTAAAAAATAGTCACCAGTTCAAATCTGGGTGTCCCCTCCAAAAAAAGAATAAAAACCTAGTCAGTCCCCTTTCCTATGCTATAGTCAATGTTTCAAGTAATAAAGTTATTTCTTTTGTAGGAAACTGATATGATTAAAACAAATAAAAGAAACTTACCAGAGACAGTTTCTGTTGAAAATAATCCAAAGCACCAAACTTTAAACCATTTCATAATTTTTAAATTTTGCTTTCATAGATATTACATTACAGAGAAAAATATTTCCAGAAATATTTTAATGAAAGTCCTATTTAAAGAAACTTTTGATTAGAAACTATTAAATTGTGCATTGTTTTGAAATAATAATAATCTGTCCTGAGCTATTTGAAAGAGATGTATAGTATGTTATTTTAATAGGACTAAATGAGGAAGGATCAATATTATTTTAATTTTTAAAGGTCTGTTTATGAAATGCAATCATCCTTCATTAAAAATGCAAGCTGTGCTTCAGCAAGAGGTTAGCGTAAATGATTCATAGTGAGATCTCTCTCCAGTATAATCTTCCTCTCCTGGGAGTTTCCTTCAAATGTTTCATCAAACCACTCAAGCTATTATTAAAAATGCTTCCCTATGATAAAAGGAGGAAAAAAAAAACCAATACAAACACACTTAGCCATTCCCATTCACCACGGCCTCTTCCATTTGAGTGATTTATGCCTTTTTCAGTCAAAAGTAAAATTAATTCTTCATATTCCACACATTTTTGCAATTATTTCTTTTCACAAGCATTTTAAGTTAAGGTTATTTTATAATATTCAAAACAAAGAATTCAGATTTTTAAAAGCAGGTTTTAATACACTTGCCTATTTTGGTATTTCAGTGTGAGTACTGTCTTTCACTGAAATTAAAGGAAATCTGCCTTTTATTTGATGGATTTTTAAAAGATTTTAAAATGTTAACTCATTAAAGTCAAGGCACTCCAAATTTAAATTCAATTCTCTTCAATTTAAAAATGCTAATGACAATAGCTGTTTCAATGCAGCAGCATCTGGCTCATTATAACATTCAGTTTTAACTAATAAATCCTTAATTATTAAATTCTGGTGTTCACTTTCTTTCAGATGGATAAGCCAAACACATATTGCCACAATTATGAATACTTGAGGTAAATTACTTATATCACAGAAAAGCCTTCCTCTTGTTTCTCTGGCTGTTAAATCAGATCCCAAGTATTTAAGGGACACACATTTGAAAGACCTACCATTAAACATTTGAGCTCTGGTGTATGTAGGTGCCACATTTATTGGCTAGCAAATATTAATAGTTAACTCTGCTGGGTGCCTGCACATAAAGCACAGAGCAATTTGTCTGTTTGTGCAAATGGACCAGTTTTTTTCCAAATGCTTTTTCAGAATAAATGTGTCAAAACTGAACATAATCATATGCCCTAATTCTAGCTTTACAAAGCAGACGTCTAGCTCCATCCAACTTGATGTTTTTATTAAGGTGTTAGTGAATATATTTAATCGAGGTATTATTGCACATCATGATGTCTAGTTAAAGGTTGAAATCCCTGAGAGAATATATCTGGTTTTAAGCCTTAATATATGTTAGGGAGTTTTTCATTTTTCTCTCCTATTCCCAATTCCTATTTTTTTTTTTTTTTAAATCAGCAACATCGACAGTACTGACTGAATATTTTACAATGGAGTTGCAGAGTATGTGTGTTCAATCGTTTGGCTTCCCAGAAGATTCATTACAGTTACATTAGAAAGTCAAATCAGGCAATTCTGCAGTCTGGTGAAAGCTAGCATATGAAAGAAGGTTAATACAAAAGAATTTCATTTTAAATAGAGGACATTTAGGACTTTAAAAAGCAACATTATGATAAATTTTTCAAGATATTTGTTCTTGCCTTAGCACTTGCTTTACAGGTCTAATTTCAGAGATGTCTAAATGCTTTTCTAAGAAAGAGTGAGCATGTATGGGAGGAAACTGTTTGATCTACAAGGTCTGCCATCTTAATGATCCTCACAGTAAGAACACTGCAGATGTATGTTTTACCCTCACTCATGGGGAAAGAATCCATGGTTCTCCAATTATGCTGATCAAGCAGGAATCAAGTAAAAGTCAACGTGTGTTCATTTAAAACGTTATAAAGGTTTTGAGTGATTTTAGTACTTCTCTGAGTGTAAATAAAACTAAATGCTGGGATTTTCAGATCTTAATACACATTTATGTGATGAAAATCACTAAGTTAATTGTTGTCCACGATTAGTAGCAGGTATAGAAAAATCTTCGCAGATAGACATATGTTTAACTGGCACGTGAGTACAATAGTTCCCCTTTCTCTAGAATTCAAGCCTCAATAAACCCCTAACTAATCTTATTTATGATTTGTTTCCACTTGTTTATATATAAGCAAAAATAAGAACTACCTACTGAAATGTAAGCCTCTTCATTCAGTACAGTTGATCTACAGAATACAAATTTCAATTCAGTACAAAAGCTCACCTTTGCATGAGCAATTCCAAAGCCCAAATATCATGGCAAGAGGGAAATGGCAGCTAGCAGAGGTAACAGACATGAAAGGCAGCTGGCTGTCTTCAGTGCTACCTTTGGCAGCAGTACAGATGGACTTTGTAGGCCACTGGCTATGCTTAATTTAATATGAAGCTAAATACAGTCAAAACATCTGGTGCACTACTGATGGTTATCATGATAAATTAAATCTGACATCACACAGAAACCCATTCAATATTCTATTTATATATCCTTTTTACCTAAAACACCAAACTAAAAATCTGCATTTATTTTTGTTTTACATCTCCTCTAATAATCTATTTTAGAAAAGGCAGGTTTGTGGAATCTAATGTTTATACAATTTGGGGGGCCTTCTTTAAGAAAAAGATTACAAAATTTTGTACATTAAATGTCAAGGGGCCATGCAAATGAAGGTCCCTTTAGTTTAAGCCTCATTAGCTCAATGGACAATCCGCCTCTGGGGAGGGTTGAAAGGAAAGACTAAACGGAACATCAAGTGGCACATGGCTTTGGTACAAAGAAATAAAAAAATTTAAAAAGCAGACAATTTAACTGGCAACCTACAGAGGAACAAAAAAGACTTTCTGGGCAAGCACATCGGCAAAAATAAACTACATTCTTAGAATCAGTTTATAACACATACTTCTATTAATAAAATGCATACCTTCAAATCTATAGCATACTACTGGAACAAAAGCAGTATTATAAAGGAAAAAAGTTAATGAAAGAGCAAAATTATCAATTTTATAATAGTTTATAGGTCAAGGAACAAGTGTAATTTTTATAAGCAACTATTTCATAAAACAGAATTAGATCAACGCTAACAATTTGTTATTTAAAAAAGGCAAAGCACTACTTACTTGTAACTGAAATAATTACTGCCTAAACCACTATATTCAAATTACTGCATTTTTTATTACATTGCTTTGAAGGATACTCAGTGCAAATAATTTTTCATTCTACTGCTATAGAATATTAGCTTCACCCACACTCTTTCAAACAAAAAGGACCTAAACTCTGATTCTGCATCTAAAGGAGGGGAAAGCACATCATATAGTAAATTCTGTATAATCAAAATGAGAACCATATTTCTGTTTAACTTTTTTCATCTTGACTCAAGAGCTGTAAAAAAAAAGTTATTAAAATTAATGCATCAAACTATCATAATTCTGTCCTTTTATTATTGGTAGGTAATATTCTAGAATATTAGTCTGCTTTGTCATACAAGTGTATCTTTCCGAAAGTTCCCCTTTGAAGATCAGGATCACTTTAACATTAGAAGGAAAACATGCAATTATATTAATTTGGCACTGAATATCATCTCGTTAGTTTTAGTGGGTTTGAAACTTTGAAAATGATTCCTTCATTAGAAAGCCACTTAACTTTCCTTCGCTGCTTCCAATGGCACTAGTGAAGGTGAAAGATAATGAAGCTACTTGCCATTCAAAACAAAACACACAAAGAAAGTGACAACTGGCAAATGCCAGAAAGTAAACATTTTCCTATTTCTGTTAAATAAAATTTATTTCTAATAACCACTGTCCTGTGTGAACTTTCCCCAGCAAATTATTGCTCCATTTCTCCCTCACAAATAATCGATCTTTTCGAAAGTTAACACTGAAGAAAAAACCACTGAAAATTCTCATCCTCTACTCACCACTAAGTGAATGACTACATGGGCTGCCAAAATCAAATTCTCTACTGCATCACTAATCTAATACTAAATGTAATGCTCCATGTTAAGGGACAAAGAATTTATAGCATTTCCCATAATCTCATCAGAAGAACATATGTAAGACACTAGGAAGAAAAGCCAGATAAGCTCATGGTTGCTGGTTTGTGTATTATGGTTTTTCTCAACTCCCCACATAGCTGATCAAACACCGTAGTTGGGTTAAGAGAGCTGGTATAAAGTACTTCACTGATATTTTTTTATTTAATTGAATTTCACCTTTTTTTCATTCTAAAGTTTAGTTCAGCCAAAATACCAAACATTCTAATTCTATTCACCAAAAATACTCATCATAAAGATATTTATTCAATATTATATAAGGACACAAAATGGTATTCACAATAGCTAAGGTAAGGAATCAACCTTAAGTGTCCACAACAAATGAATGGATAAGGTAATATATATACACAATGGAATACTATTAAGCCTTTTAAGAGAAGGAAATCCTGTCATTTGCTACAACGTGGATGAACCTGGAAGACATCATGTTAAGTGAAATAAGCCAGGCACAGAAAGACAAATACTGCGTGATCTTACTTACCTGTGGAATCTAGAAAAGTTGAATTTATAGAAGCAGAGAGTAGAATGGCAGTTACTAGGAGCAGGGAGGGGTTGGGGGTGGTGGGAGAAATGTTGGTCAAAGGATACAAAATTTTAGTTAGGAGGAGTAAGTTTAAGAGATATATTGTACAACATACACTTGTGTACTATAGTTAACAATGTACCATATTCTTGAAAATTGCTGAGAGAGTAGATTTTAAGTGTTCTCACCATAAAAAATAAGTATATGAGGTAATACATATTAATCAGCTTAATTTCATGATGTATACATATTTCAAAACATGTACACAATACATATATACAATTTTTATTTGTCAATTTAAAAGTGGGATTATTCTCTCACCTCAACATTGAAGTACTATATAAAAAGATATTTAGTACAGATTGTCAAATCAAGCAAAAGAGAACTATTAAGTCACTGAAACATTTTATTTTTCCTTCAGAAAAATGAAAAATTAGTATTTTACTGTCAATTATTACCTCTGACAAATTAATTTAAATGTAGAATCCCTTTCATGCAAGAGAATTATTAAAGCAGGCAGTACACCTCAGAATTTACTGGATGTAGCATGGAAAAGAGCATCACCCTTTCCAAAGGCAAGGATGAAGGATATACTCAATGACTAGAAAGAAGACCAAAACCACACAACTGAAACAAGCCAGGGCACCTTAAGCCTTTGTTGGCACAGGCTCAAACTGTAGGTTAATTTCAAAAAGAAGAATAAAAGACTTCTACAGTTACTTCACAAGAAGAGTTAAAATTTTTTAAAGTAGATTCTTACTAAAGAAGAAAAAACAGGAAAACAAAAGAAAAAAACAGAATGGAAACAGCAAAATTCTTCCTCCTCCTCTTTGGAAAATATGGTTTAGTACAGTTTTTAAAAACTCAAAATCAAGAGATTGGGTACCAGTCCTATCCCAATAACTAAGTTACTCTGCTATTTTGATTGCAGCTTGTGTGCATTATACACCCACTATTGCAAAACAGCCATAGAGAACTCAGAACACTACCCAAATTCAATATACATGAAGGAAAACACTACAAAATTCAAATGTTAGGGACAATCTTCCTGCTGACATATGTATGATAACTCCTTATTCTTATTATATATGACATTTATTGATGATTGGGGCACTATTACATGGTGTGACCCAGATTAAGGCCAATTTCCCATATGAGAAAAGGGAAATTTATCTGAGACATAATTCAAAATAAATTCTCCACAAGTAGACCTAGGCCTATAATAGTTGGACAATCAATCATTTATATCAATCACCACAGTTCAGAAAAGTCAGGCTTGGATAAGACGCTGAACAAAATCCAAGATGAATGAAAAAAAAGGGTCCCAGGTCAGTCGAAAAGCTTTGTTAGCACGCATCTGGAGAGGACCTGGTAGAGGTGTGGCAGAGACAGCTCCTTGGTGTGGAGGGCTAACGGTCATGTGGAGGGTAGCAAGAGGACCAGAAATAGGTAACAATTCGTACAGGACTTTGATGTGAGCCCTGTTTCTATGGGGTTTTTCTCTATTTATAATAATTATTTCCTTATATTCTCTATTAATATTAAGTAAAATTTTTTTTGCAAAATTCAGCTGTGTCACTTATACTTAGTGAAAACAAAGAAAAGGATTTTGTACAAATTCAGGTTTAAAAAAGAGCAGTGATACACCCTTTAGGATCAGAAGCAGTGGGAACCAGCCACAGTAGTAACATTAGCTACCATTTATGGACCACTTACTATATTCCATGTACCATCATACATTATTCCATTAATTTACAAACAACTCTATCAGGTGAGTATTATCAGCTCCATTTTACAGATGAGGAATGGAGGGACAAAGAAGTTATATAACTCTATATAACTCTAACAAGGTTACATAATAGACAGGTAGCAGAACAAAGATTCAAACCTAATCTTTCTGCTCTCGTGCTCACACTCACAACCATTACGCTTTCCTGTCTCCCCAGAATGAGAATCAAACTGAAAGAACCCCAAAGAGAAATAAAAACTCAAAGGAAGAATCTGAGTGCTCCAGGTTAACAGCAGAGCTAACGGACAGGGAGCCACAGAGGCAAGCAAGAAGAATGAGTTCTTTAAACAACGTCCTCTCTTCTGGAGCACTCCTGTCCTAAAACTAGAGGATTTTCAGGTTTCCCAATGTGAAATTCTTACTAAGACATAACATTTCCCAGATCTATTTACATATTTCCATCTACCCAATTACAAAAGCACACATAGAGTTCACTGAAAAGTCGTATTTATTAGCCTCTTCTTCCTCAAATAAGTTTCTCCTACTCGGTTCTCAAATGTTTAATGGTACTGCCATAATCCAAATTATCCATGCTTAAGCACCCCACCCTGATGTAACAATATGCCTTGTTCTAACAATTGCCAAATCCAATTGATTCTACCTTTACAACATCTCTCATGTGTATCACAACTTTTCATTTCCATTACCACTTAGAAATGTTAGAGTCCCATTGCTTTTCACCCAGTCTCCAGTCTCTACCTTTCATCACATATTAGAAAAGAGTAGTTTTCCTAAAACACAACTCTATTGTGCCACTCCTTTGTGCTAGTAAAGCTTCAAAAAAGCTCATTCCCCATCAATCAACCCTTCAAAGATTCAGATCAAATGCCTCGTTCTCCATCCAACCTTATCTAATTTCCTTCCTCCTTCAGAAGAGGTCATTGTTTTTGCCTCTGAATTTTATAGCACTTCAGTAATAATACTTCATTTGACCCTTACCAATTTCAGCCTCGCATCAAAAATACCTGTATTGACATAGAAGCACCTTATGAGTAGGGTCGATGTCTGATTCATCTGTGAGTCTCCCACAGATTCTGGTGAGAATATACTGCACATAGCAGGTATTCTAATATTTGATAAATGAATGAAAAATTCTAAATCAGCTTTCTGGGTATAACACAAGCTTTTTATTTTAGCACAAGGACTTGTGTCTATTGATTTAATATTTAAAAAACATATAAACAAATCTATGAAGAATAATCGTAATTTCCATGGAACCAGCTCTTTAAATTTTATTTGGTTCCTAGAATAACCAGGGCAAGGTGCTTATTTTGTTTGAAGACAGAAAAGCATAGTATCAGTCAGAAAGGTCAAGCAGCATGTAATCCTACTATTCACTGAGGACAGGAACCACCACTTCATGGGGCCTCAGCTTCGCTACTTCTGAATGAAGCCTGGGGAGGGCTTTCTTCCGACAATGCACCAAATTATGTGAGATGCCTACCCTTTTTAAACACCTTCCTCAGTTCTCCAAGACTTCTTTTCCAAATACTGATGTGCTGCCATCAGGTCAGCTCCTCTTATCTCTTCCTAACCCCGCCCTTTCTGGCAAGGCTTATGGAGAAACCAAGCCACATAGATGAAGACTAGAAGTTCAAAATACCTGAAAAATCTGTGACCATGGAAAATTAACACTTTGTCTTCCACAGTAAAGTTACATCATTGAGCAGGGAAAAAAATTAAAACATTATCACAATCCTTCAATCAGCAAAAATCTAGGCCTGGAAGAGCCAAGGAAGTTAGGCCCAATAAGCTGAGAAAAGAAAGCACTGACTCTACAGAATTTCATATCTGCAATCTACAGCAGGTTTGGAGGACAAAAATGAAAACAGGAGAATATTCCTAGACATCCTGATGGACAATGATAATATTTACCTCAGTAAGTCACATTCACAGAAACAAATCCAAATTCTATTTTAGTCGTTTCGTACAACCCTGTAAAAAAGCATAGGGTATAATTCACTTCTCAGTTCAGAAATAAGAGGTCCTTCTTGAAAACTAAAAGAAAAAATATCTATCTCCATGATCAGATTTTTCCATGCAGCATTAAAATTTAATGTCTGGCCTATAATTCAAGAAGTTAAGGTATTAGTTGACTAAGTATATTTATTCTCACGCAAATAGCTAACTTAAGGTCAAAAAGACCTCTGCCACCAGCTGCGGTGTACCAATCCTAGGAGGCTATTTCTCAGAGCCTCATGCTTCTTATCAACTCTGTGGTTCCCATTCTCAGTCTTCCCTTTCCCTCATCTCTGCCTCCGCCAGGTCAAAGAGCATCCCCAGGGCAGGCTGTGGCTGCTCCTTCTGCACTCAGTCCTAGTCTCAGAGTATGCACAGGTTTCACTTGACCTCTGTCTCTGGGGCAAGCACTCTATGCAGAGTAAACAATGCATCACTCTCTATAGGATCCTTCCCCATCATCATCTGGAAAACATGAGAGGAAACAAAGGATGCACAAAAGTCATGAAATACTGCCTCAGGTCCAATTAAAACTCCCAAACAGAATTTTTTTTTTTAAGTTAAATGTTAAAAAAAAAAAGAAAAAAGCTACATGCCTCCATGTGCCAGGCATAATCTCTGCTACTTGTGCTTACTGTCTGGTTAGAAAGGAAGTATAAATAAACACAACCATCATAATCACAAAAGGTGGGTTGAGTGCTAACAGTGGGTGTTCAGAGAAGGCTCCCTGAAGGACATTACATCTAAACTGACGCCTGAAAACATAAATAAACAAGAGTTGACCAGGCTAAGAAAAAGGGAAGAATGCTCACCACTAGAGGGGCTTTACCTAGGAAAGTAATACAATCAGATTTGTATTTTTTTTTTTTTTTTTTTTTTTTTGAGACAGAGTCTCGCTCTGTTGCCCAGGCTACAGTGAGTGCCGTGGCGTCAGCCTAGCTCACAGCAACCTCAAACTCCTGGGCTTAAGCGATCCTACTGCCTCAGCCTCCCGAATAGCTGGGACTACAGGCATGTGCCACCATGCCCGGCTAATTTTTTCCATATATATTTTAGTTGGCCAGCTAATTTGTTTCTATTTTTTAGTAGAGACGGGGTCTCTCTCTTGCTCAGGCTGGTCTTGAACTCCTGACCTTGAGCGATCTACCCGCCTCGGCCTCCCAGAGTGCTAGGATTACAGGCGTGAGCCACCGCACCCGGCCCAGATTTGTATTTTTAAAACATCAAAATGCTCCAAAGAAAATAGCAAAAGACCAATAACTACAAGATAGATGCTCAACATCATTACGGAAATGCGCATTAAAACTACAATAAGATATCACTTCGCAGTCACCAGAATGGCTACAATCAAAAAGGCAGATAATAACAAAAATTAGTGATGATGTGGAGAAATCAGAACATTCATACATTGCTGGTGGTACTGTAACATGTTGTAGCCACTCTGGAAAACAGTTTGGCGGTTCCTCAAAATGTTAAACGTAGAGGTGCCATATTACCCTACAATTTCAATCCTAGGTATACATTCCCAAGAGAAATGAAAACAAAAGTCCACACAAAAGTTTGTACATGAATGTTCACAGCAACATTATTTATAATAGCCAAAAAGTAGAACCAATCCAAATGTCTATTAATGGATGAATAAATGTGGTATAACCATACAACAGACTATTATTTAGCAATAAAAGGAAATGAAGTGCAGATGTATGCTACAACATGGGTGAACCTTGAAAACATTATGCCAAGTCAAAGCAGCCAGTCACAAAAGACTATATGATTCCATTTACATGAAATGTCCAGAATGGACAAATCCATAGAGACAGAAAGTAGATTAGGGGTTGCTTAGGGCTAGGGGATGGATAGGGAAGGAAATGAAGAATAACTGCTAACAGATACAGAATTTCTTCTGGGCATAATTCAATGTTCTGAAATTGTGGTGATGGTTGCACAACACTGTGAACATACAAAAACAACTGTATGCTTTAAACGGGTAAGCTGTATGATATTTGAATTTTATCTCAATAAAGCTGCTGTAAAACAAAACAAAAGATCAAAAGGACTACAGTGGTGAAGAACAAATTGGAAGGCAGAGGATTTGAATAGGCAGACTGGTTTCGAAGTTGTAAAGTAATTCTGGCAAAAGACAGTGGCCTGAACTAGGATAATGGACTAGGAAGATAAATGAGAAAAAAAAACAATACTTGATTCTAAATGGTGGGGGGGAGAAGAGCACAGCCCAGGGTTGCTAGCTTAGACAACTAAGCGGCACTTACCAAAACAGGAAAACACGAAAGATACGTTTGGGTGAAAGGAAATTCACTGTACTTTGAAATTTAATTATATTTACAAAAGTTGTATAAGTACTTGGAGAAGGTTTTGTTTTAAGGGGTTGTAAGCTTTTTTAGACATTTGTTTATTCAATTTTTGAATGTAATTTATGTTATAAGTGGAACTAAATGTTTAAAGAGAATTAAGTGCATTTGACTTGAAATAACATGTATCAAAAGCTATATTGAACAAATTATTTTCTTTTATCTTTATATAAAATGTACTGGATTAATGAATATACTAATAAGATTTATAAATTGAATTAAAGGCTTAAGGAAAACTGGGCTTTAGATTTTTTTGACTTTAATAAATTGACTATTATCAATAATTTTGTATACCAGAAACCGTAAACAGTCGCGTATTACAGATATGTAGCATTGGAAATTGAGAAGTTCCAATTTGATGGCTTCTATTTTCTCTATGAAATAGGCAGTGAGGTCATCAGTTCAAGAGGAGGAAGGGAAGGATGGGTGGTGAGAGAAAGTGAACCAGGAATCCTAGGTTTAATAAACAGGTGAAATAAAAGCAATGATGAACAGATAAGATGTGAGGTGGAGGGCTACAGACCTGGCATCATCACAGCCCTAGTCTGCAGCGTGGAGACCATGACTTCACAAAGACATCCATTTGCTGAATGATGCCTTTTTCTTTACAATTATTTAGTGGCATAATGACTTTCTTCCAAATAAAGTTATATATATATATATATATATATATATCTTGTATATTTGGCTACTCTGAGGTGTAAAAAGAACATGTTTCCAGAATTTTGATTGTCAGCTATAACTTCAAGACAGACATAACTAAGAGGAAATTTGATTACAAAATGTACTTAAAGAGAAATACTCTATATTATGATTCTGACCACGGTAAAAAATTATTTCCAGAAAAGAAGTGTAAACCATATACGTATCCCAGAAGATAATGAAAGTATCTTTTATTCATTATACTTTATTATCATTTCTATGTCATTTTTCCTGTAATCCCTAAGTCAGGATTCTAAACTAGTGTTGCCCAGTAGAACTTTTGGCAATAATGGAAATATTCTGTACCTGTACTGCCCAATGCAGCACCCACTGGTCACATGTGGTTACTGAACATTTGAAATGTGGCTAGTGTGACTGAGAACTTAATTTTAAATTTTATTTAATTTGAATTAATTTAAACAGCCACATGAGGCTAGTGCCTACCATATGGAATAGCACAGGATATCTTCCTGTTAAAGAAAATGAAGAAATTTATGGGCCAGGTAGGTGCCCAAAAGTCCTAAGTTTATAACACAAAAGATAAAATAAATATCTGAATCCACTCATTCATTCACTTATGAATATGTGTAACAACACTGATGCTTGCCCCTGAAGAGCCTTTGGTTCAATTCTCATAGTATAGGAGCTCCAAAGCCTCAAAAATGTAGGTGTTGACTAGGGGGACAACGGCAACCCATTTTACATCCCAAGTTCCAAGAGAATCCAGTATACTTAAGAGAAGGAGCCCATCAGTCTTAGGCAAAAAAAATGTTTATCAGGCATCTTCTAAAGGCCAGCAGTCAGCAAACTATGGCCCACAGACAAAATCTGGACTGCAACCTGTTTTTGTAAATAAAGTTTTATTGGAACATAGCCATACCCATCTGTTGTAAAAGCACGTATTTATGCTTTGGGCCTATAAGGGTAGAGCTGAATAATTGTGACAAAGACCATGTGGCCCACATAGCTTAAAACAGTTGCTATCTGACCATTTATAGAAAAAGTTTGCCAACCCCTGTTCTAAGCTAAGGGGTGCAAAAGCTGTTTGTACCAGGTAAGCAACAAGGAGACTCCATAAGTCACAATCACCAACTGAAGAAAGAATTCTTGATATCTAAGCCATTCGGGTTATAAGAAAAGGTTAAGCCTAAAAACCATTTTTAAAAAATCTTAAACCTAACACTGTTTTCTGTTAATTTGTGGCAATGATTTGATGGAGTAAAAGACATTATTTACCTGGGGGGAAATTTTCTGCTGCATTTCATTTTGGGGAAAAAAGCAATTTCAAGAAAAAAAACAAAAATAATCACACATGGAAGATTTACTTAAAATACTGCACTTCCAATCCCAATCCATTGTATTTTTATTTATTTACTTATTTATTTTGAGTCAGAGTGTCACTTTGTTGCCCTGGCTAGGGTGAGTGCCGTGGCATCAGCCTAGCTCACAGCAACCTCAAACTCCTGGGCTTAAGCGATCCTACTGCCTCAGCCTCCCGAGTAGCTGGGACTACAGGCATGCACCACCATGCCCGGCTAATTTTTTCCATATATATTTTAGTTGGCCAGCTAATTTGTTTCTGTTTTTAGTAGAGACGGGGTCTCGCTCTTGCTCAGGCTGGTCTTGAACTCCTGACCTCGAGCGATCTACCCGCCTTGGCCTCCCAGAGTGCTAGGATTACAGGCATGAGCCACCGTGCCGGCCCCAATCCATTGTATTCCATAAGAAATTACTAACCCAATAAATGTCCATGCACAAAATGATAGGTAGGTTGCCTAATTCAGAATGACAACCTTAAGACACTGAATTCTGAACCATTTTAAAGGATGTAAAAAACATTATTTTTAAAGTACAATGATATATTGAAGATTATCTAAAACAAAACTTGAAACAACCACAACAGAAAGTTCTGTTTTCTATAATACAAAGAGCTGGTATCACTGAACACAGTGTTTTCAGCTGTCATGGAAAGAAAATCCTCACCTCAGAATATTATTATGATAAGTAAGGTACTGTCATGAGGTACTGTACCTGACACAACGGGTATTTAATTAAAATAAAAAAAACTGTTGACTGGAAGGAGTCATTCCCCATGGATTATGAATAATGAGGGATTTACTTTCTCAGTAACAAAAGCTACATTTGCAATATTATAGTAGCATTGAATGTTTTGGCCAAATCTAGATCTAAGAAGAAATGTCACCTAGTGATTAAGAGCACAGGCTCTGGAAGCAGACTGCCTCAGTTACTTACAGCCCTCCCACTTACTAGCTGTGTCCTCAGTTTCCTCATCTGCAGAAATAACTGTACTTGCACTGCATGAAGAACATGGGAAGGATCACAGTGACCTAGAACAGTACCGTGGCACACTGCAAGCACTCAATAAACTGCTGTACTTTAAAAACCTACGGCTAATGCACTGCCCACAGGAATGTAAATTGGTACAATCTTTTTAGAGGCTAACTTAGCAATTTCTATTAAAATGTAAAACATGCCACCTTTCTTTCTGGCGGCAGCCATCAGTAAGCCAAGATGGGTACATACAAGTACATCCAGGAGCTATGAGGAAGAAGCAGTTTGATGTAATGCACTTTCTTCCAAGGGTCTGCTGCAGGCAATGCTGCCAGCTCTCTACACTGCACAGGGCTCCCTACCCCACCCAGCGGGAAAAAGCACACAGACTGGGATATAAGGCCAAGCAAGGTTATGGCACATATAGCAGCAGTCCCCAATCTTTTCGGCACCACGGACCGGTTTCATGGAAGACAATTTTTCCACAGATGGGGGTGTGGGGTCCTCAGGCAGTGACGCAAGCAATGGGGAGCGGCTGTAAATACAGATGAAGCTTCACTCACTCACCCTGCCACTTCCCTAACTTTCGTGGAAGACAATTTTCTCCCCCCACGGCCCGGGGGTTGGAGACCGCAGATTTGTGTGTACCGTGGTGGCCACAAACACCCAGTTACTAAGAGCGCCTGTGACAAGCCTGTGTTAACCAACTAAAGTTTGCTCCAAGCCTTCAGTCTGTTGACAAGGAGCGAGCTGGATGCCACTGTGGGGCTCTAAGAGTCCTGAATTCTTACTGGGTTGGTGAAGATTTCACGTGCAACTTTTTTGAGGTTATCTTCATTGATCCATTCCATAAGGCTATCAAAAGGAATCCTAAAACATAGTGGGTCACCAAACCAATCGACAGGCACAGGGAGATATGTAAACTGATATCTGCAGACCCCAAGAGCCGTGGCCTTGTAAAGGGTCCTAAGTGCCACCACACTATTGGTGGTTCTCACTGTGCAGTTTGGAGAAGACACAATACCCTCCAGTTCCACCATTACCACTAATATGAATAATGTTTGTAAAATTCATACCTTAATGAACAATTTAGGATGGCCAAAAAATTGTTTTAATGTGCCTAACTTTTGACTCAGTAATTGCACTTTTAGAAATTCATTCTACAAAAATATTCACAGGCTGATGAAAAGATATTAACAAGGATGTTAACTGCACCTTTCATAATAGCAAACAACTGAAAGCAACCCAAACATCCATCATGAGGGAACTGGCTAAATTATAACACTAACATATCTTCCTGTGGAATACCATGTAATTATTAAAAATAGACTATGTATTGTGTGCCTATGTGGGAAAATGTTCATGATTTGTGGTTAAGTTAAAAAAAGTCAAAGTACAGTATATAGAGTACAATCTTATTTTTGTTAATTAAAAAAAGATAGAAAATACAAATAGCATAAATGTTTTTATAGAAGAAGTTAGAAATAATATACACCAAACTAGTAACAGTTATCATTTGGGAGGTGAAAACTATTAGGAACTTTTATTTGCTAAATTATATATTTCTGTATTATGTAAAATTTATAATTAGCATATAATACTTTTATACTCAGACAAAAAGAAAGCCCTTTAAAGTAAGTTTGTTAAAGACTTTAAAATTGTGAGAAATTGTTTATGCTGCAAATGCTATTTTAGGAAAAGATATAAAACTATATATGCATATATACTGTAAGTATGTGTATATATTGTAAAACAGTAAAACTGACATATATACATATATGTGTGTGTATATATGTTTTTCCAATTTTATAATCTATATGACTACAAAAACAGATTCAAAGAAAAGACCAAAATACAAACAGCTGTTATCTCTAACAAATTCCATAAAGGTAGGGGCTTCAACTGTGTTATATAGAAATACATACTCAGTAACAAACATATTTTGAATAAAAAAACAGATCTAGATTGGGCACGGTGGCTCACACCTGTAATTCTAGCACTTTGGGAGGCCAAGGCAAAAGGAATGCTTGCAGTCAGGAATTAGAGACCAGCCTGAATGATAGTGAGACCACAAAAAATAGAAAAATTAGCCAGATGTAGTGGCATGTGCCTCTAGTCCCAGCTACTCAGGAGGCTGAGGCAGAAGGATCACCTGAGCCCAGAAGTTTGAGGTTGCAGTGAGCTATAATGACACCACTGCACTCTACACAGAGCAACAGAGCAGGACTATGTCTCAAAATAAATAAATAAATACAATTTAAAAATTTTTAAAAACCACCGGGCACGGTGGCTCACACCTATAATCCTAGCACTTTGGGAGGCCGAGGTAGGAGGATTGCTTGAGCTCAGGAGTTCAAGACCAGACTGAGGAAGAGGGAGACCCCGCCTCTACTACAAATAGAAAAATTAGCCAGGCATGGTTGTGTGTGCCTATAGTCTCAGCTACACAGGAGGCTGAGGCAGGAGAATCTCTTGAACCAAGGAGTTGGAAGTTGCAGTGAGCTATGATGACACCACTGTACTCTATCCAGCAGGACAGATTTAAAAAAAAAAAAAATCTAGATTTAACCTACATTGGACTGAAACTTAGTATTACTTCAAGTAATTTGTTTCTGATACATAACGTTGATTTACTTCATCCTCTTGAAGCATCATTCCAAATAAAATTCTACAAAGTAAACTTAAAAATCAATCAAAGAAAGGAATAAGATTACATACTGTACCTTTCTTTGACAGGAACTTTAGTTTGGCTTTGAGGAACTAAACAAGGAAAATCAATGTTTGAATGGAAAAGAAATGTACTTCTTCAAAAAAAATAATAAGATCTATTTCCACTGAACAAGTAAACATCTGGTCTGTACCTTTAATACAATATCAAATAAAAAAGAATTTTTGTTGATTGAATTACCAAAAAAAGTTTAAGGGATTTTTAAACTTCAAAAATGTCAATACTGTTTGACATCTCGATTTAAAGATCTGTAAGTGAAAACATCTGTCTAAACAGAGATGTTTAAGAAATATTCCATTCTTTGAAATGCTATAGCAATAACATGAAATTACATTAAATCATATCCAGATGGTATGTCTTCATAACAAGTCTCACCCAAAGAAAGCAGATGCTGAGAATAAGTTGCCATTTTTCTACAACTCACTATTAATTGAAGGTAAAAGAAATACCACCACTACATAAAAGTACAAGCACAGTATCACTTCCAGAATTTATAACACATCAAATAATGTTCTTATTCACATTTTGCTTTTATGAATCAAATTCTTTATATCTTTAAATTTTTTCATGAAATACTTCAGCATACAGATGACTATTACAGAATAATACATGGGATACCATGTACCCACCACTAAGATTTCTTTTATTTTATTTTTTGTAGAGACAGGGTCTCACTGTCTTGCCCAGGCTGGTCTCGAACTCCTGGCCTCAGCCATCTCTCATCTTGGCCTCCCAAAGTACTGGGATTATAGGAGTGAGCCACCACCGTACCTGGCCAAAGATTTAATAAATGTTAACATTTGGCCATATATGCTTCAGATCTCTTTTCCCCTAAAGCAATTAATAAAATAGTGTAGATACAGTTAGATCCTCTCTACCTTTTTTTTTGTTTTCAATATTTGAAAAGGAAGAACTGGATATGACCAAGCTTCAAGGTTCCTGGATTTTTTTTTTAATTCCGTAACATTTTTACTATGCTGGCTCTTCAATGTTTAAATTCCAGCCTGCAGCAAAAACTTACTATGGTCATATGAACCAATCTATCACAAATTACCTTTTTTTTTTTTTGAGACAGAGTCTCGCTTTGTTGCCCGGGCTAGAGTGAGTGCCGTGGCATCCGCCTAGCTCACAGCAACCTCCAACTCCTGGGCTTAAGCGATCCTCCTGCCTCAGCCTCCCAAGTAGGGGGGACTACAGGCATGTGCCACCATGCCCAGCTAATTTTTTCTATATATATTTTAGTTGGCCAGATCATTTCTTTCTATTTTTAGTAGAGACGGGGTCTCGCTCTTGCTCAGGCTGGTCTCCAACTCCTGAGCTCAAACCATCCACCCGCCTCGGCCTCCCAGAGTGCTAGGATTACAGGCGTGAGCCACCGTGCCCGGCCTACAAATTACCTTTTAAAAAAATAACTATAAAAGCTATCCTCAGAAAATAAAGTCTCTCATCTTTGCCCACACCTATATTATTAGCATTTTGGCTTAGCTTTGCTTTAAATTATTCCTTAGATCTTCACTGTAGACAACAACCACAAGTGGCTATTGAGCTCCTGAAATGTGCTAATTCAAACTTAGATGTAAGTGTAAAATCCACACTGGATTTTAAATATTTAGTATGAAAAAAAGAATGTAAAAAAACTCATCACTAATTTTTATATTATTTACATGTTGAAATGATAATATTTTGAACATATTAGGTTAAATAAAATATATTATTAAAATTATTTTTACCCATTCCTTTTATTTTTTTCTAATGTGGCTATTAGACAATTTGAAATTACCTATGTGAGTCAGATTTAAGGCTCACCTTATATTTCTATTGCAATACCATCCTAGATGCATGAGTGTTAACACTAGAACAAGAACCACAATTTCAAAATCTAGACTTAGAAAAACATACAATGGTTGAGATGGTCAAAATGGTGGAGCTGTGGCTGGTACCTAGGTGATTTAGCAGAAGAATCCTATTTAGGAAAAAGCAGGGCTCCCCTATTATCTTTCTACATCAACAGAACAACTCAGATAAACCTTTACTTCATTTCATTTTACTCATGAGTATCTGGAAAATTATGCTCCTTGTCAATTCTTTAGTAACTTAAATGAATTGAAAACAGATCTAATACAATTCATTCATTCCTTTAACAATGTTTATTAACTGGGCACGGGGGATACAGTGATAAGACTGTGGCTTGCTTTCTGGGGTAGTGGAGAGGGGAAGTCGTGCAAATAATGAACAAGTTAACAAAGATGAAAAACTCATTTCAGAAAAGCGCTTTGAAGAAGTCATGTGAAAAGTCAGTAGTCAGTCTTTCCAGTCCAATCCTATCTTTAGAATCAGTTTTTAAGAATCTTTGGATGCTCTAGACACTGAGATTTATTTTAAGGGTGATAAATTCGTCGTTTCAATGTGTTCATATTACAAGCTCATTTTCTATGTAAATATTTTCAATCAAAGCATTCTGCAAAATACATGTACTATTCACAAGAGTACCACACAAGAAAATATAAGGCAATTTATGTGCCCTTGTCATGATTCTTATAACACTTAAATGCCCAATTTGGCTTTTAATGCTTAATTAAGAGGAGGGAAAGGTCCATGATTATTTACCCTTTTTCACTAAAGAAAGGGAAATGAGAATATTTTGCAGTAAAGCATGGCAAAATAAATTCCAAATTGTTAAACATCCAGGGTCTTCAATATCAATCTTCTGGTCTAGGAAATGGCACAAAGACCCAGACTGACATGGTCAACTTCCACTCCTTCCTTGCAGAAAAGACAACTCCATACTGGGAGTTCATACCACATATAAAACATTAATATGTATGGCTATAACTAAATGTTTGAATTGGCCTCCATAAATGATATGTAGATCTGGTCAGGGGTTAAAAAGTAACCCTTCACTACTGTCAACTCTCAGTGCATCCATGCACCAAAACACTATGCAACCATTATAAACAATAGTAATTTAAAGACATAATACACAATTGGGTTAAAGAAAATAGCAGATGTTAGAAATGCTCAATAATTGGATTCAGCCAGTAAATTATAGCAAATCATATAACAGAACACTGTACCATTATTAAAATAATCTTCAAAGTACATTTATTAACATTGAAAGACAAGAAAGTGCTCATATTTTACTAAACATAGAGTAATTTTAAAAACATATCTAATAGGACACCATTTTTTACATGTATTTATATGCCTGTGTAGGAAAAAGTCTGGAAAAGTATATCACAACTAGCTAACTTATCTACGGACGCTTTTAAGCTTCTTAATTTTTAAGCCTATTTTCTGACTTTTCTACAGTGAACATCTACCACCACTTTATATACTAAGGTAAATTAAAAAGTTATGTTTAAAGCAAGTTACAAAACAAGTTACAAAGCAGTGTAACCATTTGATATCAATGACATTCAAAGACAGTGAGAAAGAAAAGGAAATTACAAAAAGAATTGCCACAGAGTTTGTTGTTGTTTGTGTTTTTAGAGAAAAGGTCTCACTGTGTTGAACTCCTGAGCTCAAGTGATCCTACTGCCTCAGCCTCCCAAGTAGCTGGGACTACACAGGGGCGCCAACAGGCCCAACAGAGTTACCAGAGTTTTAATAGGATGGTCTCTGGGTGATCCTTTCCCCTTATTTATTGAAGTCTTTGACATGTGCGCATAGTCTTCCTTCTCAACTGAGTCCTCCCATAATCCAGCATGGCAACAAGAACATACTTCTCTAACGTCTAACCAGGTATCTGGTTCCTAGGTGTCTTCATCTCCCTGAAGCCACTCACTTAGACAACCACAACTTGCTCCATTTCCAAAACCAGCCATTCGAGGCATTCCATTTTCTGACCACAACCTCCGCAATCCTGAACACTCGAGGTGCATTTGTTCTCCAGCCTTAACAGAACCTTTCTTCCTTTGATCCTCTGTTTTCTTCCTGTCAACATCTTTCAGGTTTCTCTTCCACTTACTCTGGCTTCCACTCACTGCTTGTAGGAATTTCATGTTATCCCCTTCATTTTAGCAAACTATTTAAAATCTATACCCAACCTAATTTGCTTCAATGACTTAAAAAAAGAATCAAACAAAAATTATTATTCTATCATGTAGAAGAGAATCATGCTTTTACTTCATCTTCTCAAGGAGATAATCACAGAGTGGGCTCATCCTTTGGCATATAATTTAACTCTTCAGTGCCCCAACTCTCATCTCCTGTTTCCCTCAAAATTATTTCATTACTCTAGCAAAGCAGAATTCAATCATGTGGACTCTCTATCTAATCCCCATACCTCCTCTCACAATATCATCTTTCCTTTCAATTCTTTAATTCATTTTTGTTTTTTTCTTTAGAAACAGAGTCTCATTCTGTCACCCAGGCTGGAACGCAGTGGCACATAATCATAGCTCACTATAGCCTCAAACTCCTGGGCTCAAGCAATTCTCCCACCCTCAGACTCCTGAGCAGCTGGGACTACAGGCATGCACCACCACACTCAACTGATTTTTTTTTTTTTTTTTTGAGACAGCGTCTCATTATGTTGTCCAGGCTGGTCTCAAACTCCTGGCCTCAAGTGATCCTCCTGCCTTGGCCTCCCAAAGTACTGGGATTACAGGCATGAGCCTTGGCCTTCTGCACCTGGCCTACTTTCAATTCTTTATAAATTTTTCCCATATCTGTATTTTTTAAAACCTAACATTAAATATACATGGTAAGTATTTGATAAACATTAGAAATTTGACCTCTCCCATCACATAAGCTTTGCATATATTAACCCATCTAATTCTCGTAACAATCCTATTGGTAGGTATTATTATTATCCACATTTTATAGTTGAGGAAACTGAGGCCCAGGAAAGTTAAGTAACTTCTTCATTAATAGTAATATAAAGCTTCTATACTGGTAAAGCTCAGATTTAAAACCAGGTAGTCTTGGCTTCTAAGTCCGTCTTAACCATCATGCAACACTGCCTCTCAAATCAAAGCAAAGCTTCTGTTTAACTGAGAAATCTTTCAGTTGAATACATGGTTAATAATTAATTTCAATGTATTAAAGTAAACATCAAATTGGTACATAGTTTTCATACCAATTGTAGTAATCCCTAAATTCTTAATCTACTTATCATTCATAACATAATACATCCTATTCTCACAAATCATTTCCTATATAAATTTCCTAAGTTAATTTTAGTTTTTTTTTTTTTTTTTAAGATAGGCTCTCACTCTTTTTGCCCAAGCTAGAGTACAGCAGCATCATCATAGCTCACTGCAATCTCAAACTCCTGGGCTCAAGTGATCCTCCCACCTCACTATCCCAAGTAGCTGGCACTACTGGCATGTATCACCACACCTGGATAATTTTTTTCTTTTTTTGTAAAGACAGGGGTCTCATTATCACCCAGAGTGATCTTAAACTCCTGGCCTCAAGCAATCCTCCCACCTTGGCCTACCAAAGTGCTAGGATTACAGGCATGAGCTACCATGACCTGATTTCACTTTAAATGGCTCGGTGATTTTTTTTTTTTTTTTTTTTTTTGCCAAAGTTATCAGTTACTTTCTTCCCCCAAAGATTGTCTCATTTCATTTTAAGTATATAATGTACAATTTACCAAATTTTAGAACTAAGTTTTCTTCTTTCCTTCCTCTAGAAACCAATATTTGAGCTTTCCACTGAATACTTTCTCTTTTACTGAATGTTAAAATAACATCAAAGTCAAAAATTAGAACTACTTATTCTGCGCGAAGCCAATAAGCACTTTAACCTTTGAAGGAACTCTAAGTAGATCAAGAAAGAAAGTTATCAATATTTTATCGGCTAACATTTACACTGCAACCTACTTAAAACAGTAAGTTATGTGGCTGTTATAATTTCTGGAAGGTATTCGCTTATCTAAGAAATCTAGATTTTCTCTTAGCCCTTCTAGAAAAAAACATACTATCAGGTGTCATCAAACATTTTTCTTATGTTTTATATCATAAAAATTTAATAACAGAACCTACTGAAAGGAGAGAAGAGCAAAGCCTATCTTAGGTTTAACTTTTAGAACTTCTTAAAGGACAATATCAATAAAATGGAAAAACAAAAGAGAATGAACATTTTCTACATGAAATTAAAGAAAAACAGTATGGTAGAAAAAGCTTCAACTACCCAGACCTCAACTGAAGCCCAAATCTGATATTACTAGCAGTGAGACTTTGCATAAATTAACCTCTCTGAACCTCCATTTCCTCATCTGGAAATTAGTAATAATACTATCTACCTTGAAGAATGGGTTATTAGAAGTAGTAAGAGAAGCAGCTAGATCATTCCGCTTTCTCCAACGCTTTTTTATATTCACCACACTAAGGAAACAGCAAGAACTGACTCACCTCAAATATAAGCCATTATATAAAATTTATCTAATATATCAGTCAGTCAGTTAAAGCAACAGTCCCCAACCTTTCTGGCACCAGGGACCAGTTTCATGGAAGAGAATTTTTCCACGGGACCGGATAGGGTAGGCAGGGGATGATGGTTTTGGGATGATTCAAGCCCATCACATTTATTGTGCAGACAAATCTCTCTGCTAATGATAATCTGTATTTGCAGCCACTCTCTGGAGCTAGCATCACCGCCTTAGCTCCACCTCAGATCATCAGGCATTGGATTTTCATAAGAAGCTGCAACCTAGATCCCTCCCATGCGCAGTTTACAGTAGGGTTAGCGTTCCTGTGAGAATCTAATGCCACTGCTGATCTGACAGGAGGCAGAGCTTATGTGGTGATACCAGCGATGCTAGGGACAGGGAGCAGCTGTAAATACAGATGAAGCTTTGTTCACCTCCTGCTGTGCAGCCAGTTCCTAAGAAGCCAAAGTACTTGGGGACTGGGGGTTGGGGACCACAGAGTTAAAAGTATCGAAATAATTCTCACTGTGATCACCCTGCACAAGCTGTTGTCCTAAAAGTGCCACTCCCCTATTCAACGATAGGAAGCTGTTTCTTGAGGTGTAGGTTGAACAGGTCATCTAACTTTCTTTCAATCAAGATTTGGTTATAACCTTTTTCAAAGCAATGTTTTTCTGTTACTAGACAGAGACACATTTCACTTTGAGTAAAAGTTCAAACTGGGCATCCGAGAGCCAACTGGATCACATCTAATGCCATCCAGTTTTATTAAAGATGTTGCCAAGTGGCCAGGCACAGTGGCTCACGCCTGTGATCTGAGAGGCCAAGGCGGCAGGACTGCTTGAGCTCAGGAGTTCCAGAGCAGCCTGAACAAAAGTGATACCCCATCTCTACTAAAAATTAAAAAATTAGCCAGGCATCGTGGCGTGCACCTGTAGTCCCAGCAACTCAGGAGGCTGAGGCAGGAGGATCACTTGAGCCCAGGAGTTTGAGGTTGCAGTGAACTACAATGAAGCCACTGCACTGTACCCAGGGCAGAAACGTCAGATTCTGTCTCAAAAAAAAGAAGTTGCCAAGTCCCTAGAGAATTTATAGAAATAATAGCAGGAGAGGAGAATTACACAAAACAGAGGATGAGAAATTACTAGTCAACTTTACAATCTAAAAGTTTGACTTTAATATAGACTTTATCAGTTAAATTTATAATAAGTTACCTGAAAATTTTCTCAGCCATGCCAAAAATCATAAGATCTATTTGTACACTTTAGCAATTTAGTGAAAAAAGCAATTAACCAAGCTCTTTAATTATCAGGAATTGATGATACTTAAACTTTCTTTCAGAGGTCCCTACACATTTTAATTTTTGATAGCACTTGTGTGTGAGGGGGCAAACACTATACATAAATAAAAAATACTGTAGAAGACTTCGTTTTTGCAGAGTTTTAAAAGAAAGTTGATTCTGATACTTAGAAATGCAATTACTGAACAGTTTTGGGTTTTTTGGTAGGGACAGGGTCTCGCTATATTGCTTAGGTTAGTCTCAAAACTCCTGGCCTCAAGGGATCCTCCTGCCTCGACCTCCCAAAATGCTGAGATTACAGGCGAGAGCCACCATGCCTGCCCACTGAACAGTTTTTATTTATAATATCACTTGTATTCTATTCTAAGGAAATAATTATAAGATGACACTTGTTGCAATATAAGCTCCATGACAGCAGAGATTTTTTTCTATTTATTCATTACCACATCCTCAGTGCCTAGAAGTGACACTTGTTATTTATTCAATGAAAAAAAAAAAAGAGCCATACAGTGTTACTTACAATAGCAAAAAACACAAAACACTTATGATGCATTATGCATTCATTACAATAATGGTGAAAATTATATAATTACATGGATATGGTTACACTCATTAATTTTTTTAAAACAAAAACCATTAACTTAGGCATTAAGACTGGGTTATCATATGAAGAAGAATGAAACTAGACCCCTATCTCTCACCATATATAAAAATCAAATCAAAGTGGATTAAAGACTTAAATCTAAACTTAAAACTATAAAACTACTAGAAGAAAAACAGGGAAAACACTCCAGGACGAACATTGGTCTGGGCATAGATTTCTTGAGTAAGATCTGAAAAGCATAGGCAACCAAAGCAAAAAATGGACCAGTGGGATCACATCACGCTAAAAAGCTTCTGCACAGCAAAGGAAACAGTCAATAACATGAAGAGCTAACCGAAGAATGGAAGAACTGGGTTCTAATGCCAGCTCTATCACCAATTTGACCTATACCTTGGGGTAAATGACAATCTATTAGGGTTCCAGTACCCTCATGTGTACTGTTTCTTCCCCAACTTCTTGGCTTTGGCTAGTCCTGATGGGACTATCTTGGATAGAGATTACAGGGAGAAGAACATGCCTGACTTACCTCAGAAAGCAAAGACTAAAAACCAGCATGACAGATAAAAGGGGTATGCAACCTATATCAAACCAAACACACTATCCCATTGACTAGGAGATCCCCAGTGACATGCTCTTCAAGCCACAATGACTCAGAATAATCAAATTTTACTCTAGGGTCTCAAAGGCACACTTGAACCACTGTACAATAAACAGCCAGTAATTTAGGTCATCTGATCCAAGAGAACAATGCCATCAAGGGTACACCAAAATATCAAGCCCTACTCTCAAAAGAACCAAGAAATAAAGCACAGGTGGAAAGGGAGCAATTTCACCTGCTAGAAATAAAAAAAGTAGATCCATGTGCCAGCCAACAACTTTTACACAATGGAATAGGATGCTTACCTCTCTGCTAGAAGAAAATAAGCAATTCTCAAGTTCTTAGAATAAAAACTATTATAATCTTACTATATTCATTTTATATATCATCTGAGAAAAATCTATGAAGACGTTTTCTCTTTTACAGAATCTTTCAGATGAAAATCTCAATGACTTCCCAAGCAGCACTTGCCCTTCAATACCCACACCTCCACCTCACTTCTGTGGCCCACATTCACATGCTTTATTAGCGCCCACAATTAACGAAGCATGAGAGCATAGTGCAGTGGTTAGAAGCATCGACTCTTGAGTCAGACTGCCTGAGTCCAAAACTTGGCTCTGCCACTTCCTAGTTGGGGGACTTTCGCCATTTGGGAAAATGCCTCCATTTTCCACAATTATAAAATGGGAATAACAATACCTACTACATAGGATTGTTACAAAGATTAACTTCTAGTAGAACAGTGCCTGGGTAAGTACTAAGTGTAAAATAAATTTCTAAAAATGTAAGGCCAATTTCTACCAAGGCCTACTCCTACAAGGAAAACTGAAGACAGAAATTCTCTTTCCTTATAGTCTAATTACCAGGCCTTGCAACTTCTTAATACAAAAGAGAAATCTCAAGGGAGGAACTGAGGTTACTGCCCCATAGTTTTACTGACAAGCAGTTTTTAAACTGCAGATTCATGGAGGGATTTGGGTGAGCCATTAATTCTCTGCAATTATATCAAATTTTTAGGCAGTGTGAACTGCCATAAATGTCTTCACTAAATTTCCACTAGCTCTAGCCCTATTTCTCCATTCTCCTTTTCGGTAAGTATTCTCCAAAAAGCTGCTATACACATTCTCTCTTAAATCCACTCCAAGGCTCTCGACCCGAACACATCACCAAAACTAATCTTGCCAAGATCACCTCTCCACATTGCTAAATCCTTGATCTGATTTAGCAGATTTTTGACACAGTTCATCTCCCCCTCCTGCTTTAATACAATTTTCTCTCTTGGCTTTCAGGATGCCATATAGTACAGCCTATAGTTTCCTGGTTTTCCTCCTTTTTTGGTGATCTCTCCTCAGTTTTTATTGCTGACTATTCTCCCAGACTGTTTAACGTACCAGGGCTTTATTCTTGGCCCTTTTCTCTTCTTTATACGTCAGTGGTGATCTCTTCCAATTTCCCAGATTTAATTACATTTGCCACAGACTCACAACTATGTATCTCCAACCTAAGTATCTCACATGGATTCCAGACTCATACTATCTTAAAACTGTCTACTCGGCACCTCCACTTGGGTTTCTAATACTATGTTAAACTCAGTGTGTCCCAAACTAAGCTCTTGATCTTCCCCGAAAAACTTGCTCTAACCACAGCCTTCCTTTGTCAGCTTCTGACAACTCCATCCTTCCAGCTGCTGAGTCCCAAACCTTGGAATCATCCTTGACTCCTTTTTTTCACCTCTACCCTACAATGAAATTCATCAGAAAATACTGTTGCTCTACCTTCAAAATATATCCAGAAGCCAAAGACTTTTCAGCACCCTCCCTAAGGTATAAGAACCACCATTTCTCCCACGATTATTATTACAATAGCCTCCCACATATCTCCTCATTTCTACCCAATAGCCTCAGTCTATTGTCAACACAGGAGGGATCCTTTTAAAATGCAAATCACATCATGTCTCTTCTTTGCTCAAAACCCTCCAATGCTTCCCCATTTCAATTTAAACCAAAGTCCTTAGAAGGTCCACCAGAGGCACCAGAGATCCCCATGCCCGCTTACCAGTACATACTACATTTTGCATCCATCTTAGGAGTTAATACAGATGTAGTGGGTGGAATGATGGATATGTCCTAACCTACAGTTCCTAGGGATTGCCAAAGACTGCCAGCAACCACTTGAAAAAAGGAGAGAAGCGTGGAATGGATACTCCCTCAGAGCCTCCAGCAGGAACCAATCCTGCCGACTGACACCTTGATTTCAGACTTCTGGCCTCCAGAACTATAAGACAATAAATATCTGCTATGTTAAGCCACCAAGCTTGTGTTTGTTATGGCAGCCCTAGGAAACTGACATACCACTCTTCCCCTTGCTCATCCTGCTCTGACCATGTTATCTTCCTGTCCCACTTTAGGACTGTTCCCCTGACTATTCCCCTCTACCTGGAAAGCTCAAGCTCCAGAACTCACCGTGGCTAACTCATGTACCATTTTAACCTTTTTCTCAAATAGCACCCTCCCTATGATGCCTATCCTGACTTCCCTATTTAACTGCAACAACCACCATCCTTGTCCAACTTTCAAACTCCTTCAAATATTCTATTTTTTCAATAGCATTTACCAATTTCTAATCTACTACAAATGTTCTCATTTATTATTATTTACTGACTCCACCAGAATATAAGCTCCACAAAGGCAATGTTTTTAGGTTTGTTTGGATTTTTTTCCCCCCATTTTGTTCACTGGTATATCCTAACATCTATAAACTATGTCTGGCAGATAGTAGCTACTCAATAAATATATGCTGAATAAATCTGTTGAATGAAAGTGTACATGTCTTTTTCTGGAAAGAGAGTCCACAGTTTTCATCAGATTAATAAACCAATCTGCTACCCAAAAAAGGTTTTTAAATCTTTGGTCTGAAGCTTTAAGTGGCTAAGAAAACAAGGATTCTAAAATTCTATCTTAAAAGACCCCAACGCTAAAAAAAGCAAAAACCAACAATCACATAACATGATGACTGCATATCTTGCAAATAGCAAATATTATAAGTTTAAATTTCATAACCCCAAAGCCAAATTTTGCAGGAAAAAAAAGACAGTCCACTTTAATCTAATGGCTTGAGAAGTATCTTCACCCACTTTCCACAGAACCTTCTACGCTAAAGGGGTGTAACTGAGCTAAGCCAACATTTTTCTACAGCTAAAGCAACAAAGAATATCCAACAATGTGAAGCATTCACATAAGCCAATGTAGTGCTACAATGCCTTTCTCTACCTAGATAAAATCCATCCAAAGTAGGGGAGCAGAATCCAACCAAACTGTAACTGTCTATCATCTATCATCACACGGAATAAACAGATGTTTACTCAAAATACAACATCGTTGTTTGTAAGACCTTGAGAAACCTTAGTAGAATAGATGTCCTTTACATCCACAGCTTTAGTATGAACCATAAAGCATCAACAAAGAAAAGCAGTCAGGCACAGCAAAACTGTTAATGGATTTTGGTAACAGCAAAAAGGCACCCACTGCATTCCTTGTTATTGCTGTAACATGTTTCACAGCTACTACTAAACAGGTCTAGTTGAACATAACCACAGTAAACACCAGAATTCAGATTATTTATCCAAGCATACATTCTTTAGACATAGCTTTTATATTAAGTAAATGACCATTACAGAGGAGAATTTACACATCTCCTGTTACAGAATCTTTCTTGTTCCACCAGCAAATGGATTCACAATAAGACCAAGTCCCAGCCCTTACCTTTCCTACTTCCTTTCTCCAACTAAGGAATTTCCAGGATACAGAATCTACCAAATACTTTGAAGAGAAAGGCATTTTAAATACCACTAATACTTTGCCTTGAGCTGTTTTTTAACTAGTGGTAAGACTTTCATCTCTCAGGACACATCACTTTACAAAATCCCAAACCTGACCACTCTTCATCACCTTCACCACCACCACCCTAATCCAAGCCCCCATAGCGTCTCACCTAGATTCCTGCAATAGCCTCCTAGCCAGTCGGCCCACTTCCACTCTGACTGGCAACAGTTTAACCTTTACACATCAGCCAAAGGGATCTTTCCAAAACAGAGATCAGACCCTGTCACAACCTGATGAAAACCTTTCAGTGGCATCCCATTATACTTAGAGTGAAAGCCAGACGCCTTACTGTAGTCTACAGGGACCTGTATCACCCTGGCTCCTGCCTTTCTCTCCTGACCTCACCTCCTACTGTCCTCCCAGAGATTTTCCACTGTTACTTGACCACACCAACAGGCTTGGGGCCTGATGTTCCCTCTGCCTAGAAGGCTCTATTCCCATATCTCTGCATGGTTCCTTACCCTGTTCAAGGCCTTGCTCAAATGTCATTTCTTCAAAGAAGCTGTCCCTGAATAACCTACTTAAAACAGTACCACCCACGCACTCCATCAGTGTCTCTCCCCTAGTCTAAGCATCACAGTTGCCTCATTTTATAATTTGTTTAATCTGAATAAGAATTGAGACATATATTTCCTTGTTCAAAATAAA
Source organism: Lemur catta (assembly GCF_020740605.2). NCBI lineage: Eukaryota > Metazoa > Chordata > Mammalia > Primates > Lemuridae > Lemur > Lemur catta. Next base: position 120,925,646 of record NC_059130.1, on the reverse strand, counting down.
ATTTGGGCAAAATAAATACCACTGTATAGGCCACTCACTTCAAAGTTAGAAACAACATAAACAAACATATACACCTTTTTATCTCTTATTTATAGCTTTTTTTAAAAAAATATGTGCTTTAGTGTATGGTTTTCCTTTATCATTTTTTTTTTATTTTTATTTACTTTTAGAGACAGACTCTCTCACTATGTCACCCAGGTTGGAGTGCAGTAGTACGATTATAGCTCACTGCAGCCTTCAACCCCTGAGCTCAAGCGATCCTCTCACCTCAGTCCCCCCAGGAGCTGGGACTACAATTGTGTACCACCATGCTTGGTTAATTTTTTTTTTAAGAGATGGGAGACTTGCTATGTTGCCCAGCCTGGTCTCAAACTCCTGGCCTCGAGCAATCCTCCTCCCTCAGCTGGGAGTGCTGAGATTGCAGGCAAGAGCCACTGCACCCAGCACCATTTTAATTTAAAAGTATTAAAAAGAAGTGCTATATATATAAGAAAGTTTATGGTAGTAGTACTAGATATAGTAGGAAGAAGAATAATGGAAATAACCTAAATGCCCAATAGTATGGAAATACTTAAGAAATATATATATATTAAAAAATACAATCATGATAAATAATAACAATAGTAAGGAGTACATAGAAGCAGGAAAGTATTTACTAAGGAGATTTTTTTTTAAGGAAACTGTAAGTACAGGGACAAAAAAGTCCAACCTTTACATTGCACAAATATTTACTAAACATGTAGCATGTACCTAACCAGCCCTGACAGATAAGGATTTAATAGCAAACAAAACTACTCAGTGTGCTTTCAGAGCTCACAGGGTAGCAGAGGCCACTGACAAGTGTGTGTGCACTTACAGTGCAGTGTGATTAGAGACATCACGGGGCAGTAAAGGTGCCAGGGAGAGCACCCTGGGCACAACCCTGACTGAGGAAGGCTTTCTAGACGAAATGATGCCTAAACTGAGACCTGAAGAATAAACAGGAGATAATAAGAAAGGGAAAGAGGGGGAGGAGGCAGAAGAGAGAATAAAGATAATCAAGAATGAATCAGTGGGTGTCTGGGGTGAGACACAAAAGAAGAGATGAAATGGAATTATACATAAACTATGATTTATGCTTTTAATAAAAAACTAAAATGACTTCTATATATGATGGTTACGGTTTTTGGCAAAATTGATTTTGTATAAAATATGATACTAAATAAAAGCCAACAGTGATATTTTACCAACGACTCAGACTTCTCAAAGCCCATTTGTCCCATGCTACCTCTTTCCTTCATTCTATCTTACCTAATCAAACACTAGCAGTGGCAGGAAGCAATTTTAAAACACCACACAAGTGCACACACACCTCTCTACCAGGACTGCCAGTGCACTTCCTAGTCCCACATTACAAATCTGGGGCCAAAAGTACCCAGATAGACTTACTCTCCAGTCTCTAGCTGACTTGCTGCTTACCCCAGTCCTTTCGAGTGCCAACAAAGACTCTTTGCCTAGCATTCCAAGTTTGTCTTCTTTGGTCTACCTAACTTGTCTCACCCTATTCCTCCCCGCAGAGTCTGTACTCCAGCAAGGTTCTCTTTACTGACCCCATGCAGGCCATATTCATTCTTGCCTCAGGCTGACCCTTGCTTGGACTGTCCTAACCTCTCCTAGTCCCCTATTCAAATAGCACCCATTCTTTAAGAACCTACTCTTAGCTTCTTGATGAATCTTTAGTCATTATTTTTTTTTTTTTTGTCTGAGAGAAGGTTTCATTCTGTCACCTGGCTGTGTCATAGTAGCTCACTGCAACCTCAAACTCCTGGGTTCAACCGATCCTCCTGACTCAGCCTCCTAAGTAGCTAGGACTACAGGCACAGACTACCACACTAGGCAAAAGTCAATTTCTTTAATCCACAATAATCTCTAGCTAACCTGAAACTGAACTGCATTTGTTATACTAAATAATAAGTACTTGGCCATATTACACTTTGTTGTAGAAATCTCTAAACGCTGTGTTCTTGCAAGGCCTGCCTCCTAAGTTATGAGGCCAAAAGTAGTAACTTTTATCTTTTTTACATCTCAATTATATCAACATTACACTTGGAAAACATACATCCAATACCTGTTGGCTGGCTGACAGATCCTGGATGGAAAGTTGAGCCAGGCAGCATTCAGTGCCAGCTGTTTTTCTCTAGAACTACAGTTTCAAGCACCTGAAGATTAGGACTGGACTTACACATTCCTTTAGGAAAGGAAACAGAGCATATGTACTGATAATACAAGATAGTTAAAAGACCAACCCCCACCCCAAAAAAAAATGAAATAAAAGAAAAAAAATTTATTCCTAATGTGGGCAAACACTGCCATACTGCAAGTCTCCCCAACAGCTTATCTAGCTAATAATACAAATAAGTAATAAATCTATTTGGTAAATGAATAGATTTAATGTAAGAGAAATATGAAGGTAGTAGGTGTGACTAACAGCTTAGAATTTGATTAATAAAGCTCCAAGATGATACCTGTGTCAGTTTTTTAAAACGCTAATCCAATATTTTTAAATGGTTTTTCAAATCCTTCATACAGAGATAAACTAAGTAAGCCATTTTCCAGGAAGGAAAACAGTCAGGCTTTACTTCTTTAGGGAAGAAGGAAGGTTGGCAGGGAAGAATGAACTGAAAAACCAAATACTGTGTCCCCTTTATTCAGATAGAGCTCTTTTTCCAAAGAAAGGGCTCAGGAAAAATGAAAATTATTTTTATATAATCTCTGAAAGAATATTCTTAAAAGTAAAAAAATGTAAATAGAAAGGTATTTTGGATTCAGGAGAACACAGGATTAGGGTGCCCAACCTCTTACAAAAAGAGATTTGCTCTCTATTACCTAGAAACCATTAGTGTCACGGAAAACGTGCCCAAGTTACAGCAGGCCACACATTCACAATAAATGCAGCTGCCTGCAGGTGGGCTGTGAAGAACCACATTATTGATAAATAAGACTTCTTGTTGTATTAACTAAACAAGTGCTATGCAAATGCCCAGGGTGTATGCACACTTATCACTCTCTGGACTGTTGGAGCATGTTTCTACTATCATTACAGTTCTTTTCGGAGCATATTTTAGTGATTTTTTTGTTCGTATCTGTTCCCCCATTTTGGTCATGAACTCCATGAGGGCATGTCTTACTCATCTTTGTATCCTCAGTGCCTAGTATAGTGCCCTGCAGCAGGCACTAAAAATATTATTGCCAAATGAATGGACAAGCCCAATATATCACTCCGATAATCCCCTATTAACACCAACTGCCCAGAGAGAAACTTACATGAGCAGCCTCCTAGAAGGTATGGCCTGAAATTACAGATCATTTCTAAAACAACAGTTATGTTTCACTTATTAATCACCTGGTCTATCCTTTCATAAGTTTTGCTTTTCATGATCAGCATAAGCACATGGAAAGTATGATTCTTCTCAAGTCTCTTTTTCCAAACTAAACATACAACTCCCGGGCACCTATAGCAACCACAGAAGAAAATGGAGAAGTAGAAGACATTAGTTTCAAACCTATAATTCTCCAAGAGTCAAGCAAAATATTTAATGCAAAATGTGAAGGAAAGAAAACTTGTCAGAAATCATTTAAGGACAAATAAAGTACATTATCACTAAAAATGTAGAACAATGCCCTCCCAGAATTTGTCATCAACAGAACAGGCAAAACTTCACAAAGAAAGATAAATTACAAGAACACCTTCTTCATTTACCGAAGCCCAGGTTAGATCTCTCATAACCCATTAAGTTTATAATTGAAAGAGTACCGAGCACATAACTTTTTCTCTGCAAATAAAAACAAACATCAGTTCAGTAATTCCTTTCAGAAACCAGGTAATCACAAGTACAACAGGTTTACCTCATCTTTGAAATACACTATGTATTTGGCTAATTTCATAGTTATAAGTATTCTTATGGGATTCTCTTCTAATAGCCACTCAAACGGAAAATTTCAAATACTGACCTCTAAGTTAACGTAATACAAACAACAGGTCTTCCGTCCAGAATTAAATAAATGGCCACAGTTCCTTTTTCAGTAACACCATGAGCAGGAAGCTAATGCAGTCCCCAAATCTTCTCTGTAAGTGGATCCCAGAGTGATTGTGACATACTAAGAGTACTAAGAGTGCACATATAGTTACTCCAACAATCACCTCCTAAAAGAAGACAGACGACTGTCACTGTGTCTAACTAAATGAAACTGAACCTCAAAAATGCAGCTATTATTTGCTATTATTATTAGTGTTATTAGAGTTTTGTAAACTAAACAGGAGTCACAGATGAGCTCAAAACAGGTCAAACTCCTCTCTCCTTGGTACTCTAGTGACATTCAATTCTCTAACACCTCCCCCCTAGATGCTAGATTCTTTTTAGCAGTGTCTTACAACAAGTATTTTTTTCTCAATTCTAAGAAGGTTTAAAGAAGCTGTGTAGGGTGGAAAGCAGGGGTCTATTTTGATATTGGGAGCCTAAAGTGAATCATTTCAGAAAGATGTGCAGACATGGCTGAGGCTCAACTTCATGACAGCTGTATCAAAGGCCTAAATTTCTGAGGCTCATAAATTACTGTGGTAAGCATATCAACAGCATGTGGTACACTGCAAGCATTCTGCAGCCTTAACATTTCCATCCTCTACAGTCCTTTGTTATCCTCAAAAGAGGCCTTGGATTTCAAAACCAGTCCCACATCAGCAAGGCTGGCAACTAGCATCCTAGAAAATTGCAAGAAGTGTAAGAGCCAAGCAAAACGGACTAGGGAATGCAAGGAATTTGTCGGCATCTATGTTCTTCTAAGGAAGTGATGAAAATATGGCCACTTCCTACAGGATGAGGAACTACCCCAAATAACTAAACCAAAAGTGAGAAAACTTAAATTATATGGGCTCCTCATGGAAAAAGACACTTAACCAGACAACTCTCCTCTGAGTCAGGACAGCCTAAAGGGGAGGTTGGGGGAGAAGGACCCATACTAACTATTCTACTTACAAGTTAATCTTTGACTCCCAGAAAGCAAATAGGCTTCAGTAAGAGCTACCTTCCTGAATGATTAGACTGCGATAAACTACTTGAGAGAGAAAAATATAGCCTCAAATAATTTCAGGGGCTATAAGCTAACTCTAGCTCTCTCTACACCTTTATATTAAAAGGTCCTGAACCTGTGATTGAAGTGACAGGAAAAACTGCTACCTGCTCCAATTCCTAATAGAAACCATCTATTGATGCCATCCCCATTGTATTTTCCACAAACAATATATTTATAGATTTCTGGGATTGAAAAGTTGCTGAATTTGTTAAAAGAGAAGAAAAGGGCAATGCATTATCACTCTCATAAAATGCCTTTTTGATGTCTCTTGTCATAAGATGAAAATTAAAAAGTATTTTAGGACCAAGCACCTAAGAACAAAACAATATATATCTGAAAACTAATAAGCACTTACTAATATCTACATAAAAATATTCAGAATAAATACATCTGCATGTAGTGTAGTACAGGAAACATATCAAGAAAGTACAGCCTGAGCAAAAGTGAGACTCCATCTCCACAAAAAAACAGAAAACTTAGCCGGGTCTGGTGGCATATGTCTGTAGTCCCAGCTACTCAGGAAGCTGAGGCAGGAGGATTGCTTAAGCCCAGGAGTTGGAGATTGCAGTGAGCTATGATGATGCCACTGCACTCTAGCCCAGGTGCTGGGAGTAGGGGAGCAGTGGATTTCTCCAGACAACATTACAGAGGAAAAATATAGCTAGATTAAGCAAGGGTTGTAGGCCACAGTAGTCCTGAGTTCTGAGTTCCTGCATGCGAAAAAGATTAACTAAAGTACTTCACATTTGTGGAGTATTTTTATATTTTCCAAGTATTTCCATATCTATTTTTTCATTTCAGTTTATATACTATTTGTCCCTATTTGACAGCTACGGAAGCAGAGCACACAATCATACTCTGAGCCCACAGTTCAGGTGGAACTGGAATCCAGGTCTGCTCACATTGGCTAGGAGTCATATCAAGATTTTTTTTTTGAGACAGGGTCTCACTCTGTTGACCAGGTGATCATAAATCATCATAACCTTGAACTCCTGGACTCAAGGGATCCTCCTGCCTCAGCCTCCTGAGTAGCTGGGACTCCACAAGTGAGCCACCAAACCTGGCTAATTTTTCTTTATTTTTTGTAGAGATGGGGTCTCACTTATGTTGCCCAGGAGAGGTCTCAAACTCCTGGTCTCAAGTGATCCTCCTGCCGTGGCCTCCCAAAGCACTGGAATTACAGGCGTGAGCCACTGTGCTCAGCCTCAAGCTTATTTTTATAATGCAGAATCTATCATGGTTCAAGACATTTTAGCGAAGCAAGAAAAAACATAAATTACACAGCACAAAGTGTTTTAAAAGACCCAGTAATTCTCTCCTATCTAATCAACATCACATCTTTTTTTAGCAAAATATTGTTTCTAGAGTTATAAATAGCATTCACCCAGTTCTCAGATCTCACCTTGACTCAAATGGGCATAGTACACAAGAATAAGTGGGGTTTTTTTATTGTCTACTTTATATTTATTGTTATTTTTTTCAGGACAGTGCCTCTAAGCCAGTAAACAACTGTCAAGTAGAAATGGAAACAACCACAAGCTAAGTTAAATGCTGCATTCGAGCCACTCAAAGTTCACAGTAGTTCCATCCTAGATAATTGGGCCACTGACCCAAGTGTCAGTCAGCATCATCTTCAATCTCCCTATGAAGAACTAAAGGAAAGGAAAATCTAATTAAAAGCCCAAGAAAAAAATCCACTTTAATCAAAACTACAAGTAAAAGGCCAAGGGACTTTACAGTAGGAGAAAACCTTAAGACATGAAAAAACTGGTAACAGGAAAACAGATGTCAAGAGGGAAAAAGAGGAGATATTATAATTGAAATGATTAAAACCAAGGCAATGAAAAATGACTTTCCACTGGGTGCGGTGGCTCACGCCTATAATCCTAGCACTCTGGGAGGCCAAAGCAGGCAGATCATTTGAGCTCAGGAGTTCGAGATCAGCCTGAGCAAGAGTGAGACCCCGTCTCTACTAAAACAATAGAAAGAAATTAGCTGGACAACTAAAAATATATAGAAAAAATTAGCCGGGCATGGTGGCGCATGCCTGTAGTCCCAGCTACTCGGGAGGCTGAGGCAGTAGGATCGCTTAAGCCCAGGAGTTTGAGGTTGCTGTGAGCTAGGCTGACGCCACGGCACTCACTCTAGCCTGGGCAACAAAGTTAGACTCTGTCTCAAAAAAAAAAAAAAGAAAGAAAGAAAAGAAAAATGACTTTCCAAACAGAAAAGGCATAAAAATATGGAAAAATATGCAAGATGAGGGGGTTAAAATGCAGAGAACAACAATCTTAAGGATATTTTACTAGGAAGAAGAACAAGCAACGTGAATGTTTAACTATGTATAAAAGCAAAAGGAAGAGAATAATACATTTGGTTCTATCAAAATCAATAGAAACCATCTACTGTGAGCCTCTGTTGACATCTTTCCCCAAGTGAAACAGCAACACAGATCAGAATCCCGACTTAGCCAGAATAAGAGCTACTATTCTCTAAATCATCCCTGGGCAATGGGCAGGAGCTGCAGAAGACCCAACCAGACGGGAGCCAATGCTACAGGGCAGAAATAGTTTACTCAAAAGAATCAGTCAAACAAACTACTGGGATGCTTTTTTCCACACTAAATATCTGTGCAAATCACAACAGAAATACACACAGGCCAGATCATCACTGTTCTTAAAGCAATTCAGTCATCTCATTCACACACACACACACACACACACTCTTTAGGTGGTATTACTTACCAGAGTAACTACAAAGGAGTTGTATCACCCACCTAAAAAAACTGACTTACTAATTTTAAGCATTTACCATGTTGTAAAATCTTTTTACCTCAGAAGCCCTTTTCACCTCAGATTTCCTATTTAAAATATTTTTAGAAAAAGTTGGAGTTTGTATCACCTCTAGCAGTTGAAAACCAGTTTCAACTACAAGCTATTTAAAAGAAATCACTCCCCATCCAGTACACCAAAGCACTGAGATTCCAAAGCAGTTGTCACGCATAACTCCATTTCAGAACCCAGCTAAGCCTGACTGTACTCTCCAGTAAGAGGCCTCAGACCAGAAAAACAACAGGAAAAGCTGCATTTACCCATTTCATATTTTGGGCTTACTATGCCAATGGAAAGAAACAGAGGATGTCAAGTTCAGCTTAACAGGTATTTACTACAAATAATGAATACGTGGTTGGCACTCAATTTTAATATAAATGACTAAAACCCAGAAATTATAGTCTTTAAAAGGGTAAATTTTTTTTATGTTGTTCTTCTTTATTTCTTTTACTGATTAATTTATTGTTTTTTGAGACAGAGTCTCACTGTGTCACCCTGGGTGGAGTGCAATGGTGTCATCAGAGCTCACTGTATCCTCAAACTCCTAGGCTCATGCAATCCTCCTGCCTCAGCCTCCAGAGTACCTGGGACTATAGGTGCAAGCCACCATGCCCAGCTAATTTTTCTGTTTTTTGTAGAGATGGGGTCTTGCTCTTGGCTCAGGCTGGTCTCAAACGCCTGGCCTCAAGCAATCCTCCTGCCTCGGCCTCCCAGAATGCTGGGATTACAGGCGAGGGCCACAGCGACTGGCCTAAAATGGTAAATATTATGGCATATGACATATCTCTATAAAGCTGGGGGGGGGGGGTATTTTTTAAAAAATAAATGGGGCTGAACGCAGTGGCTCACGCTGGGTGACAGAATGAGATTCTGTCTCAAAAAAAAAAAAATGGTACTCAAAAAGAAGTATTCCATATAACCAAGTGTCTCTATTACTGAGATACCACAAAATGTGTATTTTTTAATTGTGATATATGAAAAGATCATCAACTTTACTCATGGTCAAAGAAATGCAAATTAAAATATGTATACTTTTCACCTATTGGATTAGCAAAGATTAAGAAATTTTAGGCCGGGCGCGGTGGCTCACGCCTGTAATCCTAGCTCTGGGAGGCCGAGGCGGGTGGATCGCTCAAGGTCAGGAGTTCGAGACCAGCCTGAGCAAGAGTGAGACCCCGTCTCTACTAAAAATAGAAAGAAATTATCTGGCCAACTAAAAATATATATACAAAAAAATTAGCCGGGCATGGTGGCTCATGCCTGTAGTCCCAGCTACTCGGGAGGCTGAGGCAGTAGGATCGCTTAAGCCCAGGAGTCTGAGGTTGCTGTGAGCTAGGCTGATGCCACGGCACTCACTCTAGCCTGGGCAACAAAGTGAGACTCTGTCTCAAAAAAAAAAAAAAAAAAAGAAATTTTAATATCCAAGGTTGATGAAAAGGTAAGGAAATCAAAACTCTAAAACACTGTGTACACACTGACACATCTTAGCAATTTATTAACAGCACCTTTCAAAATTAAAATGCACATACTAACTGGTTCAGCAATTCCACTTAGAATTTATCTTGTAGACATACCTGTACAATCGTACAACAGTACAGATATGGGGAGGCAAAGAATCAGAAGTACTTTAAGTGCCCATCAAACAGGAAAAGTATACATCCATACAGTGTCCCACTGTGCGGTTGTTTTCAAAAAAAAGAATAAACATAAGGTATAATTATTAATGCAAGTATTAAACTGAAAAATATATACTTGATATCAAATATAAAAAGCAAAATTCAAGACGGTATGTATGCTTATATGTACAGATAAGCATACTGGCGGAATGGGTGCTATGCTGAATATAGTATGAATGTATATATTAATTTTATAATTACAATTTATATTAAATTTGAACATGAGGCTATCAAATAAAGTTTCATCCTGGTGTTAAATCTCCGCATGCTATGATCTCAACCTGCCTTTCCAGTGCTCTGTGGTTCCAGCCAAATCAATCTGTTCTTCCACTGAGAAACCAGCCCACCTTTAAGCTCCCTCTCCAAAATACTCTTAGACTTCAGTTTGAACAGCTACCAGCTTCAGCTTCAAATATAAACTATCTAAACTGAAAAAACTATGTCTGCCTGCATCTGGTACAGAACATTTTAAAGGAAATAAAATTTAAAAAAATAAAACTTAAACACAATTTAATAATCCTCATCATGGAAGCAGCCAAAGTACTCATCATTTCCCAAGATTTCCAGCCTCTCTGCCTTTGCTCCATGCGATTTCCTGCCTGAAATCTTCTTAGCTACTTATCACACATCCAAATCCTGCCAATCCTTCAAAACACAGGTTAAACACTACCTCCTACACCAAATCTTCTCTAATGCCCCAAACCAGAGCTGATTCTTTCTTAAACCATAGTATCATCACCTCTTGAGGGACTTTGTTCTACCTAGTAATCAGTTGTATACGTCTTATCTTTCCCATTAACAAGAAAATTTGTCAAGGGCACAATTTGTATCTTGGTCATTTTGTATGCCCCATTTCACTACCATTAATTAAACTCATACTTCACTAAAGCACATAATAAAAAGAGAAGGGCAAGAATCTAAAAGAATCTAAAAAAACAGGCTAGGCCAGGCCCAGTGGCTCACACTCACAATCCTAGCACTTTGGGAGCCCAAAGCTGGAGGATCACTTGAGGCCAAGAGTTCAAGACCAGCCTGAGCAAACATAGCTAGACCCCACCTCTACAAAAAATAGAAACATTAGCCAGGTGTGGTGGCAGGTACCTGTAGTCCCAGCTACTTGGGAGGCTGAGGCAGAAGGATCCCTTGAGCCCAGGAGGCTGAGGTTGCAGTGAGCTATGATTGCGCCACTGCACTCCAGCCTGGGCAACACAGCAAGACTCTCTCTCAAAAAAAAAAAAAAAAAGAGTATCAAAGATAGAAAGGTAAGATCCCTCCTTCTTCACCCAGCTCCCCAGTGCCCTGGTATGCCACCTGAAAAGGAAATAACTATGACCGATTTCATAATACAGGGTTTTAAGAAGTCCTTGGACACTAAAACTTAATAATACATTCATAAATTTGGTTCTAAGCACATATTTTATAAATGGCATTTCCAAGTAAATTTATTTACCACAATTATACAATTGCACAGTTTATTTGTATGCTGGGGCAAATAAAATATGACAATCAATAGATGGAAAGATAAACTGTCCAAAACTAAAGTTACCTGAGCTGTGAGAAGTCATTGTTCATTATCAGGAAAATTACAGCATACATATAACTCAACTTATTAAAGTTTTTATATAGCATCAAAACTGCTTAAATACTCCATAAAGACCCTAAAATTCTCACAGAGCTATGAAAACAAAGGTGCTAAGCAATTCCAAATAAATTATTAAAACGTGTAGAGGTTCTGTAACGCTAGATTTCTTAAGAAATATTAATGTGGCCAGGCACAGTGGCTCACGCCTATAATCCTAGCACTCTGGGAGGCCGAGGCGGGTGGATCTTCTGAGCTCAGGAGTTCGAGATCAGCCTGAGCAAGAACAAGACCCCGTTTCTACTAAAAAATAGAAAGAAATTAACCAGACAACTAAAAATATATAGAAAAAATTAGCCGGGCATGGTGGCGCATGCCTGTAGTCCCAGCTACTCGGGAGGCTGAGGCAGTAGAATCGCTTAAGCCCAGGAGTTTGAGGTTGCTGTGAGCTAGGCTGACGCCACGGCACTCACTCTAGCCCAGGCAACAAAGCGAGACTCTGTCTCAAAAAAAAAAAAAAAAAAAAAGAAATATTAATGTTAATAAACAGTTAATAAAAGCATTTTTCAATATGTTAATAGTAACAAGATGTCTGTACATTTTTCTAGTTTACAAATGGTAAGAATTAAAAGTCTCTGAAAGTCTTCAATCATGTTTAACGTACAAAATCACCAAATGTGTTAATACTACATGACTGGGATTTATGGCACAGACTGCCCAATACAGCGTAATACTGATTCTCCCCTTCTTCAAAGTAAGAGGATCCCTGATTTTTCACTAGGTACATAGCCACCTCCAGCTTCCCTTGCAGCTATCTGTGACACTGTGATTCAGTTATAATCAAAGGGACACAGAAGAAGTGGTGTGTACAACTTCTGGGAAGTCTCTTCACAGGATAGGGATGTGCGCAGCTTTTGCCCTTTCCTCCTTCCTGCTGGTGAGAATGTAGAACTGATATGAGACATTGGAGAAGCTATCTTTGACTAAAAGGAGAAAGCTACATGTTGAAGGCCGGGTCCCCTAATGAGCATGAAGGTACCATACTGGCTCAGAACTGCCTATGAGTTACATGAAAGAAAGGAAAACTTCTATCTTGTTTAAGTCATTGTTATTTTGGGTTTCTGCCACTCACTGCTGAACCTAATCCTACCTAACAGAAGGCAAAATTATAAAGAAAGAATACTATATGTATTTATTAAGTACTACTTCATTAAACAATTTCTAATATATATTTTAAACTTCCTATGTTTAAAATAAAAACTCATTTCTGGTGATTCAAATAACTTAGAAGCTCTAAAATGGTTTTCCTATGCTATATTTGAGATATAAAATTGTTAATATCAAGAATTTGTCAAAAAATCAGCTTCCTGAGTATGCATTGGGGTCAAGAGATTAAGGCTAATCTCCTTTATCATCAACCTCAATAATACCATACAATAATATTATTCATTCATTTGACTAATGAATGCTTACTGCATTCCTCACACACAAGGTACACTGAAGTGACCCCGTCTTCTGGAGTTTACAAGCAAGCAATGAATCTGAAGCTGCAGAGACTGAGTGAAAGTCTCTGCCTGACTCTTTAATAGCCTCCACTTTAATCATCCCCCTTCCACTGTCATATTTTTGTTTCACACTGAGAATAATATGATTAAGCTTCAGCTTTGCTCTGCTAATATAATAATCTACAATCATATTCCTCAAAAATTACACTCCTGTTACCAAAAGTCGAATCAGCATATTACCAAAATGCCACAATAGCTATCACTGATGGTGGGTCACTTTTCCAAATGGCAAATGTTATTTATCACATGACATTTTTTCTTAATTGTATCTTACAGGGTAACCTTATCCTTACATTTGAAAAATACTTTGCAGTCCCCCTCGCCCCAGGTCCCAAGGATTGTCCTGAAAAAAGTCAGAATGCAGGGCTGCTAGACAGATAGCCACATGTTTTTAGTTAGTCCTCACAGGCCATTAAACCAACCTCACTGGAGAGCTGAAACTGGACCAACAAAAGAAGCTTTGCTCTCTCCCTCCATGCCCTGCCTTCTTTAACCTAAGAACAGGCAACACTAATCTTATTGGGTCAGAGTCCACAATACTTACTGGACCCTGTTTTTAAGTATGAAGATTAAATGAAGATTAAAAGTTTACACATATATATGAGAGTTTGCTATCTTGCTCTTGCTCATTTCTTTCATACATGCTGTGGAAGACTAATGTTTGGGTCTTCTGTTAGGTAGCCAGCCTAGAAGTGAGATTTAGGAGGATGGGAGAGCCCTTGCCTAGGTCTTAAGCAATAAGCTCCAACCCAGTTTACCAGACAGCTCTACGTTGGTATTTTCACTAAAAGCCCAACTAATAATAAAGTAATATTTGACTTTCCTATTTGCCATTGTTCTTACATAAATCTCCTTCAGGAACTTCACAAGTAAGAGGAACAGCTAAGCTATGACACTCTGATCATTTATTAACACCCCAAACTCCACTATTACTCTATGGTCTGTGCCATTCACTTGGTACTTAATCCTACATTGTTTTGTAGCATTTCCTTATATTCATGGGACAGTAAAAATTTTAGAATTGGTACCTTAGAGAAAACTTAATTCGAACCCTCTAGAGTTGACCCATTGCTCCTTCAAATCTCCTGGTTGTTGAGCATTGCAGATAACAACGAAAAGGAACATAGTGAAAAGCTAGATCTCTGGATGACAATGATAACAGTAATAATAAAAATAGCCTATATTTATTGAGCACTTACTATTGCCAGGGACTTTTTAAGCACTTTTATATATTAATTACTTTGGTCCTCAAAACAAACCCATGAGATGAGTATTATTATTCCCATTTTACAGATGAGGAAACAGACACTAAAAGGTAAATAAATATTAATAACTTGCCTGAAGTCACAGAGTTAAAAAGCAGTAGGCTGTGGATTGAGTCCAGAGCTCTTAACTACTTTTCTACAATAGTATAATGGATAAGAGTGGACAAATATAGCTTGGAAGTTTTGAAGCTTAGTGCCCAAAAGATATCCAAAGAGGCAGAAGGCAACATGGATCTGAATTTCAGGAGAGAGATTAGAGCTTTATTTATAAACTGGCAAGTTGAAAGCACATAGATGTTAAAGAAAGACAGTGCTGAACGAGAAGTTAATGGACAGAATTATGAGGAACACCAGTATTTAAAACACAGTTAAAACATTTCAGGTCAAAATGATGATACAGGAGGATGGTAAGTATTTTTGTATATTACATATATATAACATATTACAAATCAAAATATATAATGGTTATACCTACTCTATGCCAACTACAGCCATTTAACTATAATGACTATAGGTTTGTGGTAGCATCTGTTTTTTACTGTACTGTTGGCCATAATTAAGATTTTTCATATTAAACCCTTACGTAAGAACACAACCTATAATACTGTTCCTAAGAAAGAAAATAATCTGCTTTAAGATCTATCTTCAGACATGCTTTCCAGGGAATACACTGTGGTGAAAACAAAGACAGCCTAAATAGATGGACCATATTTCAATGACTCTCATAGTGTTTGTTTTACATTTGCATACCAATGGAATTGGCCCAAGTCTTACACAGTTTAATTGGCAGCATCTTTTCTGATCCTTAGTGGTACATAAAATAATGATGCATCTTACAAATGATGGCATCTTAGATTCAATGAATTGTCTTTTTCAGAATACATCTAATTCCATATGTGAGCATACATACTAGTATAGTTATAGGAAAACTTTCTGCCTTCAAGGGGTTTATAATCTAATGGAAAAAACATAATTTGCACTAAAATATAAATGTAAGTAATAAACATTAACACAAGATATGAAATAATTGAAGAAGTGGGAAGGTTAAAGAACTAAAGAAAAGATACTTAAATGGTAGGAAATAAGAGTAGCCAAACCAAAAAAACTTTAGGCAGTGTGTCCCAAGTACAGTTTTTTTTTTTTTTTTTTTTTTTTTTGAGACAGAGTCTCACTCTGTTGCTCGGGCTAGAGTGAGTGCCGTGGCGTCAGCCTAGCTCACAGCAACCTCAAACTCCTGGGCTCAAGCGATCCTCCTGCCTCAGCCTCCTGAGTAGCTGGGATTACAGGCATGCGCCACCATGCCCAGCTAATTTTTTTTTCTATATATATATATTTTTTTTAGTTGGCCAGATAATTTCTTTCTATTTTTAGTAGAGACGGGGTCTCGCTCTTGCTGAGGCTGGTCTCGAACTCCTGACCTCAAGTGATCCACCTGCCTCGGCCTCCCAGAGTGCTAGGATTACAGGCGTGAGCCATCGCGCCCGGCCTATTTGTTTGTTTCTTAAATGTTTAGGGGAGGGAGGGAGGGACAAGGGCAATATACGTAACCTAAACCTTTGTACCCCCATAATATGCTGAAATTAAAAAAAAATGTTTAGGGAAACTTGCCTGTAATACGTCATGGGGTTGTTTTTGATTCATGAGAATATTTTTCAACTGTTGGTTCAATTTCTGTAATGATTACAGAACTATTCTGGTTGTCTCTTCCTGAGCTTTATTAAGTTATATTCTCATAGGAATTTGTCCGTTTGATCTAAGTTTTCAAATTAATGACAAAGAAATTGTCATTATTAACTTTTTTATTGTGGTGAAATATACACAACATAAAATTTACCATTTTAACCATTTTTAAGTGTACAGTTCAGTAGTGTTAAATACATTCACATTGTTGTGCAGCCAATCTCCAGAACTCTTTACATTCACATTGTTGTGCAGCCAATCTCCAGAACTCTTTACCTTGCAAAACTGAACATTTAAACCATTTTTATTTATCTATTTATTCTGAGACAGGGTCTTGCTCTGTTGCCTGGATTAGAGTACAGTGGCATCATCATAGCTCACTGCAATCTCAAACTCCTGGGCTTAAGCGATCCTCCTGCCTCAGCCTCCCCAGTTGCTGGGACTACAGGTGCAGGTCATGATGGCTGGCTTATTTTTTCTATTTTTATTAGAGATGGGGTCTCGCTCTTGCTCAGGCTGGTCTTGAACTCCTGAGCTTAAGCAGTCCTCCTGCCTCGGTCTCCCAGAGTGCTAGGATTACAGGCGTGAGCCACCACGCCTGGCCCAGAAACCACTTTTTTTTTTTTTTTTTTTTTTTTGAGACAGAGTCTCACTTTGTTGCCCGGGCTAGAGCGAGTGCCGTGGCGTCAGCCTAGCTCACAGCAACCTCAAACTCCTGGGCTTAAGCGATCCTACTGCCTCAGCCTCCGGAGTAGCTGGGACTACAGGCATGCGCCACCATGCCCGGCTAATTTTTTCTATATAGATTTTTAGCTGTCCAAATCATTTCTTTTTTATTTTTGGTAGAGACAGGGTCTCACTCTTGCTCAGGCTGGTCTCGAACTCCTGACCTCAAGCGATCCACCCGCCTCGGCCTCCCAGAGTGCTAGGATTACAGGCGTGAGCCACCGCGCCCGGCCCCAAGTACAGTTTTAATTAAATAGATCAGTTAGCCAAGGTGGCTCATGCCTGCACTACTCTGGAGGCTGAGGCAGGAGAATGGCTTGAAGCCAGGAATTCGAGAGCAGCCTGGGCAACACACTGAGATCCCCACCCCAAAAATAAACTAACTAAATAAATAAATAAGACTAAATCTGAGATAAGAATAGGAGAAAGGTAGGAAATAAATGATATCTCAACATGGGTAGAGGGAGAAGTAATATGAGGTTCTGATCGTATCACTCTCCTCTAATAACCAAAGTAAACCATTGTTGCAGATGACTAATCAAGAGGAAAAACATTTTTTAATCAGTCATATCTCTCTCCTTTGAACCTCTGTGACAGTTTTAGAGTAAATCCACAAATTTTTTGATACTCCTCCCTTCAAGAGGTAGAGCTTAATTATCCTCCTCAAGTGTGGGCTGGATTAAGTGACTTGATTCTAACTAATAGAATATGGTGCAAGTGACAGTATGTGACTTCCAAAACTAGGTTATAAAAAGCATTGATACTCCTTTAATACTCTGAAATAAAAATAAAATAAAATAAATAAAAGAAACACATTCAGGGTTTGTTTTTTTTAAAAAAAAAAAAAAAGCACTGAGGCTCTCCTTGCTTTCTCTATCTTCCTCTGGTCACTTGTTCTGGGGGAAGCCAAATGCCATGTCATAAGGTCACTTTAGTAGCCCTAAAGAGAGGTCCACGTGGCAATCAACTGAAGTTTCCTGCCCACAGCCATGTAAGTGAGTCATACTAGAAGCAAATCCTCCAGCCCCAGTCAAGCCTTCAGATGTCTGCAACCTCAAGACAGAGGTCTGAGCCAGAACCACTCAGCTAAGCCACTGCCAAACAACTGACCCACAGAAGTCATGAGATAACAAATGTTTACTATGTAAAGTCATTAAATCCTGAGGCAATTTGTTATACAGCAATAAATAACTAGTTCAAGCCCATAGCATTTTGTGTCTCTAAAACACTTATCTTTTTCTTCTAACAGTTAATGCGTATACCAATAGCCAGTTTAGAGAGCAATTTCTAGAAAGCTATTCTCTTCATCTTTGCATAACTGTAAGGCTTAATCCAATGAACTGTAGAGTTAAATACTTGCTTTTATTATTCATATTTGTTGAAAGATTCTTGCCAGTGCTTACACAATTTATTGCAGTTGTCCAAAAATGAAGTGACTAAACCTTAAATATAACTCCAGAATGACATATGTATAAGATGGAAAAAGCAGTCATTTTGCACCCTTAGAAGCACTAAAGTGCAAACATTGCTTGAAGAAAAACAGTACAGAGCAACAAAGCATTATTGTGACAGTAACACTCAGAACTTATTCCTTTATTAAGGGGAAAAAGAACAAGCTATCTGGTTAAGAAAGAATTTTTACATGTGTTTCTCGAACTGTGTTTTACAGAATATTAGTATCTCATGAGAAGGTCACAGATATTCTTTGGAGCAAGGGGGGAAAACAAAAAATAACCAAAAAAACCTCTATAAGACATTTCTGAGGCTTTAAGGTGCTAATGTGCATTATAAATTTATCCAACCTCAAAATACTTAAAATATTTGCAGCATATTATTAAAAGTATGCTATAAATACAGTTTGGGAAACACTGACTTGGGTAGGCTGATAGGAAGACAGGTAGGTGGGTAGATTCACAGAAAATAAAAGGAGGGTAAGATAAATGCAATAAAATGATCTCACCTAAAAAGGGGATCATAACTACCAGTTATGACTATGTAATCTCTTAAAGCAAAATAAACTGTTAGATAGAATAAGCTATCAAAAGCAATAACAGCCATACCAGATGTCAGGGAAAAGGAAGATGGGAAAACATGATAGGATATAACAGAAGAAAAGAAATTCCCTTTCCACAGGCCCCATGGCTCATAATGTCTCCCATTCCCTCAGCTCCAACTGT
Source organism: Lemur catta (assembly GCF_020740605.2). Taxonomy (NCBI): domain Eukaryota; kingdom Metazoa; phylum Chordata; class Mammalia; order Primates; family Lemuridae; genus Lemur; species Lemur catta. The sequence goes on along the minus strand of NC_059130.1, from coordinate 120,907,041 downwards.
GTCCCTCCATACAAGCACATAAATTTAGGGGTGAGCACCCAGCCCAAGGGCAGTCCATCTGGGGGCTGGTGGATAGCTTATTAGGTGGTCTGACCCCAAACCGTTAATCAACAGTGGTAATAACTAATGACCTATCAGATCTTCTCTTTGGGGAAATTTTAATTAAAGACACAAAAAGTCCTTCGTAGTGGAAGTGGAAGCAGAGGCATAAAGACACAAAAAAACCAGAGATACAACAGCTGAATTAATAATATTAGAGGATTAGGTGGGCCAGCCCTGGCTGTTTAGTGCCTTCCTTCAGTAAAAAATTTAAGTTAGCATATTGTTGTCTAACCCGAACAGCCTCATGTAGTGGCCCTGCCAGGGAAAGATGGATCACAGACTGATCAGTCATACTCTCCTTCAGTCATGTGCGGTGACACACACAGAAAGGTGGGAAAGTAAGGGGCAGGGGAGGACTGGCTCTGGGTTTAATAAGGAACATTCAGTTTAAATTCACCTGAATGACATTTTCATATACCAAACATCTACTTAAATCAGTGGCCACAGCCTCTGCGTCCCATTAGGAACTAAGCCAAGCTGCTATTGTGTGGATACACTTGCCCAGCATAGCCAGGTTCTCTCTAGCAGGGAGGTTTCCAGTCAGTCCATACACACAGACACATGCCCACATTCTCGCCTACTCACACTCCCCCAGAACTGTGTTCACCCCACCCTGTATTCCCTCACTCCCCACCTCAAAAGTAGGAAGGGGGTCAAGAATGAGACCTCCAGTAACCTAAGGGACATGCACAGGTGCCAATGAATGTGTACACACATGCTCTGCTGAGCGTATGTGTGGCCATGTGCGCTGGAATGGGTTTTCGTAGGAGGGACTCGCCCATGCTGCAGCTTCAGGACTCTAGAGATGCTACATGGCCATGCTTACTCACAAGCTCTCTTTCAGTTAGTCCAGGACAACAATGCTAATACTGTCCCCCTTTAGAGTGGTATCCATATTGCTATACACAGCCTGGACAATCATACACAGCCCTGGCACTAGGGTATGGCACAACAAACTCTTACTGCTGAGGAGGCAACAAGGCATCTGGTCACTAAAGCTGAGTGGGATCCCTGCCCCTAATAGTATCCAGTATCCAGGAGGCACTACTGAACCTGGGGCTATTGCTTTTTAGTGAGGCCTGACTCATACCGCTTAAATTTCTGTTCCACTTTTCTCCAATACCCTGAGATGACTTGAAAGACTTTTCTGTTTCTTGCAACCAAAACAGCCTAACCAAAACCCTTAAAAGTCACATGTATAACTACTTTAAAATTAGGGCATGATTCATGGCTTCAAGTTCTGATGCAAAACCCAAGACAAATAGGCTATGAGGATTCCTCAAATACCAAATGGTTTATAAATTAAAGGTCATATCATTTTGTAACATAACCACATAAGGAAAAATTTCACAGTCAAATGTATTACTTATGTTTGCTGATATACTGGCAAATTTTACTAATTAAAAATTATTTTACACTGGCAGAAACAGGTCACTTTACCAAAAACTTCTTACATTAACAGTACTCTCTGACCTGGTTACCTATTGTACAGACATGTATTACATCTTACACAAAGTTAGCTATACAAATCACAATTCCAACCAAAACTCCAAGGTAGTAAATGTATTTATTATTTGGGCATGCTTAAGTTATTTGTAGTCAAATATTCATTAAGATGGCCTAAGCAATCTTAACAATTTTCTAATGTTTTGTAAATTTTCCTTATTTAATAAACACTAGAACTCTGTCAGACAAGAAACCAAGCACAAGCCAAAAGGCTCAGCAAAATCACAAAAAGGACTAACAAAGCTCCAACTTTGGAATAATTATCAGGATACTAATAATTAATAATCACTTAAATATGATTCAAGAGGAATTCTGGTTGTTTAAAAAAAAAACCCTGTGATCAACTAGAGCACAGTATTATCAGAAACTGATTATGTAAGACAATAGCTTATTGTTTCAGGATGTGTATGTGTAATGAAGTTCACAGCTAGGTTACACTAATGACTCACTTAAACATTTGAATTTTCTGCTATCTTAACCTTTAAATCAACTGCATAAGTAGCTGCCAAAAGCAGTTAGTAGGAAAGCATACTATTCCCAAAGGAACTTGGTATATACAACTTATTTTACTACTTAAATGTTTTTTTGATTACTGAGATTTAAACAAGATGTTAAAGATTCAAAACTAATTTTAAAGTAATGGGTGCTTACTAAATTCATCATAATATTTGACATACACAGGTTTTCAGAAGGGCACAGATTATATTCTTGTGTGTGTTTTCACAACACCTGGCGTATTTCTGTTCAATATTACACATAATTATTGCAGGACCTGACAATGATTACTGCCCCATTTTTTTTTTTAATTTTTTGACTGACAAATAAGTCAAAGTTGGAAAAGTAACTGGCATATTTTTTTTTCTTGATTTGGATTATCTTTTCATTATGAATTGGTTCTCAGTTACTCTAACTTACTTGCAATAAAACATTGGCAGAGAATATAGTGGATTAAAATTACCTGACTCCATTCCCACTAAGTAAATGATACATTTGAACTCTTCATGTTTCACTGTAAAAGATACACAAATTTAGAGATTCTTCTTCAAATTTTGAAAGCAAAGTGAATCAGAAATCACATTCCTAGAAATTGCCAGTCTGAAACAAAAGATGTTTACCCTACACGAGTCCCCTGCAAACCTCTCTAACAGTTCATTACATTTAAAACAACTGAGATGGGTTAGGATATGTGATAATAAAAATCATTCAAGGCATTTATCAAGCAGATTATCTATGAAACTGCACCTTGGTTTACAAGCCTTTGAGCAGAAATTTGGTCCTCTTCTGTATTAATCTGTGTATACACTTATTTCACGTTTTCTCTGGCCTCCAATTTTATTTTTTTAAATCTAATCCATACAATAAATCATCCTATCAGACTTAATTTTATTTATATGATTACTGAAAACAACAGTATTGCAATACAACACTATTATATATGCAAAATTGCTGATTTTAGTGATTTCCCCATCCCAACGCCTCCTCTACCCTTATACCCAGGTTAAATATCTGAGAAAAACCTCTCTGTCCAGTGCCAGGATTTTACTTTCTATAGCATAGGTTCATTTGACGTTTTATTCATGACATTAATAACTTTTTTAAAAGGCTGCTAGTGTATGTACAGTTTCCAACACCTGGAATGCAAATAAACCCACTTATTTTGTTTAATATTTCAAGACACACTATATTTCTCATAAAAGATGGAAGAGTATCAATTCCAAAGAGTCCTTGGAAGTCACAATGTGTAAATACTTCTGATAACAGAACAAATTAATGTCAAGACACAGCCAATAACATAATAAAGCCTCCATGCAACCCTGCCTGTCAAAGGGCATCTGTATTAGCAGCTCAGGAAAGTGGCATTTGCAGAAAGGCACTACAACTACGTTTAAAAGAAAATCATTAAGCCTCAACCGTTAATCCCCTCCTCCACCCTCTCGACCAGATCCTTCAAAGCAATTAACCAGTAGAAGGTGCTATTCTGCAACCCACAAGTATTCACAACAACCTCCATCCTTGGGCCAGAGCTGGGTTTTACCCCAGGTGGACTCTCAGCCTATTCCCTGTCCAGTATTCAAAGGAGTCCCCAGCACAAAAACCCAGATCTTTTCTTATAACCCCTATTTACAAAAACAACACTGACAGCTCAATAGGCAGCAAACCTGACCATCAAACCATCACACCATTAATAGCACATACACATCATTTTGCTAAATATTAACCTGAAATACAATCTTTATAACCTTAACTGAAACGATCTATTCCTACCTACAAAAGACGACCATGGTCACACTCACTACAATAAGGGTCAAGTGAACAAATCACTGTCCCCAACAAAGTCAGGGGCAATGAGGAATACGAAAGCACTGAGAGCTGAATATAAGGCCAGGACACATAAAGAGGGATTTTATCTTTACATACACAAAAAAGAAAAGAGCAGCAGAAACCAGGGCTGCAAAGGGAAGAAAGGGAGGCAGAAAAGAGAAGTCTGAACATGTTTTTGAGTGTCCTTTAGTTTCCAATGTACTCTTCTGCCTCACAAGGTTGCAAAAAAGGCCAGACATGAGATGGGTGGAAGAAAGCTGAAAAAGAAAAGCACCCTCCCTTCCCCCATCTTCTCTCCTCTCTCCCAAAAAGAGCTGTGTTTGGCTGTGTAAACCTAGTCCCAAATATGGGAGAGAGAGAATGAATGTGTGTATGGAAGAACAATGAGCCCTCAGCCTGGTATTGTGTGTGTGTGTGTGTGTCTGTGTGTGTGTGTGTCTGCCTCTGCCTCTTTTCCCTTCGACCTTAACAACAACAGGGAGAGCTGGAAGCCAGCTTTCCACCCAGACTAGGCCATCAAAATCAACACCAGTTTATAATTTACAGTGGAATTAACTGAGCAAGCAAATCCATGGAAGGAAATACCTACCCAAAGATGATTTTATTATTGTATAGAGCCATCCTCTCTCCCCTCCCCCAACAGACTGAGACTAAAGAAACCAGTGTACACCAGACAAAAAGGTCTCTCTTTAAATGGAAAGCAATTATGAAAACTGTTTCAAATCTAAACATAGGATGCATTAATTCGCGTCTGTTTTATAATTCACAAAGTTCATCCTTTTACTAGTTATCTTTTTTGTGTTTAAAAAATTGCTTTGGAGAAAGCTATTTCAGGATTCATACAAAACTACTTTTTAAATGTACCTTAAAATAGCAACACATACTGAAACATTTAAAGCACCCAGTTTCTCAAGGACACATTTTGCTTAAATCAATGTTTGAAGTCTGTAATCCAGAAAAATTGTAAGCAAACCTTGGAAAAGAGACAGAAGAAAATGACAATTCAACAATGAATCATTTTGTTTTCCTTTCAACAACTTCTCAAGCAACCAGTTTCAAAGGAAACCTGCAATAGTTTTCCCCCCTCCCAACACACATATACACACACACTCCAGTCTATGTAAAACTACTTATCTTCTTTCCGTAACCTTAAAAAAAAATAAATAGAAGCCACTCACAGAACTAAAACATGATAGTAAGAATTCTGCTGCAAGTGATTTTGGATTTCATAATTTTCTAATCACGTGGAGAACGAGAAATTTGGAACACAAAGGAGGAATCTTCCCCTAAGGAGAAAATTATATTTTAATAAAAGTCCGCCCCCAAGACCCCCAAATCCACAAACATTCAAGAAATTTAGTTTCAGTCCTTGACTTCCTTCCCTCCCACAGTTCAGCCAATAATTTGGTCACATGAAATAGTTTAACCTCAGACAAGTACAAGAGCATGAATAAGAAGCCTGGAGGGAACAGGGGGTCAGAAGGCACACAGGACAGCCACCTGGCCCGGACAGGACCACAGAAGTCCCTGGCCCTTATTCCCCGCCACCCTCCTGCTCTGCCTTCGCCTGACTCCCCTCGACTTGTACTCCAGCCTTTTCTTTCTGGCTCACCCCAGACGAATGACTGCTTTCACGGCCGACCCTCTTTGCTTCGCCCCCCCAACACCCCGTCACCAGGATGGGGGGCCAGAAAAGAAAGCACACGACACGGCGCAGGCAAGTTGGAGACTTACCTTCCCCTAATGCGCTACACCATCAACAGAGGTGTTTGCGGCCCAGCTCCCGGGAAAGTGGAGGGGACGGGGCGGGAGGCCGCGGGGAGGCTGCGGGGCCGCGGGGCGCAGGGCCGAGAGGGGCCGGCCCGCGGGGACGCGACGCGGAGGGGCTGCCGGGGCTTCCCTGCCGTGACCTTTACTGCGACTTGAAACTAGGCTCCCTCCTCCTCGGTCGGGCAAATCCTTCAGAAGCGGGAGCCCAGGATCATATCTGGTTTTGTTTTTCGGAGGGCGAGGGTGCTTCCTAAGGATGGTGGTGATTATTTTCTTTCCTCAACTAGGAGAGAAAATGAGGCAGAGACAATGTGGGGAGCGAGAGAGGGGAGGAGGAGGGGGAAGGAGGCGGGGACCGAGGCCCAGCGGGACGAGCGTCTCGGGGCGTGCGGGAGGAAGGAGGCTCTGGAGCGCTGGGGGCGGTTCGCGAGCGTCTGTGGGAGCAGCGGCACCTCCGCGATGGTGGCGGAGCCGCGGCGGGGCTGCTGCACCGACCCACCACCCACTCCCCGCTCGGGCCCGGCCCACCTCGCAGTATCACGCCTCCCCACTGGTGCAGTGCGGTGTGACGCGCCCGGGGGCCGGGCCAATGGGAGGCGGAGGGAGGGCGGGGGGCGGGATTTCTTCCTCTTTTTTTTTTTTTTTTTTTCCCCCTTCTTAATAAAATGAGCAGATGAGGCGGCTGAGGAGAGGTCGGGATTCGTCGCCGCCGCGGCCCGGGTTTGGGGACGCGCGCTCCAGGCGGCGGCTCGAGCCGGTGGGCTGGGCTCCCCGCCGGGGGCGCGTCTTTGTGCGAGGCCGGCCCTCCCCGCCACGGGCCGCGCTCCGGGACCCGCCCCGGTGTCCCCCGGGCGGGGCCGGCTCGGTGGAGCCGGCGGCGGCCGCCGAGCTGACCCGCCCCGGACCCGCGGCGCGGAGCGGGCAGGTCCCGGGGGGCAGGGGTGGCGAGAGTCCCGTTGCTCCCGTTATTACCAGTGTCTTGATTTGCCTTTTCCGTCTTGTAAGACGCCTGTTCATATTCCTGGAGGACTGCAGAGTGGGTTCAAAGGTTTCCCTTAAGGACTGTTTCGAAATTCTGATGAGCCGTTATAATATTGTTTAAATAATGTAAATGACAAAAGATGAATTAAGAAAGAGAAAAACAAAATGGGTAAATCGCGCTGCTTATTTGAAAAGAATAATATAATATAAAGTCTCATCAAACATAAAGAAGAGATCGTAACTACAGATACAGAGGGGATTTTAGAAAAGAGCGGGGTATAACTCTATACCTAAGTTTGAAAAAAAAAAAAAACAAGGAAAAGGCCAAACGTCACCTTCTTTTCTTTGAAGAATGTAGTATTGTGTTCCACCTCCCGAAAGGCTGATAATCACAGAGTCTATGATGCTATTTAATATAAGGAGTAGGGGCAGGCCAAATGCTCACATTCGATTTAATACAATTTATAGGATTGAGGGGTTTAGAAATTTTAATTATGACTAGCAGTTTTTGAAATGCATATCATGTTTATTGAGTTTTTTCACAGACCCTGGCATGAATCCAGGGTGAATCATCAACCTATTATTGGTTTGTTAATATTCTGTAAATGCGTATTGGTGTCCAGAAGGAGTTAAGGTCCGCATATAATAGAATAATTAAGGGACAGAACATAGCTCAAAATAATTCCTTCATCTATTTCAAATAAAGTGATAATTTTCCCTTTGGAATATCTATTCAGATTATAATTTCCACATCCAATGGTTTCAAGAATAATTTGGACTAACAGATACTATTGGACTGTGACCCAAGACATTTAAATGAAAACAAGTGGGTCCCTGCAATTACCTTTCTGAGTAACTTACAGCAAGAAAAATCCTCTTTGCTGCAATTTTCTCAGCTATGAAATGGAGAAACTAGTTAATACCTCCTTATATATCTGATAAGGTGAGAACCGAATTTTAAAACATAATAAATGTGGTAAAATGGTTTCAACATTCTAGATATGGATAGGACTATTTGACATCAGTTGGGAAATAATGAAGGATAAAGTGTATCAGTTAAATGGCTTCAGTTTCCACCAAAATCTGTATTTACAGGAGCACTATTTCTAGTAAAGTTTCAGCTCTGTGGTGGGCAAATGGACAACTTCCAAGAGGACGCCTGTGGATCCTGCCTTGCCATTCAGCAGGGAGGAGAGAGGCTCTCTAGATTAGGAAAGAACGTTTACTATAGCATTAGGGATTGGCCGTCATTTTCGTTTATTTATAAAAATGTAAATTTAGAAGTCTCGAAATTCCACATAATTACAAAGCATAATATTATGGCATCAGACCATAAAATTAGCAAACTAGACCTATTTATAACAATCCCATGCAAGAATTGTGTTCCAGCCATAAAGCCAGAGAGTATGGACTTCCTTCCAAGGATCTGAGAAGCTGATAATGTATTAATAGTAACAATAACCTCCATAATAAGAACAACTATTAAACCATTGACTGACAGCTTATTATGTTCCAAGTGCCATGCCATGCCCAGCATGTTACATTCTTTAGCCCACTTATTCCTGACAACAGCGCATGAAGTGTATTGTTATTACCTCTATTTTCAAAGTCAAGGAACTGGGGCTTAGGGAAGTTAAATAACTAGCTGAAAGTTAAAGAGGTCAAATATCTTGTGGGATTTTTTCCCCCATTATGAAATTAGAAAAAGTTTACTTATTCTCTTTTCAGCAGGCTTTTGAAAATGGGGATGACTTTGGTTACTGAATCTGACAATATCAAAGACTATCGTTAGTTATTTTATGTATCTTGCTAAAGGTAAGAAATTATCTATTTATTTATTTTGTATGCAGAGGTCACATCAGAGCTGTAACACCATTAGCATTTAAAAGAAGACAGGGGAAAGAGGGATTGTTAGTAAATGGTGTTGGGAGAACAAAATACCTATATGAGAAAACAAAATCAAGATGCATACAAAAAAATGTAGATTCTTATTACTCCTAACAGTCCCCCCAAAAAATTACAGATGGATATTTTTTAAATCTAAAAAATGAAACCACTAAACCACATATATTCTTTTGTATATGCAAAATATTTTATAATTTTTTAAAGTGAAACCATAAGAGTATTAGAGGAATACTAAAACTTTTTCAAATCATGGATTGAGGAAGCTCTTTCTAACATGACAGGAAACCCAGAAGCCATAAAGGAAAAAACATCAATAAATTATACTGCATAAATACTTTACATCTTTATAAAGCATAAAAACACCATAGCAATGCAAGAAACAGACAAACTGGGGGAAAATATTTTCAACACCTATAAGCAAGGGCTGCCTTCCTTAATAAAAAGAGTTCTTACAAATCTGTAAGAAAAAAACTCAATAAAAAAATGGACACAATGTATGAAAAGGGTCAAAAAAACGTGTTCAATAAACATGATATAATCATGAGATATATGCAAATTAAAATCATCTCGTAGATTAGGAATCTTTATTCTTACTTCATAATATCTAGTATTGATAAAGATATGGGAAAACAGGCTCTCTGATTCACTGTTGGTAAGAATGTAATTGTTTCATTTTTTAGACTACAATTTGACACTATCTATCAAAATGTTAAATGTTCACAAACTTTGACCCAGCAATTCTGCTACTAGAAAGCCATTCTACAAAGAATCTTGCATAAGTGTACAAAGACATCTACAAAAGGCTTGCAACATTATTTATAATAGTAAAAACTGGAAAAACTCAAACATCCACCAGGAAAGAATGTTTAAATAAATTATGGTACAAACATAGGATACTTTAGAGCTTTCAAAAAGAATGCGGTAAATCTGAATTGATAAAGAATGATAGCCGCGGTTCAGAGTTCAATGAAAAAGGCAAATCACACAACAATTATGCAAAATATAATTCATTTGTATTTTTAAAAGAACAAATTTGTCTATGTTTCAAAAATGTCTAGAAGCATATCCTCTAAGAAACTACACTGAGCCCACTGGGCCTGGAACTGAGAATGAGGAGGGAACAGGAGACTGAATTTTTATTTCATTAGACTCTGTTCTATTTGATTTTTTTTCTTTTCATATCAAGCATGGATAATTTTCATAATTAAAAAAAAAGAATTCAAGTTCTTTGAACATATGGCTGGTAACTAGCCTTCATAATTCACCAGAAGTACTCAAGCTTTAGAACATGTAAATTATTTTCCCCTAAAATGCCTTAAGCAGAACTAGGGTGCTGTAGCAAACCTTGTAGCAGACTGAAGCTTGTTTCTAGGCATTTTCTATGAAATTGGCTTCCAAGTTTATGTAGTGCAAATACAAGCCAATAATGAGCTGCAGCTATCTCCCGTTGCACTTTTTCAGGTTGAGCAGCGAGCGGCACATCTTTCTTCCCACTGTGGTACCTCTGCCAGTGCTTAGCTCACCTTGCATTTACCCACAGCGGGTTTTCGCTTTACAATTTATTGCAATCAGAATTTCTCCCTTTCTAGTCAAGCCAGGTAAGTAACCTCTGGTACCTTTGGAAAGTCCCGGCATGGAATTGGAATGGAGAAATGGGTGATACTGGGCTTATTTCTGGCACATATCCAGTTGTGAGCACACACAGAGGTGAAACAGCTCTTCAAAACAAAGAATCAAAAATCAGAAACCCAATTCCTTTGTTTGGATGTGATTTATTGTGGATTAGCAATTACGGTGCCCAATTCAACTCCAGACTCAGAGCAATTTTATTTCAACCAAGGTAGAAGTGGATCTGTTTACAAACACACTTACGGGTAGATCTCAAAGAAACCCTGCTTCACTGAACCACATCAGATTCAGCGGGGTGGTGCTCTTCCCTTTCAGTCACACTTAGTCAATGCCACAGCATGTTGTCTTGGGGCACTAGGATGCCTTTTGGATGAGATCTAAAACCCAACATCTGACTCCTGACCACTTGTGGTTATTAAAAAGTCTCACAGGGCTTCTGAAAGAATTAAGGGGAGGAGATGCCGATTTTCATTGTCTTGGCCAAATTCCAAGTTTGATAATTAGGCGTCCTCCTGCCACTGTCTTCCTGCCATTTCACTGAGACGTGCTATTCCACACTTCCTGTTATACACAGCTGTCCACTGTTAACCGAGAGCCAAAGAGCCAGCGAATTCCACCCTGGGGGAAGCTGCATTTCAAGATAAACATTTCCTCCACATCTACTGGTAAATTACTTAGGTTCACCTTGGAGGAAAGGTGTTATTTTCTAGGAATAAGAAGGGCATAATAATGGAGAGATAAAAACTATCCCCAAATCCTATTTTGTCTAAATGCCAAACCAACAAGACTCACATTGATCACAAAAGGGCCCTAGGAAGGAGTCTCCTCACAGAAGAAAATGTATTTTAGATTCTTAAATTGTATTTGGGAGATCCAGACTTTGATCTTATAACATGGATGTGGCAGGTGCTATTTCTTCAATCCAAGGAATCTTTACAAACAGAACAAAGAGGCAAATAACTCTGTAGCCCAGGGGAAACAGTGAAATTCACATCTGCCTTCCAAGCTTCCATGTCCCTATTGACACGCCTTGGACACTCACTTTAGTGCATCCCTTCTTTTTGCTCAACCTTTAAGGAACCTTAATTTCAAAATGTCTTCATCCCTGTTTCTCTCAACCCCAAATGTCTGCTTCTAATATACTCCAACTTCTGGAATAAATTCTGCTACATTCACTTTTTTTTATGATCTTAAAAAGAGCATTTTAACTTGGAAGCAACCAAGATGTGCTTCCATGGGTAAACAGATAAACTGTGATATATCCGTGCAATGGAATATTATTCAGCACTAAAAAGGGATGAGCTATCAAGCCACAAAAAGGCATTGAGGAAACTTAAAGGCATATTACTAACTGAAAGAAACCAATCTGTGTGCGATTCCAACTGTTTGACGTTGTGGAAAAGGCAAAACTATGTCTGGAAAAGACATTCTGGAAAAGGCAGTAAAGAGATTAGTGGTTGACAGGGGTTTGGGGGAGGGGAGGGAAAGATGACTAGGTACAACACAGGGGATTTGGGGGACAGCGAAACTATTATTCTGTATGATGCTGTATTGGTGAATATATGTCACTATACATTTGTCAAAACCCACAGAATGTACAGCACTAAGAGTGAACTCTCATATAAACTACGGACTTTAGTTAATAATAAGGTATCCATACTGGCTCATAATGTCCCACACTAATACAGGATGTTAATGTTAGGGGAAGCTGGGGGGAGGGAAGAGGGTATGTAGGAACTCTGCACTTTCTACTCAGTTTTGCTGTGAACCTAAAACTATTCTAAAAAAAATAAAATCTATTAACTAAACAGGAAAAATAAAGAGCATTTTAGTTCCGTTCTTTGTATTGTAAGCAAGAGAGACTCACCCAGCATCTCAAGTAACAGGAGATTTGTCATGAGGATGTTCCTACACAGAAGCCCAGGCAAAGCTGAACAATCCAGCATCAGGAAAAGAAGGGTCTAGAAGCAGGGCGCCAGGAAGCCAAATGAGGCTGGCATCACACTGACTAGTTTCACTTTCAAATTCATGACCACAAACCTCAAATGGACTCTTCACGCCCTTTGGCCCCAGGAAGGCCAGGACCCCCGGCTCTCTGCCCAGCGTTCCTGTCACTGGTTCCCTGTTCTCTCCTCTCTCCCCCAAGCTAGCCTCCTCACTCTTTACCATATAACTTTTCTTTACTTCACTGTCTCATAATTTCAGCTCCCTCATAATTGTGGCTTGCATGTGGCCTCTCATGGCTTCTTGGCGGAGCCTTCTGTAGCTCGTGACTTATCAGCTTCAGCTGCTTCTGCGGACAGCCTCATGACTTCAGCATTTCCTAGTTAAAATTCCTAAGAGGGAGAAACCTAGTTGGCTAAGTTCATCATTTTAGGCCCTGCCCCATCCTGGTCACTAAAAGATGCCATGTGGTACAAAGCCAGGCAGCTCCAGGGCAGCTGCTTCCCCAGACGCTGGCAGGGGCAGCTTGTCTGCAGAAGGGGTGACAGCTCTCCTGATGTGCCACACAAATACAGTATCCGTCCATTATCCACAGGGATATGTTCCAAGACCCCCAGGAAATGCTGAAACCTCAGATAGAACTGAACGCTCTATGTACTGTTTTTTCCTATACATACACGTGATAAAGTTTCACTTATAAATTAGACACAATAAGAGACTGACAATAAACATATAGAATAATTATAGCAATATACTATAATTAAAGTTATGTAAATGTGGTCTCTCTCTCAAAACATCTTATTGTACTGTACACACCTATGTTCGGGTGGCAGTTGACCCCAGGGGGGGCAGTTGACTCCGAAGCCTCAGAAATCGAAACCACCAATAAGGAGTTACTACCGTAGTGTGCTTTTGGAGTGGGTGGTATCAACAAAAATGACAAGAGTAAAAGTGAACTTCCGCAAGTCAGCATTTTATTTTTTGAAAGCCCAGACCTTACAATAATTATATTTTTTATAATAACCTTTACAATGGACATTTGTCTTTTTTATAGAGAAAACCCCCAAAGAAGCAGCAGACCACAAATTGCAGAAAGTTCATGTTCTCTTGATCAATAAAAATTCTATAAGAACAACCCCTGAAACACAGCACCCCAGCCCCTGGCAGCCTCATTCCACCTTCCGCTCCTATGAGTTTGCTCTGGACACTGCATACAAATGAACTCACGCAGTACTTGCCTTTGTGTGACCTGCTTATTCCACTTAACATAATGTCCTTATATGAGTTCGCTAAGGGCTGCCATAACAAAATACCACAGGCTGGGTGGCTTCAACAACAGAAATTTATTTCCTCACGGTTCTGGAGGCTGCCAGTTTAAAATAAGGTGCCAGCAGAGTTGGCTTCTCTTAAGGCCTCTCTCCATGGCCTGTGCACGGCTGCCTTCTCGCTAGCTGTGTCTTCGCATGGCCTTTTCTCTGTGCACAAGCACCCTGATGTCTCTTCCTCCTTTTATAAAGACATTAGCCCCCTCAGATTAGGGCATCACTCTAATGACCTCGTTTAACCTTCCTTACCTCTTTAAAGGCCCTCTCTCCAAACACAGTAGCTCTGGGGGTTAGTGCTTCAACATAGGAATTTTGAGGAAGCACAGTTTGGTCCATAACAACGCTCAAGTTTCATCCGTGTTGTGCCATGTATCAGACTGTCTTTCCTTTGCAAGGCTAAATATCATTCCGCTGGACAGATATGCTGCATTTTGTCTATCCCTTCCTCCGCTGATGTGCATTTGGGTTGCTTCCACTTCTTGGCTAATGTGAACAACACCGCTGCGAACGTGGGTGTGAAAATATCTCTTGGAGGCTCTGCTTTCAGTTCTTTCGTGTATATACCCAGGAGTGGTGTTCCTGGGCTACATGGTAATTCTAGTTCTAATTTTTTGCAGAGCCACCACACTTTTTTCCACAGCAGCTGCACTATTTTACATTCTCACCAACAGTGCACAAGGATTCCAATCTCTCTACATCTTCTCCAACACTTGTTATTTTCTGTGTCTTTTTTTTTTTAACAAGCAACCATCTTAGTGGGTATGAGGTGATATCAACAACCTAGCCTCTTGAACTTGAACTTCTCTCCTCCAGTGATCTTAGTCTCTTACTTTTACTCTAAACCTTATATTTTAAAAACCTGCAACTCCTATTTAATTCCAGTGGCAGGCATCGCAGCCTCCAAACACCTGTTTCTAGCTATTTTGTCATTCCTCCATTATCCCGATTCCAACAGTACTTTGACTCCAGTGGAAAGACAGCTAATCCATGGGTCCTACCACCTTTTCACTTTTCAGGACTGTCCTTAAATTCAGAGGTACTCGCCCTTCGTGAATCTAAAGAGATGACCTAAGTAAACAATCAATGCTCACTTTCATTTCTACTTGCTCATTTCCTTCTCCTTAAGGACACTTTTTTTTTGGGAACAGATCTCACTGTCACCCAGGCTAGAGTGCAGTGGTGTCATAATAGCTCACTGCAACCTCAAACTCCTAGGCTCAGGTGATCCTCCTGCCTCAGCTTCCTGAGTGTCTGGGAGTACAGGCACATGCCACCACATTTGGCTAATCTATTTTTTGTAGCAATGGGATCTCAGAATGTTGCTCAGGCTGGTCTTGAACTCCTGGCCTCAAACTATCCTCCTGCCTCAGCCCACCAATGTGTTAGGATTACAGGCGTGAGCCACCAAGCCTGGATATTTTTTTTTTTCAGAGATGGGGTCTGGCTACATCACCCAGGTTGATCTCGAACTCTTTGCCTCAAGTGATCCTCCCATCTCAGCCTCTCAAGTAGCTGGGACTGCAGACAGACACAAGCCCTCATGCCCAGCTTCCTTAACAACATTTTAAGCTGCTTGAATTCATATGACAGAACAAAAAATACCCACTTAGCTAAGATCACTAAAATATAATACAAATCAATTCCTCTTGTCTGTGTAAAATAAATGTTTTGTCCTATAATGTTTACATTGATTAACTTTTACACAGAGTAAAATAAATAAATATTAAGTATACAAAGGTATAGGCACTGTTTTATAACAATTTTAAAAATTTCCTGAGAACATATGGTTAGAGCACATATGTACAATGGTCTGTATCTGTGGGTTTGTGAAGAATTCTCCTTGTAAAGGCAGATTCTTGGCTTCCCAAGACAAATATGAATTAGTCCTAATATATCATCAATGACTCCATATCCTCCCTCCCCTTCGCCCCTGTTTACATTCCGTGGTCAATCATAGTCCTCTCTCTGTTATATACACCCTCTCACTTTCTAATACTCCCTGGGCAAAACCACAACCTTGGTGATAATTTGAATTTGCTGCCTACTAGGCACCTGCACCTGTCCAGCCAAATGAGGCTGGCATCACACTGACTAGTTTCACTTTCAAATTCATGACCACAAACCTCAAATGGACTCTTCATGCCCCTTGGCAATCATACAACACTTACCCAGGTTAATTTCTTTCCTAATTTTCTAGCCAGTTATTTCACAACCTCTCCTTTCTGCTCTAACCTTCACCACTTCCTCCCTTGCCCTCACTCTCAGGTGATGGCTTTCTTTGGAGTTCACTGTGAATATTGACACAATCAGCAGAGAAATTGCATAAACTTCCCCACTCCCCACTCCTATCTGTCCTTCTCTAAGTCCCCACACACTGGCTTCCTGCCCACTATCACAGATGAATCATCTCCACGCCTATCAAAGCCCAGCCCTCTGCTTGTGCACTTGATCCTATCTCCTCTCATTACTCAAGCATATCGTCAGAAATTCTCCCTGCTATATCCGTGTTTTGCTCTCTGCTGGATAATTACCATTAGAATATAAATAAGATGTTTCTTTCTTCCCTCTTAACCATACTTTACATGTTATCTACTCCCCCATTTCTTTGCTCTCTTTAGCAGCAAAATGCCTTTAAAGGAATGATCTGGATTTGCTATCTCCACTCCCTCTTCCCTGTTCTCTTTTAAATCCACTCCAATCTCACTTTGACTCAACTTCTCTACCAAACTTTTTCTATCAATATCACTAATGAGCTCCATGTTGCTAAAAAGAAGAGCCAATTCTCAGTCTTCCACTTTCTTGATCTTTTGGCAGCCTTCGATACAATTGATTATTATTGCCACTTCCTTGACAACTCTCAATGATTCTTTCTGTTCTTCCCAGCCTCTTAATGTTGGAACCCCCAGCTCAGTCCTTGATCTTCTCTACCTATGCTCAGTATCTTGTTGATTTAATTCACTCTCATTTCTTTAAAGACCATCGAATTGCTAATGATTCTCCAAATCTACATCTTTGACCCAGGTATCTCCTGTGAACCCCAGACCCATATACCCAACGGCCAACTCAACACCTCCATTTGGAGGTCTAATAGGAAAGTCAAATTTAACATGTCCAAAACTAAGCACCTGCTTCACCTGAGGTCTTTGCTGTCTCAGTAAATGGCAACTCCAGCCTTCCAGTTGCTCAGACTAAAGGCTTCAAGTCTCTCATATTCACATCCATTCTTATCTATCAGAAAAACCCCGCTGGCCAGAAACCGACTGCTTCTCACCACCTACTATACCAGCCTCGTCCAAGTCACCATCCTCTCTTGCCTAGATTATCACAAGAGCCTCCTACTTACTGGCCTCCCTGCTTCTACTCTTTTCTACTCTTGTCCTTCCATGGTCTCTTTTCAACACGACCGGCCATGATCATTTTAAAAAATAGGTTAGATCATGTCATTCTTCAGCTCAAAACTTGATAATGGCTCTGTATTAGTCAAGATGACCCAGGTCATGTTGTGGCAACAAGTCCCCAACATTTTAGTGACATTTCTTTCTCATGGGCCACATCCATCTTCTCAGGCAGGTTGTGGCCCGACTTGGGCTTTCAGCTCAGAACGCCTTTTTTTTTTTTTTCTTTTTCCTTTTAGAGACAGGGTCTTGCTCTGTTGCCTAGGCTGGAGTGCAGCAGCACAACCATAGCTCACGGCAGCCTCAAATTCCTGGGCCCAAGTGATCCTCCTGCCTCCGCCTCACAAAGCGCTAAGACTACAAGTACACACCACAACACCCAGCTAATTTTTATTTTTGTAGAGCTGGGGCCTCTCTATGTTGCCAAGGCTGGTCTCAAACTCCTGGTCTCAAGCAATCCTCCCACCTCAGGCTGCCCCCAGTGCTGGGATTACAGGGGCCACTGCACCCAGCTTATCAGGACACTATCTTGAATGCTTCTGGTCACCTTGGCAGAAGGGTAGAAAGGGCAAGAAGATGTATCACTGGCAATTAAATGTTCCTAAAGTGAATTCTCAAAACATAGTAGCCATAACTAAGTCATATGGCTTGATATATCCTTAAGAAAGACAAAAAGTGTTGTCCTACTCTGTGTTCAGAGGGCAGAGAGCCAGAAACACTTCGGCAGCTGCACTGTGGACCACCACATGCTGCCACTGGTGCTCAGAATAAAAGCGAAGTTCTCACAATGGCCTGGGACCCCCTGCATTACAAGCCCTCATCCTCCCCTCTGGACTTCATCTTCCACTCTCTCCCAGGTACGATCGCACCTGAGAGCTTATTCCTCTACCTGGACTGCCCTTCCCTGCACATAGCTACATGATTAATTCCCTCACTTCCTACTCTGTGACCACTTCGTTTAAAATTACATCCTACCCCTTCTCCGTACTCTGTCCTCACCCCCACTTCACCCTCCACACACACCTGGATGAATACTGCATGAGGGCAGGTAGGGTAGGTGCTTTGTCTGTTTGTCCACTGGTGTATCCTGCTGGTCCAGATCAGGGTCTGGCACACAGCAGGGGCTCAGGAAGTGTTGACTGAATGAATGAAACTCAATAATAGTCATGAAAATACAAATTAAACCCACAAAATACCAGATAGCAAAATTTACAAATCTGACAATAACAAACCCTGATAGAGATTTAGGGAAATGAAATTCTCCTGCACTGCCGGAGAGAACGCACAGGGTGCAGCCACTTTGGGGAGCAATTTGACACTCAGTAGTCAAGTCGAAGATGAGCATGCGCTGTTTTAATTCAGCAATTCCACTTCTCAGTATTTACCTTGAAGAAACTCTTCCATATGTGCCCAAGGAGACATGCACAAAGGTGTGCCTAACAAAGTTGTTTATAATAGAAAAACATCCCCCAAAACAACTGGAGTTTCCATTAGCAGGACAATTGATAAATAACTGCAATATAAAAGTGAATATCACACAGCAGTTAACATGAGTGAATTTAATTTATTTATACACGTATTGCCTTCCAGTTTCTGGTCCGGCATGTAAGGAATGTGGAAGTAACTTCCATCTACACGAGGAAAAAGCTGAATAAACTGAAAATCAACAACTTTTCTTAGATCCATCAGAGAAGTGAGGTTACACGCAAACTGCTGACCCCAAATGTGGAGAGGCAGACAGGCAGACTCAGAGAATCACATCTTACCTGAGCAGAAACTGAGGCGAGGGACAGTCCAGGGTAGGAAACCCTACACAGTAATCGCCGTATTGCCAGGGGCTCAGTGTGGCCAAGTCTGAGAGTTGAATCCTCCAGGGGCACAGTGTTAGAGGAGTCCTCACAGTTTTGTGAGCTGTACCTCTGGGAGCCCCACCAGGTTCTCACAGTGAACACGTGGAGAAAAACCCCCTCATGCTTCCGGCAGGGGGAGGGGAAAAGTAGCCATGTGGGAATCCACCCAGAGCATGCTGTTCTTCTTAACAAGGCCTGCCCTCAAAATAAACTATAGCCATACACCGCACAATGATGTTTTGGTGAATGGTGAACCATGTACATGATGATGATGATCCCATAAGATTGTAATCCGGTATTTTTACTGCACCTTTTCTATATTTAGGTATGTTTAGAAACACAAATACCATTGTGTTAACAATTGCCTGCAGCGTTCAGTACAGTAACATGCTGTGCAGGTTTGTAGCCTACGTGCAACAGACTATGCCATACAGCCTAGGTGTGTAGTAGGCTATACCATCTGGGTTTGTGTAACCACACTCTATGTTGTTCACACAATGACAAAATTACCTAAAGACACATTTCTCAGAATGTATCCTGGTCATTAAGTGACGCATAACTGTATCTCACCAGAGCCTGACTGATCTGGGGAAGTGTAAACACCCAACTCCAGCCCCCTCTAAGCCCACATGTGGGGGAAGGGAAATACCCAACTGCAGCCCCCTCCAGCCTTCCTGTGTCACCTAAGGGTGTGGAAGGACTGAGAAGTACAAGTGAAGGTAACAGCCCAAGGCACAGGCTCACTGAAAGACTGAGATCTGGCCAGGCTGGTGGCTCACACCTGCAATTTCAGCACTTTGGGAGGCCAAGGCAGGAGGATCACTTGAGGATGGGAGTTTGAGACCAGCCTGGGCAACACAGCAAGACCCTGTTTCTACAAAAAATTTTAAAAGACTGAGATCTGATCAAAGGCCTAAAGAACACTTCCCCTCCCCCCACACTTACTACCACATTACTAAAGGCCTAGCTGTTAATATCACAGTTCCTTCTACCCAGCACGTCACATCTAGCTCTCGACAAAAAATTACAGAGCTCACTAAAAGTGAAAAAGCAGTATGAAGAGACAGAGCAGGCATCTGTTCCAGACTCAGATATAGTAGGGATGTTGGAATTATCAGACCAAAAATTTTAAATAACTATGATTAATATGCTATGGGCGTTAATGGAAAAAGTATTAATAGATGACACACAAAACAAATGGGCAATGTAAGCAGAGAGATAAAATTTCTAAAGAAGAATCAAAAAGAAATGCTAGAGATGAAACACTGTAACAGAAATGAGAAATGGCTCTGTGGGCTCATTAGTAGACTGGACATGGCTGAGGAAAGAATCCATGAGTTTGAAGATATGCCAATAAAAACTTCCCAAACTGAAAAGCCAAGAGAAAAAAGACTGAAAAAATGAAACAGGATATCCAAGAACCATGGGATAATTGCAAAAGGTGTGGGACATATATGTAATGGGAATGGAAGGAGAAGAAAGAGAGAAAAGAACAGAAGAAATATTTGAAGCAATAATTACTGAGACTTTCCCAAAATTAATGTCAGACCCCAAACCATGGATCCAGGAAGCTCAGAGACCACCAAGCAGGATAAATGCCAAGAAATCTACAGAGGCATATCATATTCAAATTGCAGAAAATCAAAGACAAAGAAAAAAATATCAAAAGAAGCCAAGGAGTGGTGGGGGGGGGGAGGGGGGAACTTTCCTATAGAGGAGCAAAGGTTAGAATTACACTGGACTTTTCTTAATAAACCATGCAGGTAAGAAGAAAGTAGAGTGAAATATCTAGTGTTGAAAGAAAAAACTCACCAATCTAAAATTCTGTATCTAGTAGGATTATCCTTCAAAAGTAAAGGAGAAATAATTTCTCAGATAAGCAAAAATTGAGGGAATTTGTTGCCATGAGACCTACCTTACAAGAAATGTTAAAAGAAGTTTTTAAGAGAGATGAAAAATGACATTAGGCTGGGCGTGGTGGCTCACGCCTATAATCCTAGCACTCTGGGAGGCTGAGGCGAGAGGATCACTCAAGGTCAGGAGTTGGAGACCAGCCTGAGAAAGAGCGAGACCCCGTCTCTACTAAAAATAGAAAGAAATTATCTGGCCAACTAAAAATATATAGAAAAAATTAGCTGGGCACGGTGGCACATGCCTGTAGTCCCAGCTACTCGGGAGGCTGAGGCAGGAGGATTGCTTAAGCCCAGGAGTTTGAGGTTGCTGTGAGCTAGGCTGACACCACAGCACTCAGTCTATCCCGTGCAACAAAAAAAAAAGCTAGACTCTGTCTCAAAAAAAAAAAAAAGAAAAGAAAAGAAAGAAAGAAAGAAAGAAAGAAAGAAAGAAAGAAAGAAAGAAAGGAAAGAAGGAAGGAAGGAAGGAAGGAAGGAAGGAAGGAAGGAAGGAAGGAAGGAAGGAAGGAAGGAAGAAATAAATTAATTAATTAATTATATGGACAGCTAAAAATATATAGAGAAAAAATTAGCCAGGCATGGTGGCCCATGCCTGTGGTCCCAGCTACTCGGGAGGCTGAGGCAGGAGGATCGCTTGAGCCCAGGAGTTTGAGGTTGCTGTGAGCTAGGCTGACACCACAGCACTCAGTCTATCCCGTGCAACAAAAAAAAAAGCTAGACTCTGTCTCAAAAAAAAAAAAAAGAAAAGAAAAGAAAGAAAGAAAGAAAGAAAGAAAGAAAGAAAGAAAGGAAAGAAGGAAGGAAGGAAGGAAGGAAGGAAGGAAGGAAGGAAGGAAGGAAGAAATAAATAAATTAATTAATTAATTAATTATATGGACAGCTAAAAATATATAGAGAAAAAATTAGCCAGGCATGGTGGCCCATGCCTGTGGTCTCAGCTACTCGGGAGGCTGAGGCAGGAGGATCGCTTGAGCCCAGGAGTTTGAGGTTGCAGCCCAGGCAACAGAGCCAGACTGTGTCTCAAAAAAAAAAAAAAAAAAAAATGACATTAGCCAGAAACTCAGAAATACATGAGGAAAGGAAGAATGTTAGAGAAGAAGTAAGTGAAGATAAAATAATTTACATGTGGTGATACAAAAGAAAATCTAAGAAACAATGTTGGAGGAAAAAGGTAATATGCAAAAAGACATTTATAGAATGACACCATTTAGAAGAATTATAAATACATACAAACAATGCCATATATACTATTAATATATGGATACATAGATAGTAAAAATACAAAAATGTACACTAAAAAGAGTCAAACCAACTTCAGGATAGGTTGCCTCTGGGGAGGGTGACAGGAATGTGACATGAGAAGAACTTTTTAGCTGTAGCTGTAATATTTTATTTCTTTAGAAAATACCTGAAGAAAATATGAAAAAAAAGAACATTTTTAAAATCTACTATTTTTGTACTTGTCAATGAAAAGTTATTAAAATATCAAGAAAACAAATAGTAGCCACAGAATGCTTCTATTATAATATCACAAAAACCCACTTTCTCTTTCCCCTCAATATTTTTAAAGACAAATCCCTGGCACTCAGTTTGCAAAGACCTTTTCACCAGTAGCGATAAGCTCAGCAACATCAAAGAAGGGACAGGTGCCCTTTACCCAGTAAACAAAGGTTCCGTTTGCTTTGCATAGCATCTCACATCCTCAGAGCTGAATTGAATGGGAGTTAACACCCAGTTTAGAAAACGGCTCTTTGGAATCTACGCCTGTTCAGGGAGAAAATTTTCTTCTGCCTTTCATGCCAATGCAAAAACCTCTGGGATCTGCGCTTCTGATCAGCCCTACAGGGACTGTTGACAGCTGACACCTTCAGTTTATATCGCACCCTTTCTTTTAAACTGATATTTTGGTTCTTAGAGGACAAACATAAACATCTGCAAATCAATAAAATGGTCTTCACAGAAGTAAACAAGAAATGATATAAAAATCGTCCCATTTAGTCAAGGCTCTTAGAGCTGTTCTAGACCTGTAAGATGGAATACACATACAAATATCATTAAACACAAAGGTGAGAAAAATGTAAAGTGAGGAACAGAAGCCAAGTATTTAGAATTCATTAAAATTTACCTCAGAATCTTACCATGTTTCATCAGGGTAGAAGCCTCAAAATCGTCTGGTCATTTTGGTCTCAGGATCTTAAATATTACTGATGACTGACATAGGTTGAATTTTGTCCCCCCCAAAAGCTATGTTGAAATCGTACCCCCTAGTACCTCAGAATGTGACCTTGCTTGGAAATACGGTCATTGCAGAGGTAATTAGCTAAGACGAGATCGCGCTGGAGTAGGGGCCCCTCGCCCAATATGGCTGTGTGAGGACACAGAGCCTTGGGGAGAAGTCACTGGAAGATGGAGGCAGAGATCTGAAGGACGCGCCTGCAAGCCAGGGAAGACCAAGGATCGATGGCTGTCACCAGGAGCTGGGAGAGAGGCATGGCACAGATTTTCTCTCAGAGCCCTCGGAAGGAACCAACCCCACCCACACCTTGGTTTTAGACGTCCAGCCTCCGAAACCATGAGATGATAAATCTCTGTTGTTTTAAGTCACCCAGTTTGTGGTATTTTGTTACAGCAGCCTCAGAAAACTAAGCCCCCAAGCCAAAGAGCTTTTATTTAGATGAAATATATCTCCTAATATTTATCGTATGAAATGTCTTTGAAACTCAAGAATAAAGGAGGGAGCGAGCTGTCGGGGCAATGGCCTCCCCTCAGGGCATTTAGCCTCTGGGAAACTCCACCTAACACGTTTGACAGGATGAGAGAGAAAAAAGCAAGTATCACCATGGCGTTATTATGAAATTAGTTTTGACCTCACAGACTTGGAAAAAGGGTCCCCCAACCTCACGTTGACAACTGCTGATGAACCCAAATCAGGCTCAGCGATGGGAAATGGCTTCCCCTAGTGGGGGCCTAACTGGAGTCCTGGCTTCCTGACTTGTGGGGGCTCCTGGAATCACAGAGCCACACGAGGAATGTTTAGGGGGAGAGGAAGGCAAGTACCTAGTGTGAAGCCAACTGGTGAGTCTTGACCAGATATTGCTCTGCACTGTTACATCGTTAAGCATAGGTCCTTTAAATTGGCTTGTGCACAGCACTCATTTATTTAATTAAATTTATTTATTTTGAGAGAGTCTCACTCTGTCACTTGCCTAGGCTAGAACGCAGTGGCGTGATCATAGCTCACTGCAACCTCCAAAATCCTGTGCTCAAGTGATCCTCCTACCTCCCCGTCCTGAGTAGCTGGGACTACAGGATCGTGCCACTACACCCAGCTAGTTTTTCTCATTTTTTGGAGAGATGAGGTCTTGTTATGTTGCACAGGCTGGTCTTGAACTTCCAGCCTCAAGTAGTCTTCCTGTCTTGGCTTCCCAAAGTGCTGGGATTACAGGCGTGAGCCACCGTGCCTGTCCTCATTTCTTTTAAAAAGTGATTTTAACGAGTGTGGACCACATTTTAAAAGACCCTCTTTTCCTAACATCTAAGACAAGGTTTCTGGTTCTGATTCCAAGGGCTCCTTGGGTGCTCACAAACCCCTGGAAATTATAAGAAGGAAATATGTGTGTGTGTGTGTGTGTCTGCACCTGACACACATATCTGGGGGGAAGGCAGGGGCACAACTCTCCTCAGGTTTTCAAAGAGAGTCCATGACTCAGAAGATTACAAACCGCCGCTGAGGGCAAGGTCACCCAAGGAGTGGCTGCCTTAGAGCCTTCCTCTCTCCACCGTGTGCGGACTTGGGCTCTGGCTGCTCCTTCCTCTTCTCTGGAAGGATGAGATCTGCACAGCTCTCAGGCTGATCTGCTGGCCCCTCCACTGGCTCATGACATGAAAACAGATGTTCACGAAACAGCTCATTCATTAAAAAAAATCACATGAAGAATGACCTCCGCCTGTGGTAGTCATCAAATAACAGAATAATTCAGGGCTGGAGGGGTAGGGAGGGGGTCTCAAGATGCATAGAGCTCATTTGTCTTTTTGTTCTCTCAGTTTGGCCCAGAAAGACCAAATGTTCATAGAAATATGAACCCTGTAACAATAGCATTTAAAATTCCAAATATTTTAATACTTGAACATATATTGGATGGATCTTGTTGGACTAAATTCAGATCTAGGTGACTAAAGTGAGATTTCTCTAATTGGAAATAAGTAGTAAAAAAATTATATTGGAGAAAAATAAAATCTGGTCTTTTTTCCTCCAACTATCTCTTAATATCATGATAACCAAGTGCTTCTGTTATTTGCCTTTGCATGTTCGTGTTCATTAATCAGCTGCACTCTTCCAAAATTATATTATTTTTGGAGGATTCTGAGTAGTGAAAATTAGTAGCTCGATTTCTCAGCTAAATGCCAAAAATATGCGGCATAAAAACAATTAAAAAAATAACTTCAGTTGAACAAATGTTTGAAATAAGTCACCACTTATTTTTGTGTATTTTGTGGCACAATGAAAAGATGTTATGACCGTTTCTGGAAAAGGAAACTTATCTTCCCAGAGGCATCTTTGTCCACCTTCAAATTCACACATGCTGAAACGGCTCACGACCACTGAAGTTCCTGCCCCCTGAGTGGGATTACATATCCCCCCACATCCCTGCTTATGTATTCTGTGTATACCTCACAGCAATTAAAAAGTAGCTCGTTCTTGGTTTTCATCTGGTAAAATATCATGGTTTAATTAAATTATGTTGGTCTGAGTCC
Organism: Lemur catta; assembly: GCF_020740605.2. Taxonomy (NCBI): domain Eukaryota; kingdom Metazoa; phylum Chordata; class Mammalia; order Primates; family Lemuridae; genus Lemur; species Lemur catta. Next base: position 120,881,644 of record NC_059130.1, on the reverse strand, counting down.
AAAACAGTCTCTCCACGGTGTCACGGAAGTTATAGGTTTTCTAATGGATGCCAAGACTATTAAGATTGTGCTTTATGATCATTACGCATCCATGGATTATGTTCATCTATATTTTACAGTTCATTATTTAACAGTGCTCATCTAAAAGGTTAAAGTCTTTATAGAATCATTTGGCTGATTCTTAACTTGGCTGATTTACAAATAATTTCACAAATATCTCTGTGCCACCATTATTTATCTACAAAGATCTGATTCGGGGTATGGAATTTTTACATTACAAATGCTTCATTGATTTAACCAGATGCCCCTCAGCGTCTCCTTTTAGCAAATAATTAACACCTTGTCAGATAAATGCGATATACATGCACAATGTGGCAAACTGATTTTTCATAAAAATAATTTTTCCTTCATTATAAGTCTCAGAAATCAGTAATCTAGGTTGTATCTGCTGGTCATTAATGCACATTAATAAGAGCCTTCATATAAAAAAGGAAAGCTGAAAAAAATTTTTTAAATGAAAATATCTTTTTCATAACAAAACATTTTGTGTTTCTAATGAAACTAATTGAAAGCACAAAAATTCTAAAGGGATCATATAAATGCAATAAATCATCCTAAAGATTAAAATGCATTTAATGCTTATAGGGCTGTTTCCTGCTCTAGGGAAATGCGCTAGGGATATGCTGGCCAGATCATTGAAATTCTAGCCAGCAGCCCCTTTGTCAATCTGTCTCTTACGGAGGAACACAAGTCGATTTTTGATGCTCATTAAAAACAGCCAAGTGATTCCTTTACTCACATCTTAACTCAAAGATAAAATGTTTTCATATATTAACAAAGGGTAAGAACGTCAAAGCTATCTGAAACAACTGGTCTATCAGGCAAATATTTGTTCCCTTCCTATGCAAGGCTGTTTCCTGGGAGCAGAGCATCACTGTGGAGTTAGCAAGTACCTTGGAGGACCCCCTGGGATGCTTTGTTCTGTGTTTCATTAACTGCACGGCTTTCCTTTAGGGTTGGCAAGTAAACTCTGCGGCATTTCTGAGGATAGACAGGAATGGGTCATCTTGCATTACTTCAGTTTAGTGCTGCAGTTTTGCCAACGAAGACATGGATGCACAGCAGGACGGTTAATCCATAATTACCAAGCTGGGGATCAGACCAGGAAGGGTCTTTGCAGAGGCATTAGCTCTCTACTGTGACTATGGGGGCAGCAGAAGTCAATGTCGAATTTCACTGCTCACCGTACACAAAACTGCCATTACTTAAAGGGTTAAACATAACAGAAATATCTAAGTGGGGGAAGCTTAGGCGACTGCTTACCTTTCTAGTTTCCAGCCTCCAAAGGTTGGAATGCCCCAGGGCCCAGTCCTCAGCTTCCTTCTCTCTCTACCCGCGAGACTTGGGTGCCACATGCAAACTCACAGACTTAAATGAAACCATATGCTGGAACCCCCAAATATGTATCTCCAGCCCTCTTCCCCAAACTCCAGACTCATGGATCTACATGCCTACATGGAAGTCTTATGGGCACCTTAAATTTATTAGGCCTAAAACCAAACTCCTGCTTTCCCCCCTCAACCTGCTCCTGCCCTGAGCGTCCTCAGCTCAGTCGGTGGCAAGTCCCTCCTTCCAGTGGTCCCAGCCAACATCTTCAGAGTCATCCTTTTTTTTTTTTTTTTGAGACAGGGTCTCGCTTTGTAGCCCCACTGGAGTGCAGTGGCATGATTGTAGCTCATTGCAGCCTCAAAGTCCTGGGCTCAAGCGATCCTCAGAGTCATCTGTCAGTCCCCTCTAGCACACAGCCGGCATCCAGTCCATTGGCAAGTCCTGCCTTCAAAATAGATCCGGGCTCTCACTCCTAACCAACCACGGCTGGTGCATCTACCCCGGTCCAGTGTGCCATCATCTCTCACCTGGATGACTGCACTGGCTTCCTCGTGAGTCTTCCTGCCCTCCAGCAGTGCATTCTCACTAGAGCTACCAGAATGATCATTTTATTTCCATGAAGCAGGGCCTTGCTCGGTCGCTGGGCTGGAGTGCAGTCATCATAGCTTGCTGCAGCCTCAGGCTCCTGGGCAGAGTGATCGTATAAAACTTAGGGCATGTTTTGCCTTCCTCCCCTCAGACCCTCCCTGGCTCCCATCTCATTCAGAGAAAACCCGGAGACATCACCAGGGACCTGCAAAGCCCTGCGTGATGTGGCCCTGTGTTGTTTCTCCGACTCATTCCCCGTTAATCTTGTCCTGACCCGTTATGCTGCGCTGATCTCTTGGTTGTCACTCACACAAAGCTAGCTGCCGGGCTTAGCATCCCACGACACTGACATGACCATCCTTTGCCTGAAGGGCCCTGCTGTGGCTTGAATTGTGTCCCCCCAAAAGATATGTCTGAGTCTTAACCCCAGTACCTGCGACTGTGACCTTATTTCGTTCTGTGGTCTGAAGGCTTATCCCTTAAAAGGTGTCTGCTGAACTTAATTCCGATGTGATGTACTAAGATTTGAGGCCTTTAGGAAGTGATTAGGTCTTGAGGGCTGTGCCCTGGTGAGTAGGATTAGTGTCCTTATAAAAGAGGCCTGAGGGAGCCTGTGTGCCTCCTCCACCATGTGGGGACACACAGAAGGTGCTAGCAACAAGGAGGACCACATCTGCTGGTGTCTTGATCTCAGACTTCCCAGCCTCCAGAACTGTGTGCAATGAGTTGATAACATATTGTTCATAATTAGCCAGTTTAAGGTATTTTGTTATAGCAGCCCGGATGGACTAGGACATTCTTGCAAAGGTAGTCAAGGTAAGATGAAGTCACGCTGGATTGGGGTGGACCTTAAATCCAATGACAGAAACACAGAGGAGCCACGCAGGGAAGAAGGCCATGTGATGATGGCGGTGGAGACGGGGGAGTGACGCAGCTGTAAGCCGAGGAACCCTAAGGATGGCCCACGGCTCCTGGGAGCTGGGAGCGGTGAGGAGGGGCAAGGTAGAGCCTGCAGAGACAGGATGGCCCTGCTGACACCTCGATTTCAGACTTGTGGGCTCTGCAACTGTGAGAGAATAGATTCTTGTTGTTTTAAGCCACCCAGTTTGTGGTCACTTGTTACAGCAGCCACAGGAAACTACTACAGGTCCTCCCTCCCCCCAAATCAGATGCTCCACACTGTCACTTGGGGAGGGGCTTCCAGGGAGGGCTCCCAGCCCCTTCTCCACATCCTCTTCTTGGGTCACCCCAGTCCCAACCCGGGGGACTGTCCTGTAGTCTGGGTGGGGCAAGGGGTGGTCCCTTCTTTCTCAGTTCTCTTTCCAAGTTTCTCAGCCTGACGTAACCTCTGCTGCTTCCCTGGGCTTTCCCTGTTGAGTTTCAAAAAAAAGTGGATGTTGGCTGTTTCTTGACCTTCACAGTCTTGCTGTACCTCTCACTCTTGAAGATTGTAAAGGCCTCTTATGGGGGGGGGGGAGTTGCACAGGAAGTGGGAGAAAGCCCACAAATATTACGGATTCAAGATTTCGAAGACATAATCCTGCTTCCTCCACTAGTGCACAAGTTGGATCCACCTGAGGGCCCGTGCTAGAGCGAACACAGACCTTAACCTCTTCATAGCCAGTTACCTCCTCCCTCACTGCTTTCTTCCACATCCCATTCCGTCAGCCAATCCACCATGAGAAAGAGCGAAATGGCAGGAACCAGTGGTATAGATGGGACCGATAGGGACAGGTACCGGTGAATGGGTGTTTTTCCCTGCAAAGAGCTGAACAAATCGAAGTCATTCTTGCTGCTATAATGGGCCCGGAACATCACGATCCCGGCTCTGACATTCCCATGTTGGCGTTTCAGGGGTGGAGCCGCTGCCTTGCACCACCACCTCCAGCTGGCCGCTGATGACTCAGGTGGCAGAGGGTTGGTGGGAGGCAGCAGATGGGAAGATGGTCCCAGAGACCAAGAATCAGAGGACAGAGGGCTGTGTCCTCTGGGTGGGAAATGTTCTAGGAACAGACACAGAGAGCTCAGCAGAGTGAGGACCCTTTTAAGTGACTGGAAACGGAAAGGCAGCCAGTCAGTTTTTTTTCTTTTTCTTCTTCTTATTCTTTTTTTTTTTTTGGAGACAAGGTCTTGCTCAGCCTGGAGTGCAGTGGTATGATCATAACTCACTGTAACCTTGACCTCCTGGGCTCAAGCAATCCTCCTGCCTCAGCCTCCCAAGTAGCTGGGACTACAAGCACACACCACCACAACCAGCTAATTTTTCTAATTTTTTGTAGAGACAGGGTCTCACTATGTTACCCAGGCTGGTCTCAAAACCCTGGGCTCAAATGATCCTCCCGTCCTTAGCCTCTCAAAGTGCTGGGCTTACAGGTGTGAGCCACTGCATCTGGCTGAGTTTTTTCTTATGGAAGAATGGTTAATATTGCTGCGTACTTTCTGTTCCAACTTCATCTCATAACATGGTGGCTCGTGACTGCGCCAGGAAGATCACTCTGAGTACACTTGAGTATAAAGCTCTGTAGGAAACCGTAGCGGCATAACAAAGAGACCCTCCTAGATGTGCTGTGAGGAAGAAAAGGGTAGAGAGGAGAGGTTGGCGGGGGCTTTATGCATAGCTTGAGGCAAACCAGCTTACAGTCACCAGGAAAAGCAACCGGTCATCCCCCATCCCCCGACCCCCACCTTCGTGGACTACAATCAAAACCATCCCAGTCACTGGTGCAGGGGGTGGGGGGGAAGTTCCCATACACAGGTCAGCTGACAGCTGCACACAGGCTGGAGCCCAGCAGCTCACCCAGGGCTCCAAGGGAAAGGGGCTGCCTCCCAGAGCTGTGCTTCGGGCCCAGCTGTGTGTGGTTCCCTGAAATCAACCTGCTACCTTGTCCAGCTGCTGCAGAAACAGGTGCGGGCGCCTTCGCTCAGGCCTACACAGCAAGAACAAAGGGCCAGATGCAGGTGCCAGGTCCCACCTTCACTCAGCCTCGACTGCTCCGAGGCCCGAGAGGGAGGACTTACAGCTCCAACACAAAGTAAGACCAGCCAGGATCTGAGCCCGCTCCTGCCTCTGCCCTTGAACTGGTACTACCCCTTGTAGGAGCTGCACATCCCCCTTCCCTCTGCAGAAAGCTTTGAAGGAGAGCTAAGGACAAGTGAACCCTGAAGCGTTTACCTTTGCCAAAATGATTATTTTCCAAGAAAAAGCTCTGCTTATAAGGGTGAAAGCAACTGAGTTCTTAACAAATCACCTCGTAATCTATTCTAACGAAAGCTTCAGATACAGTAGGAATCCCAGCACCCCTCCATCCTCTCCCCTGTCTTTACAAAGGAAGAGACCTTTAAGACTGAAACAAGCTGTGTTTCCAGCTGAGGTTCAGAGAAGTTAAGTGACCTGGCCAAGATCACACAGCCAGGAGGTGGCAGGAGTTCCTGCTCTGAGAGAGGTCATCGTTCACCCCTTTTCTAGCAGAGGCATTCCAGTCTTCCTTTGGGAAAGGGCCCTTCTCCGATCTCAGTCCATGTTGTTGGGGAGGCTCACCTGACCCCAGAATCTGAGGGTGAGCATGTGACCCAGGCCTAACCAATCAGTGATTTCATCTCCCTTGGCCATAGTGATTGGTTCAATTTGAGCCAATGAAAGTCAGGATTTTGTTGGCACAATTGAGAGGAAGAAGCTAGGGTCACTGAGCTGAATGTATAGAAGCGTTGGGGTCACCAAGCAGAGAGATGGAGCGATATTGAGTCCTGATGTCATTGTTTCAGCTTCTGGACCCAGCCATGCCTAGAAGCCACATGTCAATAAATGTCCTTTTTGGTTTAAGCCCCTTTGAATTGGTTACTGCTGCTTGCAAGAGAAAGATCCTGAACTACCCAAGCCCACGTCCTCTCCTGGCAACACACTGCCATGAGGCCAGATCCGCCATCCTAGGTCCCCCGGGGGGCTTCCACTCCAGCAGTAACTTAGCCTTAGCTGTTCTCTGCTCTGTAAACCTGTGTTCACCTTAAACTCCACCCCAATGAGGTCCTGGCACAGGACAGTTGCCCAATCACCAAAGGATGAGATGGAGCAGATGAGCACGTGGGCACTGCCTTGTTTTCTCCCTCGGATCACATGAGCTCTGGGGACTTGGAGCAGCGCCCAGGATGCTCTCTGTGCACTGCCTTCTGCATCCTTCTGGGTCACCCTGCTGGCTCTTCATCCTTCTAGAAAGGAGACAGTTAGAGACAAGTGAAATGGAAGCTTGCAAATGCCACCTCAAAGGAGGCAGGAACATGTGTACCCGTGTGTGAGACTTTATAAGCTTTGTATTTTGTGCACTTTTGTTATTTTGTCATCCAGGGATGTTTCCTCATGCTGTCTAGGAAAAAAGAAGGAAGCTGTTGCAGAGAAGGGGAAGCCAAGGTAGGAGCCTGCCTGTGCCAGTGTCTGCATGAGTTTCCAGCATCACCGTTAGTTTGACAAACGCAGCTGCTCTGCCCCAGGCTCATGTGTGGCACTGTTTTGGGCCAGAGCTTCATCCAACATCTCAAGTGATGTTTGATGACACATCACTGCCCAGCCTGTGCGCAGTTCTAGGGATTTTGCTTGCCAAAAACCCTGAGGGGCCCCTGTCCTCACTCTGGCATGTGAATGGGGCTTAGGGAGTGGCAAGATTTAGTACATACAGAGGCTGTCACTGTTATTTTGCAGAGATCAGTTAGGACAAAGGACCCCCTGGTGGGCAAGGGCATACTTTTGGGGGAACTCAAAGTCTGCAGTAAATTTTTTTTTTTTTTGAGACAGAGTGTCACTTTGTTCCCCTGGCTAGAGTGAGTGCCGTGGCATCAGCCTAGCTCACAGCAACCTCAAACTCCTGGGCTTAAGCAATCCTACTGCCTCAGCCTCCCGAGTAGCTGGGACTATAGGCATGCGCCACCATGCCCGGCTAAATTTTTCTATATATATTTTAGTTGGCCAGCTAATTTGTTTCTATTTTTAGTAGAGACGGGGTCTCGCTCTTGCTCAGGCTGGCCTCGAACTCCTGGCCTAGAACTCCTGACCTCGAGCGATCCACCCGCCTCAGCCTCCCAGAGTGCTAGGATTACAGGCGTGAGCTACCGCACCCGGCCTAAAGTCTGCAGTAAATTTTAAGTCTCTATACTTCTGTGTCACTTGAATCCAGGTAACATTAGTATGGAGACATCAGTTTTGTGTTTGTTGGTGGATCAAGCTGAGAGTGGCCTTCTTTTGGGAGGAGGAGCCACAGCCCACACTGAGAGCCCCCAAATACATAGCCTCCCTGGGTCAGAGAGCAGTTGGTCAAGCCTTTGTTTTTTTAGTCATCCTCTCTGTTTCTGCTCCCAGTTTGTATTTGTCCAGTGCTGGGAGTATTTCTCCAGTTCTAGAGCTTACAGAGGCGTTGGCCAGAGACTCACATGGCTCTTTTAACTCCGCAGGCTCTTTTTGCCAAATACTTCAGCCCATTTTCTCTGGAGGCTGACTGGCTTTGATGTTGGCAGCCCAACATTCCGTAAAAAACGGGGGAAAGGCATGACCAGGATGACTAAGAGGAGGGACCCAAGGATCTGATCACTCCCCCACCCAGCTAGAGCTGTCCTTCCCCAGACCAGGCATCCAGGGGCCCTGTCTTTTATGGTGTCACTGATTCTCTTTGAACGGCCCCAGAGCACCCCTGCAAACAGATGATGTCACTTGGGGTGGTGGGAGCCGGTGCAGGACATCTGAGGGAAATTCTCCACTCACGTCCAAGTCTGACCCCAGATGCCTCCAAACGAGCCACTTTGCATAGAACCCGCTGGTTCCCCTTAAAGCAGGTGCACGTGAACTTGGGCATTTATGAGTGCCCCAGGGCTGGTCCCAGGAAGTGCCCTTCCCAGCCCTGGTTTGCTTGTTTTCCTGGCATGTGGCTGGCGATGCCAAACACACCTGTGAGGGAGGGAGGACCCCGCCCAGCACCTGCCACACTGCTTTGCTGGGGTGGGCAGGTGCTCCCCAAAATGTTCAAAAGCAAGGTGGGCCAAGGAAGAGGTCTCACTTTGACAGCATCCCATGGCATCTGCAGTGACCCGGGAGAGAGCAGGTGTTGATGAGGACTCGCTGTCCAGGAATTTCCCCTTATCCAGCGGCAGCTCCATTCTTCTCTCTGAGCTTTGCCTGGAGCTCTGGGCTGGCTCCGTGCTGGCTCTGAGCCCCTGTGAGCCGCGGGATACGGTCCACTCGTAAAGGCAAAGCTGGGGCCGCAGAGCGGGGCGGGAGGCGCCAGCCCAGGCCAGCCAGCCTGGCAGGGCCGGCGGAGGCGCAGGGTCTCAGGGCAGCCCCACCGCGCCCCCTGGGGGCTGAAGACGGCCCTCGGGTGCGCCTGGACCCAGACACTGGCCACCTTCTGCCCGGTCAAGGAGGAGCCAGGACGAGGGCCCTGAGCAGGGCTCCTTGCATTTTGTGCCCTGTGGCCTCTCTTGCCTCGCCCAGGAGGTGGATGGAGGGCACGCTGCTCTCATGCCAGGGCAGGCACGAACGGGTCCGTATAGAAGGGCTCCCCTCAAGCCCCATGACCTCGGGCACGGTGCGTTCTGGCCAGGAGTCAAGGTTCCACACTGGCAGACAGACTAAAGGTTTCATCCTAACTCGGGAGCTTCATTTTCCCGGTCGTGGCCCGGGTCAAGCTCAGCTAAGGCCCCGGTTCTGACAGCGCTGACCGGCCCCGTAAATGCACTTTCTAACAAGATGTACAGCTGAGGGCGGGGTGGGTGCTGGGGGTGGCCATAACCTCTGAGCACACTGTCTAAAAACACCCCCTTTTCAACAGTTTTTAAGGTGATCTGTGGGTAATTAAGACTTAGATTTAAAAAGACATCTTTTCAACAATTGGTGCTAGGACAACTGGATATCCACAGGCAACACCTTATATGGACATCAGCTCAAACGGATCCACAGACCTAAATGTAAGTGCTAAACTACTAAACCTGTAGAAACACAGGTGCAAACCTTTGAGACCTTGGCTCAGCAATGATTTCTTAAATATGACACCAAAAGCACAAGCAACAACAAAAGATGCTGATAAATCAGACTTCATCAAAATTAAAAACTTTTGTGCGAGGACACTATCAAGAAAGTGAAAAGGCAACCTACAGAATGGGAGAAAATATTTGCAAATTATATATCTCATAGTATCCAGAATACATAAAGAATTTTACAACTCAACAACAAAAAGGGCCGGGTCCAGAAGCTCACACCTGTATCCTAGCTCTGGGAGGCTGAGGTGGGCGGATCGTTTGAGCTCAAGAGTTCAAGACCAGCCTGAGCAAGAGAGAGAGGCCGTCTCTACTAAAAATAAAAAGAAATTATAGGGACAACTAAAAATATATATAGAAAAAATTAGCCAGGCATGGTGGCGCATGCCTGTAGTCCCAGCTACTCGGGAGGCTGAGACAGAAGGATTGCTTGAGCCCAGGAGTTTGAGGTTGCTGTGAGCTAGGCTGACACCACGGCACTCTAGCCTGGGCAACAGAGTGAGACTCTGTCTCAAAAAAAAAAAAAAAAAAAAAAACCACAACAAAAAGACAACCCAATTTAAAAAATGGGGGGCAAAGGATTAAATAGTCATTTCTCCCAAAAGAAACACAAATTGACAATAAGCACATGAGAAGATGTTCAATGTCATTAGTCATTAGGGAAATGAAAATCAAAACCACAGTAAGGGTCCAGTGTTGTGGGTGACTCACACCTATAAATCTAGCATTTTGGAAGGCCAAGCTGAGAGGATAGCTTGAGGCCAGGTGTCCAAGACCAGCCTGAGCAAGAGTGAGACCCTGTCTCTACAAAAAATAGAAAAATTAGCCAGGCATAATGGCACACGCCTGTAGTTCCAGCTAGTCGGGAGGCTGAAGTGGGAGGATCCAGTGAACTCAGGAGTTTGAGGCTGCAGTGAGCTATGATGACTCCGCTGCACTCTAGCCTGGGGCAGCAGAGCAAGACTCAGTCTCACAAACAAACAAACGCTGCAGGAGCAGGAGTCTGTTTCAGAAACAAACCACAATGAGATACCACTTCACATCCTTAGGGTGGAATAAAAAAATCCAAAAGATAACAAGTGTGGATGAGGATGTGGGAAATTGGAATCCCCAAGTGCTGCTGGTGGGAATATAAGATGGTGCAGCTACTGTGGAGAAGAGTTAGGCTATTGCTCAAATCACTATACATAAAGTTGCCATATGACTCAGGCATTCTACTCCTGCGTATATCCCCAAGAATATTGAAAACATATGTTCACACAAAAACTTGTACAAGAATGTACATAGTAGCATTATTTGTAACAACCCCAAAATAAAAACAGCCCAATGTCCATCAACTGATACATAGATAAAACAGAACGTGGAATATCCATAAAGTAGAATATGATGCAGCCATAAAGAGGAAAATGAAAGGTTTGTACATGCTACAGCATAGCTGAACCTTGAACATATTAAACTAAGTGAAAGAAGCCAGCTGCAAAGGAACACATAGTCTATTGTTCTGATCCGATTTGCACATTGCACATTTTATTTATTTATTATTTTTTTTAATGAGGTCTCACTTGGTCACCCAGGCTGGAGCACAGTGGCATGATCATAGCTCAGTGCAGCCTCCAATTCTTGGGCTCGGGCATCCTGCCTCAGCCTCCCAACTAGCTAGGACCATAGGCATGGGCCACCATGCCCGGCTAATTTTTATGTTATATTTTAGAGACAGGGGCCCTGCTATGTTGCCCAGGCTGGTCTGGAACTCCTGGCCTCAAGGGATCCTCCTGCCCCAGCCTCTCCAGTAGCTGAGATTCTAGGCAGGAGCCACTGTGTCCAGCCAAGTTGCACACTTTAAAATGGTTAAAATGTTCACATCTTGTGGGACCTTCAAAGAAATGTTTAAAATGGTAAATTTTATGTAATGTGAGTTTTATCTCAGTTAAAAAAAAGAAGCCATCAGAGGGAGCAATGAGGTACCCGGAGTGGACAACCAAGGGTGTCCCTTTTGATGCAAGAGCGTGGCAATGCCTCTTGTTCTTGTCAGAAAGAGGCAAGAGAGCTCCGGAAGTGCCTACGATCGCTTCGCTGGTCTTACCCTGGTTTTTGCTGGGCAGACTCTCTGGGCTGGGAAGGCTCTCACTGCCCACTGAGGGTCCTAGTAGCCCCGGGCCAGCAGGCAGAGGAGTCCAGGACTGCAGCATCCATGAACTAACTGCAGCCTCCCGGGTCCAAGGCACTTCCTGTCTTTGTGACCTCATGATCCCACCTGCTAGAAATGTCTTGAGGCCTGCTTGGCCCCACTCTCTGGGCTGCTCTCTCCTTTAGTTCACCATGTGAGCTCAGCCTTTGGACTGCAATCATTGTTTTTTTGAGAGATCATGGCAATTTTTTAAAGAACAACTCTCTCTCCTTTTCATCTTGAGCACCAAAACCTCAGAACTCCCAGGTCCTCCAGGCAGAGGTTGCCACGTGCCTGTGTGTGGCACACAAAGCCCACCGATGCAGACCCTGGGGCTCATCCCCTTGGTCATTCATGCCAGGGGCACCAGCCGTGTGCCAGGCCTGATTCTCTGCCCAGGATCCAAGGCAGTGAGCAAAATGCAGTCTTGTGGAGCTTCCAGGGTAATGAAGGAAGAACAAATAAAAAGCAGATGCACAACATTTCAGGTGATGTTACGTGCCTTGCAGAAAATGAGGTCATCAGGGGTCAGTTGGGGCAGGCCTGGGCAGGGGTGTCAGTACGTGCATGTGCATTTCGGGGAGATGGCAGCACCCCCTGCCTTGAAAGTGTTTCTCAAAGCATCAAAGCTCAGGCATGCTAATAGTCTGGCAACACACTAACCCGCAGACACCAGACACAGCCGGGCTCAGCAGAGTAGGTCAAGACCTGCCCAGCCTCATGGCCAGGGTCAAACCCAAACAGCTCCAGGGCCTCCTTTCAAGGTCAAGATACCACTTTACACCTACTAGGATGGCCATACTTTAAAAATAGAAAGTAACAAGTAATGAGAACGTGGAGAAATTAGAACCCCCTACGTTATAGGTGGGAATGTAAAAGGAGAGCAGTTGCAGGTTCCTCAAAAGTTATGGAATCACCACCAGCATCAGCAATTCTGCTCACAGGTATATACCCAAAAGACCAGAAAGCGGACACCTGACAAAGCCATGTTCCTGACAGCACTGTCCACCACAGTCAGAAGGTGGGAACAACCCAAGTGTCCTCACATGGGTGAATGGATAACAGACGTGGTCTGGCCCTACAATGGGCTATTATTCAGCTTACAAAAGGAGTGACATTCTGATACATGCTACAACATGGATGAACCTTGAAAACATGCTAAGTGAAATGAGCCAGACCAGAAAAGGACAAATACTGTATGATTCCCCTTGTATGAAATACCTAGAATAGGCGAATTCCTACAGACAATAAATAAAGTTTTCTAGGGGTTGGGGGAGAAGAGAATGGGGGATTTATTGCCCAATAGGTACACAGTTTCTGTTTGGGATGGTGGAAAAGTTCTGGAAATAGATAATGGTGATGGTTAGACATTTTGGATGTCCTTAACTCCACTGACTTGTACACTTAAAAATGGTTAAAATGGTAAATTTTATCTTTATTTTACCACAATTAAGAGAAAAGCACGATGACCTCTTCTCCGTAACATCAGGGCCCTGGAGGACGGAGACCCTGGTGGAGATGCCCTTCCTTAGACCCGTGTGGTCTTGGTGGCAGTCAGGGGCCAAAACGGGGCCTGCAGGTGAGTGCCACCAGCTAGCCCAGGTCTCAGAAGTGGTGGCTGTGAGTGGGTGACGATGGAGGGTTTTTAATTGCTCCTGAATTAATGTGCTTGCTTCTCACCCCTGGGGCGCCTGGGTTTAATTACTGTCTTAGGTCACATATGCAAATGAGTCTGCTATCATGCCTGGTCTCAGCGGACAGCAGCTGGATTAACCCAAGCCCTCCCTGCCGCAGGAAGCTGGAGCACCACTGGCCAGGCTGGGCTGCCTCCCATGAAGGTGGTGTTTACCGCCCCCGCAGCCGCCGCCGGTTCCAGGTCAAGATGAGCTGAAGAGTTCAAGGTTGTGCTGGGGGAGTCCTTGCTACCTTTAAGGCACAGGGAGATCAACTGTCAGTGGCAAAGGACCTGAACTCATAAATCCTTGGGGATAGAGGATTTTTATAGAAAAGGAAAGAACTGGAAAGACAGCCTGCAGAAGAGACCGTGGATCACAGTGGGATTAGCCCCGTTTTACAGGTGGGGAGACAGCACTGCTAAGTGGAAGAGCCAGAATCCGGCACCATGTTTCCCCCGCCCCACCCCGCCGCCTGCAACTGTGGCTTCGGGGCAGCTGCCTTCGGGGTGGGGGTGCTGGGAACCCACCGCTTATAGGAGAGCTGACTTAGACACATGGAATTCACTGCCAAGAAGCAGGCTCCTAGGATGGCCCCCTCCCGGGCGCATAGCACGGCTCTGTGGACCGTGTTGGTGGCTTTCAGTGGCCACCACCTTCCCGCCTCGGCTGCATCCATTAACCAGGCGTGGGTTTTTCAGGGGAAGCCTGGCTGCTTTTCATCATCTCCCTGGGAGCTGGTCATTCTAGCCCTGCCGGCCATCCTCAACCCTGCGACCCACCTATTTTTCACACCTGTGGCTCTCAAGCCCTGCTGCAGGCTGAAGTCGGCTGGGGAGGCTTTAAAAAGATACTGATGCCAGCTGGGTGCAGTGGCTCATGCCTTTAATCCCAGCACTTTGGGAGGCTGAGGCTGCAGGTACTGCTTGAGGCCAGGAGTTCAAGACCAGCCTGGGCAACATAGCAAGACTCTGCCTCTAAAAAAGAAAAGCTTCCCAGGTGATTCCAATGTGACTAAGTTTGAGACTCTACCACTTCAAGTTTTCGATTTATTTTTGTTCTAATGTCAAGAGGTCCAGGAATTTGGAGGCTGGACAACCACAGACGAGAAATACATGGACTGTGGAAAAATATTTAACACAAGTTTGAAAAAGACAGAAAACAAAGAAAGTGCAGAGACCACTAACAAGTATTACTGAAACTATTTTAAAGACATATAACTTCCTTTAACATGCCAGACCTACCTTTTTTTTTTTTTGAGATGGATTCTTGCTCTGTTCACCGGGCTAGCTCACAGCAACCTCAGACTCCTGGGCTCAAGCAATCCTCCTGAGTAGCTGGGACTACAGGCGTGCATCACCACATCTTGCTAATTTTTTATTTTTAGTTGTCTGGCTAATTTTTCTATTTTTAGTGTAAAGAAAAATAGGCCTACCTTAAATGTTTCACTGAGAATGGTTTTCTGGAAACTTGGCACTCATATTGCCCATCTGCTTCAGACAGAGCCCCCAGGACAAGGTCCTATAGCCTGCAATTCTGCCCGGCTTGTCTGCTGGCCAACGCCAGGAAGTTTAATCACAGTCAGCTGTCCTCATCCGGGGCCTCAGTGTGCCAGGGCCAGTGTGCTAAGCCACTCAGCTCAGCTTGCAGTGGAAATGCCACCAGCCCCGGTTCAGCATCCTTCTCTCTGGTCACACAGATCTGAAAGGGCTCCTGCCTACAGCTGCCATCTAATCTCAAGAGCGATAAATGCCTTTTTCTGATAAGAAATGCTCACATTAAACCAAAATTACAAATACTAACGCTAATTTGCTGCCTCAACGTTGGGAAAAGCAGTACGTAAAGACTGTCAGGCCCAGGTCAGTGATTTACTTCCCCTGCAGAATCAATTTCCAAAGGGACATCCGTCTCTGAACCCTGGCAAGGGTTAGTGTTTTTGGTTGTACGTTGGGACAGTTGCATCGCGGCAGGTGAAGTATGGCTTTGTTATTGTCATTTGGAGATCAAGGAAACGTGCATGGGTGCCAAGCTGACCAGGGATGCACTGTGATGGCTCTGTGATGTGTCAGCTTGCCCAGAGTCCCCAGTCATTCAATCAAATACTGACCTAGGTGTCGCTGTGAGGCTATATCCCAGCTGTAATTAAAGCCACTAATCAGTAGACTTTAAGGGATTATCCTGGATGCTCTAGGTCAGTCCGACTGAATCAGCTAGAAGGTCTTTTTTAAAAACAAGGCTGAGGTCTCCCCAAGAGAGAATAAATTCCACCGTGAAGTGACAGCTTTGCCCATGCCCCTGGATCCAGCCTGCCACTCGTCACTGTCCCATCTGACCGGGACTGTGGATTTCCAGCTTGCTTACTCAAGCCCCACAGTTACGGGAGCCGGTTCCTCCTCCCCCTGGTTCTGCCTCTTGGGTTAATCCACGACTGAGGTGAGCAATGAACAGGAATGTCCACAAGAGGGCGTCCGAGCGTTAAAACACAAAATTCAAGATACTCTGATCCTTTGACCAAGTTATTTTAGGGAAGAAAAGTAAAATGTTAATAAAATATGAGACCTCTTCAAGGGACAGATAACAACCACAGCATTTCATCTCTTGCTTTTAGATCAATGTATTCCTCACATGCTGTGTTCAAGTTTTGTATCTGTACTATCAGGCATTAGCTACTGAGCACATGAAATAAGGCGTGAGAAACTGAGGAACGGAATTTAATTAATTTAAATAGGGTTTCAAGACCTTCTAGATGCCCTTCTGCCTTCCTACAGAGAGCTAGCTTTAAATTTTTCTTTTACCTGCTTCCCCCAGAAATAGAGATCCACATCACAGCTTTGCCCAGGATGGTCATCTTTTTGGAGTCCCTCTGGTTTAGACAATTAGATGGTTATGTGACCTAGTAGCCGCCATCCTTAAGATAATTTGTAAAGAGCTCTGCACCGAACCTGCATTTACTCCCAAATAGATGTCCCATCTTGAAGTCTCGGTCTGCCTCCCAGCTTAGACTCACTGCTGACCCCACACCCCTGGAGGGACACGACACAGCTCCTCTCTCATTTTTTGTCTCAACTGCCCTTCCTAAGGACTTACGCAAATGACCTCAACAGATTCTCCTCCCTTTCTGTCAGAACATAAAACCTCTAGTTCTCAAAGGCCTACCCACTACTGCCATGCCCATGAACACTAAAGACAGACTGAGATTATTCTACAGACACACACACACACACACAGTATTCTCATGGGTTGCGGAGGCTTTTTATTTTGCACAAAACCACTAGGGATCTTGCCTGTGGCCACCTTGGAGATTACACTGCTGGTATACATTGACTCCAGACGCTTGGTGGAAAGTGAGGTGAAAAACAATGATTTGGGCCAATTACATTATTACAGAGCTAGGGTTTCTAACAGGGTTCCAGGTGGTCAAGCTTGGCTTCTGCAGAAGCTCTAAGGAAGCAGCGAGAACACCACAGCAGTGGGCGAGGGGAGGTAACTACCAGAGGCCCCTGCAAGTGCTGGTCGGGGGGCCTTGAGCTGCCCAAGCTGATACCAGGGGCGGGGTCTAATTAGCTGACAAGTGATGATGGTTTGGGGGTGCACCTGCCCACAGCTTACTTGGCCAGGGGGTTTCTGAAGCTCCTGCCAGCAAACTTGGCCTTGCTGCCCAGTTCCTCTTCGATTCTTGGGAAGCACAAAGATAAAGGGAGGGGGAGGGAAAAAGAAAAGTCAAATCTCAATGCCGTGAGTTTTCCTACCCTGGATGTGACCCAAGACACAGCTCACTCCTCCTGGGGAGTTGAAAACGCAGAACCTCCTTTTCTACTTCTTGAACTCTCTAAACTTGTGCTTCTCTGAGATGCCAGGAATAGAAAAGCATTCAGCTCTCCTCACCGCCTCCCCCAGTTCAGCCCACAACGTGTTGTCCACTGACTCTCCCTCCGTGTTTCCGATGGGCAATGTAGAATAAAGACCACGATTGCTATTTCTTAGAATATAAAAATTGTAATGCTTTTTCAGGAAAACAAAAGAACAAATAATGGCATGGGTAAAAAGAGGGACCTTATTAAAAGACAAAATGGGTGTGCTACTTGGATCTTGATGTTAAAAAGACTCTAAGACAATCGGAGATGAGTGAACAGACTTGGTATTGCTATCGTGGAATCGCAACTAATCTTGGGCAACCAAATGTAAGGGGGGTTATGTCAAAAATCTTTATCTGAAAAGTTCTTACTGTTTTTGTATGTATGTCTGAAAATTTCAAGGATAAAGTTTAAAAAAACGGATAACATAGGAGAACTTATGAAATGGGTGTTCCTTTTCCCTGTAAGTCTAGAAAAAAGTAACTAAAGAGGGGGGCATAATCAATCAACACCTACGTGCACATATGGAAATAACATTCATCGGAAACCAATCAGGTGTGAGGGAGGAGGAGGGGATGGGTGAATTCACACCTAACCGGTGTAACGCACACTTTCTGGGTGATGGGCACACTTTTAACTTTGACTCACACAGTACAAAAACAACGTATGTAACGTTTGTACCCCCGTAATATTCTGAAATAAAAAAAGGAAAAAAAAAAAAAAAAAAGAGGGGGTAAGGCTCCCTGCGCCCAGGGGCTTCCTGAGGACAGTGAGAACGGGAAAGGGGGGGAAACCAGAACACCCAATGGCACGAAATAGTGGAAACCCAGCCATTTGCCAATTTTCTTCATCTCTCTATGTCCTGGCTCCACATCCACAAAACCAGGGTAAATGAGCTGAAAACTGAAAATCACTAAGGGGCTCTTACAGCTCTAAAAACACTGTGGTTGAACTGTCAAAGGGGAGCCCATTCTCTCTCCCACCGGAAGATGGCAGCATTGTGCACAACAGGTTCCTGCTTCTGGCTGGTGCTGCTGGCTGCCAGGTGCCGTAGGTTAGGGTCTGTGCCTAACTCTGCTCCACCCTGACCCTGCTCAGGCCCCAGCACCGAGCACCCCTCTGTACATGCCCCGGAGCCAGGCGCTCCTGTGGAGGGCAGTGCCCACATGCAGTGCACACCCGTGAGTGGGTGAACCACAGGCCCATGGTTGTCAGGAACCCCCTTTACCTGAGGAGCTGGTTGTACTTGGCCAAGCGCTCAGATCGGCAAGGTGCACCAGTCTTGATCTAGAAGGAGAAAAGAAAGGTCACATTTGCTTGTAGTGGCCACTGAGTCTTCATGGGCATTTTGGGCAAGGGGAGGGCACCATGCCAGAGAGACTTTCTACACGAGGATCTCTGGCCCTAGGAAGGCGGGGGTAAAAACACACAGGGAGGGCACACAAGACCCCATCCTGTTCAGGCTCACGAACCATGGTCGGTACACAGAGGACACACAGCCCCCAATTCTAACAGCTTTATCAAGCACCCCCCACTACTGGTTTGGGTCCTCCCAGGAAGTTGAAGTCAGTAGAAAAATAAAAGAGAATCTTTCATTCTAAGCAGCTCTTTACCTGCCCGGTGCAGAGCCCCACCACCAGGTCAGCAATGAAGGTGTCTTCAGTCTCCCCAGAACGATGAGACACCATGACGCCCCACCCATTGGACTGGGCCAGCTTGCACCTGGAAGCCATGAAACAACCCAGTTGGCATGACCCCACGTCCCGGTACCATAAACCCGATGGCATTATTCCTCAGTGCTGGCAGGAGACAGATGGAGGGGCCAACAGGAGCTAGAGCTCTCAACACCTAGGGGCTTCGTGGAGAGCAAGAACATAAGCCTCACCCTCCTCTGAACTCCATCCCAAGATCTCTGCAGCCCTCTAGGCATGGCTCAAACACTGGGTCCGGCCTCCCTTGAGGACAGAGACTAGCCTTGTCTGACAGCCCCTCACTGCATTCATTCACTGCATAGCCTTCTCCGTGTGACATTAAGCCACATGTCTAGGGCCACGAAGGAGTCAGGATTCCGGCCACCACTGCTCAACGCCCTAGTCCCTGGTGCGCTTGCTTACTTTCAAAGGCACCTGGAGTTCAAACATGAAATCGGTCACAACTCCAGGGCGTGTGCAGCTCTAGTCAGCCGGACTCCCCAGCACGGGAACAAAGGGCCCCAGTTCTGATTCACAATCTCCAGCTGTGTGAAAGCTGCTCTCCTGCGAGGACACTTACGCCTGAAGGGACTCGGTGACGGAGCCGATCTGGTTCACTTTGAGCAGGAGGCAGTTGCACGATTTCTCACTCACGGCCTTGGCAATCCGCTTCGGGTTGGTCACTGTGAGATCGTCCCCCACCACCTGGATTCCTGCGCTGGCCGTGAACTTCTGCCAAGCTGCCCAGTCGTCCTGGTCAAAGGGATCTTCAATAGACACCACTAAGGGAGGAGAGACAAGCCTCCTCAGGGTGACGCTCCTGGTCTGCCAAACCACAACGCCCGCCCGGAGCCTCGCTTGGCCTCTCACCCGCCCTCATGCCACTCTCACCTGCGGGACCAGGAGCAGCTCCCCAACTCGGCCTGGAAACACTCTGCCTGCAAACACTCTGCCCCACCAACCCACTCCTGCAGCAGGGCACCGGGGCCCACGATCCTGGGCCCACAGACTTTTTTAAAAAAGAGGATAGTAACCTGCCTAAGGTGGCCTGAGCTTAGTGCCACTAAGAATAAGAACGGAGCAGCCTCAGAAGCGTGAAGACCTGAGTGACAGCCGTGGCCAGCCTTGACCAAGTCATTTAGTGTGGCGCTAAAATGCAGACTCGGGAGCCAGGCCTCCTGGTCAGAATTCTTGCTCCATCATTTGCTGCAGGCCCTCGGCAAACCACTCTGTGCCTCAGCCTCCTCTCCGGCAAAACGGCAGTGACAGTCCCTAACCTGTGTGCATTAAAGGATGCCCAGAGCCTAGAACCGAGCCAGCTCATAGGGAGCATCACACATCTCAGTAACAAGCAGCCACCGGGATTCAAGGCTGGTTTCCTGGTCTGCGTACAGGAGCACAGGTGGCATCTGCTCCATGAAGCTACTGCCATGGGGACGGAAGTAACTAACTGCATCGTGAATGGCTTATAACACAGTGTCATTGCTGGCACCTAAAGAACCATCTCCTGAGACTCCTCTGCGAGCCCTACGCAGGTACACCGTGTGCACCCCCGGCTCAGGCCCCGAGGGGAGGTGAGTAGCAGACACCCCCACTCGGCCTGGCAGCCATCAGCAGCCAGTCAGCTGCTGCAGCTGCGGAAGGAGGAGCACTCACCTGGGTAGTCCCTGACGAAGGACTTGTACAGGTCGGCCAGCTGGTCAGGTGTGATGTACCTGCTGGGGTCGTCGGGAGACTTGAAGTCCAGGTCATACTTCCCAGACCGGAAGAACTCGGAGGCGGCCACGTCCATGCCGATGACCACCTTATCGGTGTAGCCCGCTTTCCCGATCGCGTTCTTCAGCAGCTCCAGGGCTGGAAAGAGACGGTGGCGACAGTTTGGAAAATAGGTAGAGATAAAATTTCCCTCCAACAGCTGCCCAACAGGGACTGGAACAGACAGAGCAGGCGGTGTTTGGGCCCAACCATCGGTTTTGATGACATGAGTTACTTTTTTCTCCTTTGGGGCAAGAAACCATTGGTCGGAGCTGTTGGTGCATCACCAATCGGGAAATTCAGCGCAGCTCCCAGGAAAAGTCTTTCCCACTGACAAATGCTCCCAAATTTACTGCCCAGGAACAGCTGTGCTGGCCAAGATACAGTTACAGTGACCAGCTGAGATCAGCTGTCCCGAGGAGCGGGCTTTAAATAGAGCTGAGGCTGGGATCCAGGGGGAGCCCAGTGGGAGGGGAGCGCCGGACAGCAAGAGCCTCTCCCAGGCTGTGCCAAGAGCTCAGACTTGGGGTTTGCCTTGCCCAGCCATGCTGCCCGGCCCACAGAGCAGACAGACACTTGGCTCCTGCGACACCAAAGATCCTCAAGCTATTAGGCAAAACCATGGGAAAGGGACATTTTTTATAAAACACAAATGGCTAAGTATCAGCAATCTCATATGGCTGAATCAACGAACAGAGTATTTTCTTTCTTTTACTAGGTGCTCTTGAAAGCAATAGAAATATGTTTAAGTACTGTTTATCCTTCTAAAAAAAAGAACTCAGCAGTGAATAATTCTTGTCCCAAGACTTGTTTTTTTTTAATTTTTTAAAGACGCAGTCTCACTGTGCTCAGGCTGGTGTCGAACCCCTGAGCTGCAGCAATCCTCCCACCTCGGCCTCCCAGAAACCTAGGACTACAGGCGTGAGCCACCACACCCATCCTGTCCCAAGACTTTTTGTACTCTCTAGAATCTTCACACTTAACTATGCTAAGGATTCAAAGCAAAACCAAAACAAAACATAGCCTGTTTAATGATTACCCTAGTAGAATTTACTAAAATAGTTATCAACCATATTGCGGAACTAAACGACCAGGACATCCCTGTACACAAAGGATGTCAAGCCTTTGCCACCGCAAGGTCAGCAGGAATCGTGAGGAATAAACTGTCTCTCCATACCCCAGCCAGCCTAGCTTCGACAATGAGCAGGGCATTCAGAAATCAAACGAAGGAAATTCCTTCTATTCTCCTTTAAAATGACGTGCCCACTTTTCTGAACAAAAGGTAGAAAGATGACTATTCCCAAGGTGGCTGCGTGCAAGATCCTCCCGAGGGAGGGAGATGGCACGACACAGCCCAGGAGCCCCTCTGGTGCCTTTACCTTCTTTATTCTCCAGGATGTTGGGAGCAAACCCGCCTTCGTCCCCGACATTGGTGGCATCTTTCCCGTATTTCTCCTTGATGACGTTCTTCAGGTTGTGGTAAACCTCTGCTCCGATGCGCATGGCTTCCCCGAAGTTTGCCGCGCCGACGGGGAGGATCATGAACTCCTGCATGGCCAGCTTGTTCCCAGCGTGAGAACCGCCATTGATGACGTTGAAAGCCTGGGGAGGGGCAGGGCAGAGAAACATGGTACCAGGCCCAGACGGCCCCACGGAGCAGCAAGCCCCTCGCGTCCAGTCATCTGGCTTGCAGAGGGGCTCAAGACTTGGTCCTCAGGGAGCATCAGTGGGGCCAGGGGCAGCTGTGAAAGGCTCACCAGGGCTCTCTCTCTCTTTTCTGAGACGGTGTCTTGCTATGTTGCCCAGGATAGCCTCAGACTCCTGGGCTCAAGCAATCCTCCCACCTTGGTTTCTCAAGTAGCTGGAACCACAGGCACCCGCCACCACACCTGGCTCTCTTTCGCTAACTGCAATATTTATCGTGAGGAGAAACACACCCTAACAAGGATAAGTATGACTGCCATCCTTGTCACAAATGAAGAACCTGGAGTTCAGGGAAGTTGAGTCACCTGCTCAAGGTCATGCTTAGCAAGGGGCAGGGGAGCTGTGCTGGGAGTCTCATGTGCAGGAGATCAAGGAACAGAGAAAGCTGACACCCATGACTGCTCGCTCGGGAAGTTCCAATAAGCCACTCACCGGGACTGGCAGGATGACTTCGGAGTTGCCAGCCAAGTCAGCGATGTGGCGGTACAGGGGCACCCCCTTCTCAACAGCACCGGCTTTGCAGACAGCGAGGGATACCCCAAGAATGGCATTTGCACCAAACTTAGCTAGAATAGAAATAAACAGAGCAAAATGAAGGTGTTTCTTACTTATTAACCTTTCTTCTGCAGGCCTGCTGCCCATAGGTGCACCGCACCACGGCGCACCTTGAGTTGCATTCTGAACTGTCTCCTCACCCCCATCGTAACTCATGTTCAATGTTCAAGCTAGAAATGCAAACAGCACTCCGCGTGGCCCCGCCCGCATTTCTCCCCCGATTCAGAGCCCCTTCTTTGGTTGATGAACTCTAGCCAACTCCACACACTGCCTGGTTTATTCTAGAGGGCAAACCTCTTGAGTAGCCGTACAGACAAGCTGCCATCACCTGGTTATGTTCCCCATATTTTTTTAAAAATGTGATTTCTTAAGGCGAAGCCCAGAAACAGGAAGGGACCACATATTGTCATTTAGTGCATCATCAGGGATTGTATGATCTCTTCCTGGAAGTTTTTTAAAAGGTCTTCAAGAGACTTCACAATCTTCCCCAGCAAAGGTTCTACCTTGGGCCACTCACATTTATTTTCTGTTCCATCCATCTCGATCATCAGTTTGTCAATCTTCTCCTGTTCCACGACGTTCAATTTCTACAAGGCAGAGGGAAGGAAAAGCGCTCAGAAGGGGCAGGCACTGCTCTAGCTGCATGACCTTCACACTCCCACCACGAATCTATAAAACTTGGAACTGTGCACAATCAAAATCAATTCTGTGCTCTATGTTTGTTTAATACGTTAAAAAAAAAGGAAGAAGGAAAAAAAGAAAAAAGGTGTAAGGGGAAAAAAGAAAAATCAGCGGGGAGGCACAAAACTGCCTTTCACTTGCTCTAACGGTCTCAGGCATCTATCTCCAGCACGGAATCAGACATGGAGGCTCAAAGACATACTCCCGTGTCACAGCAGTGCAGTCCAGCCGGGGCGTCCAAAGTTACATGACACATAAGACAGAGTCGTCTGGTACACGCCACGTAACCATGCAGGCTGTCACTACCAATGACCGTGACTTTTGTGGGCAATAAACAAACATCAACACTCCTTTCAAATGGCAGCTCTGCCGCCCACTCTCGGCACCTGAACGACGGTAAGCCTTCATCCTCAGGGGAGGCAGGATTTCCAGAGCCCAAAATCATTTAACAAAACATCTGATGATTGAGCAAAATGAGTATTTTTGGTGGACTATAAAGTAATAAAACTGATGCCTTGAGAACTCGCTTAAAATAATTTTTGAATAAAAACCAGCATTACTTTTAAACTTCATAAATGAATCATAACAATGCATGGTTTTATATATATGTAATGTTCTTTATATAAAAACTAAAACACGCCAAGAAAATTATCTGTAACCCCATCATGCCGTGTTAACAGATTGGAGTCTTCTGTGGTTTTTGACAAGGCATCCCTGTAAAAAGCAAGCAGTCACCCAAGCAGACAGCTTCAGAGGCCACTCCGCACAACAGCGAGGTATGCTTCCCCCAGGGGAAAACAACCGTCAAGGGATGCCCTGCTCATCGAGTCAGTCATGCCACGTAAGGGACAAAGAACAAAGAGTGTGTGGGGGTTCCCAGGAGACTGGCATGCAGGGCGTGTGCAGGCAGAGCGGCAGTGAGAAACTTCCACTGGGGACCAGTCCAATGGGGAGCGATTACAGAGGGCCCCAGAGGTCAGGCCACAAGCAGCACGTCGGGGCTGGGCCGGGCATGGTGGCGTGCGGGCCTGCATCTCAGCTACTTAGGAGGCTGAGGTGGGAGGCTCTCTTGAGTCCAGGAGTTTGAGGCCAGCCTGGGAAACATAATGAGACCTCATCCTCTATCCCTCAAAAGCAAGCTGGGGACAGAGTCAAAAAAGCATCTCATTTTCCATCAGATACAGGGGAAATTCAAGGAGGGGAGGGACTAGACAAGGAGGCTGGGGCTGGGCTGGGGCTGTGCTTAGCAAGCTCCTCTAGGCGGGCGTTTTCCAACTGTTCGCATCTGGGGAGCTCCACTGGAATCGTGTAGGGAAGGGTGGGGGCCACCGGGAGGAAAATGAGACAAAACCCCACTGAGCTGCTCAGGTTCCTAGGTCCTCAGCTCTGTTTTACCTACAGCAGCTCTACTTCTACCTGTTCTGCATTGAGGTTTCAGGTAAGATTTTATCTAACAGGAATCCCACTGTTAAAAGCAAAGTCAGTAGAAATATAGTAAATAATTCCAAAGTTCATGAGAAATTAGTCACCATGGACACTACCTCCAACACCCCTGAGAGCCGCTCTTAAACTCTGGGTCTCAATTTCTCAAAGGTCAAGATAGTTGTAGGAAAATAAAAAAAAAACAACAACATGGCTCTAAGACAGTCCTCACTCCTTTGATCCAATTCCACATGCTATCAGAAGTGGACACACGGGCAGCGGGCTATGTTAGTTATGTCATTCGTGGGCTGGGCTATGTTAGTTATGTCATTCGTGGGCTGTTCTCATGCACGACAGGGAATCCAACTGGTTTCAGCAGCTCTCAGAATAAGCTCTTCCGTAAACAGGAATGCCCCTGGGCCTGGGAGACGCTCTGGTGGCATTAATACCCATGAGTTTTCAGGAGGCAGGTCCTACCTTGCTAATCAGGGCAGGCGCAATAGTTTTATTGATGTGCTCAACAGCCTTTGAGACACCTAGAAGGAACAATCACATCAAATTACTGACATTACTTTTAGCAACAGGCTTGAGCAGCACTGCTAGAGAGAACTACTAATGCTGTTGACCCAGAGCCCGCCAAGAAACGGTCTGTGGGGCCTCTTTAAACCCCCACCCCCACCCCCAGAATTGCAGAACTGTCCGGCCCAGTCTGAGTGCTCTCACACAGCAGCCCAGGGGTTAGAGCCACACGAAGAGCAACCCGCTCAGAACCAACTGCCGGAGGTTAGTTGCAAGACCATGCGCTGGAAATACAGCTGCAGAAACTAGAGGCTGCCCAGTGAGTTACCTGAGTGCACAAAGCTGGTGCCAGGAACTCATTAATATACTTAACGGGTCTGGAGATGCCTGCCCAGTGGCGATGGACGAAGAAGGAAAAATGAGACTCAGAAGAGAACAGGTGAAGAAGGACCGGAAGGGAGAGAAAGCAAGGAAACAGGAAGGTAGAGAAGAGTATTTCAGGGACCATGCGTTCATTGGCCCACAAATGCCGACTTACTGAGAGCTTACTTCCAGACAGGTACCCACGCAGGCCACTGAACAGTGGGGACATGCTTACGTGAGGACAGCCCTCTCTGCAGCACTCACGGGGACTGCACGCACAGCCTCCCTCCGGCACCGTCCCTGCAACCCTAACCTCCGCGTTTCTCCACCCTATTTCCCTATCACCCTCCTCTGCAGCCTTTTTAGACTCTGCCCCAACTGCTCCCCCCTCAGTGTTAATACCACACACACATCTGTTCCGTACTGTGGCCCTTCGGAGGACCACACACCACGGTGGTATTGTGAATTTTTTTGCCAAAGCCAATTAGAATGCTACATGCTTTTCTGCAATTTGGTCACAAAGGTTCTACCTATAGAAAGGCGAGAGGTGCACACTAACAAGTCAATTTTAATATAGCCGACCAGAGGCTGGCTTAGCCACAGAGCTTCTGTGAATAAGGCAACAGGAAAAATGGTCCCAAACCACAATGACTCATCTGTAGGTCATCATTAATGGTCGGCCATTAGCTAGACTTTCCTTAGATACTTTCTTGTCCTTGAGGAGGGCAGGTGGCCTGGAAGGCCCACAGAGCCTTCCTGAGAGAAGGGAACGCTTTGCCTTAGTGTTAGTTAACAGGTCCTCCGCCCCTTGGGTTCCCTGCCCTGACCATGAAGGAGTATTTCACAGACTGGAGACAAACTGCAGTAGAAATGAGCACTGAAACTCTTCACCCCGAGTTTCCAGGCTTAGGAACCCTGGAATGGACACGCCAGCTTTCCCAGCACTGCTCCTGTTTATGCAGTGAGTTAAGTCAGGCTCATCACCCGCAAACGCAAGCCCCACCCAGAGTAGGAGGCATCTGGGAAAGGCCAGGAGCGGGCTAGAGGTGGGGAGGCTGTGGCTCTGGGCTCCAGGTCTTACCCTTCCCCAAATAGCGAGTCTTGTCATTGTCGCGGAGCTCTAGGGCCTCATAGATACCAGTTGAGGCACCACTTGGCACAGCAGCTCTGAAGAGACCTGGATGAAGAGAAAAAAGCAACAGGAATTCAATTACTGCACAAGTCTAGGTTCCCTCCCACTCACAGATGGCATCTGTCACCAGAGAACACTGTTTCTTCCTCCTACCAACTAGATGATTCAAACTGTCTCCTCCGTTCTTCGTGCCCTTCACGTTTTTATGATTTTGCAATGCAAACTCTATTGCAAAGCTGATGGATTTCTCTAGTATAAAATGGTCTACAGCGGAGCTTCTCATACTTTAATGTGCACACATACTACCTGGGAATCTTGTTAAAATGCAGATTCTGGCTGGGCACAGTGGCTCACGCCTTTAATCCTAGCACTCTGGGAGGCTGAGGCAGGATGATCACTTGAGTTCAGGGAGTTCAAGACCAGCCTGAGCAAGAGTGAGATCCCATCTCCTCAAAAAACAGAAAAATTAGCCAGGTGAGGTGGTGTGTGCCTGCAGTGCCAGTTACTCGGGAGGCTGAGGCAGGATTGCTTGAGCCCAGGAGTTTGAGCTACGATGACGCCACTGCACTCTAGCCAGGGCAAGAGTGTGAGACTCTGTCTCAAAAAAAAAAAAAAAGCAGATTCTGATAGAGGAGATCCAAGAGTGTGAGCCGAACGAGCCTGCAGCTGGTGCCTGGCAGCTGGTCTAGGGACCACCCTCCACAGCACTGTCCAGCGGGAATATAATTCGAGCCCGTAGGGGATTCCGGATGTTCTGGAAACTATGTTGAAGTTGTGAAGTAAAAATGGAATATCTATCAGCTCAACAGGAAATCTCTGTAGCTCATCTGTTTCAGTATGGACAGTAATAAATACTATTTTGGGGGTTTTTCTGCCAATAGGAAACGGGAAAACAGGATGGAGTAGCAAAAAAATAAAGACAATAGAAGCTGTGGAGTTAAAAACACAAGCAACAAATCAGGCAATCTCGCAGATACAGAAACTAGCCATCTGGCTAAACCTATTCTGTGAAGCATAAAAATGGCAAATCTTGGAGAAGGCACAAGGACAGTGTCAAAAAATGTGCTACAGATATCTGGCTACAGGGGGCAGAGAGGTTTAGGGGAGCAGAAGTGTAGGCAGCCTCTCAAAGGTGGAAGGAATTTCCGCATCTGAGGAGTGTGAAGACCTGGTGCGGGTGTGGAGGCAAATGAACCAAGAGAAAAAGACCAACCAAGTATTTGCATCAAATGATGGGTCAGTGCCCCACGCTGCATTTGCAATGCACGTGTTATCAGGACACCCGTTCTTCTTGAAACACCCTTGCTTCCCACATAGCCATCCTGCACTGGATTAGGTGAAGAGACGAAAACAAGAGGCTCAAAGTCTATGGACTCTGGGTGACAATGACACCCTGTAGGTCCATCACTCTGGTGCAGGATGTGGATAGTGGGGGAGGCTGTGCCTATGTGGCGGCAGCGGGTACGTGGAACTCTGTACCCTCTGCTCAATTTTGCTGTGAACTACAACTGCTCCAAAAGTCAATAAATGAGAGAGAGATATGAAAAGCTCTTAACAAACCCACCATTTCATGTTCATTGAAAAGGATTAAGACACACAAGAAAGTAAGTTCCATTTATTTCAGTTTCAAAATATTTTAGTTTTAATCATTTTAAAGTGTTTCAAAGAAAATGCCCCTCTCCAATCAATCTTCTAGCATCTGGGATCTTTTATAGTTGTTTCAAGTTCATTAAGTTCTGAGTGGAAATTTCCACCTGTTGACTAAGCAAGCCGATCTCGTGTGATGAAGCAACATTCTCGCAGCCCGTGAGAGCCCTTGGTTTTCACCGTAAAGCACATGTTCAGAAGAAACCCCACCGGGAGTGCTCCCCACACAGCAAATAACCCAAGGCAGAACACAGCGAAGTCTCTGCTCAATGAAGTTGAGCCTTGAGGACCCTTCTTTTGCTGAGGGCGAGGGGAGGGGTAAGAGCAAGGGTGGGGTTCCATCCACCGCTAGGCCTGTGACTCACAGTGACTCAGTTCTGACTGGCAGTGCCATGTGCTCAGCATGGCTGAGTGATTCTCCTGCCTGAATCTCCTTCTCCAACCTCACCCACTACGGCCATTTATAAAATAGCGGAGTCACTGCTGGAGGTAACACAGGGCTACTGAGACACTGGATTTTCTTCTAAGTAACAACAACAACAACAAAAAAAGGCAAGGAGTTTTTAAGAGTCCCCATTCTATTGTGTTTTTACATGAGAAAACTCCTCCTATGGGGACTTACAGCCCCATTTGGTTAGTAAGAATTAATAAGAGCTATGGACTGGTTCAATGGCCAAAAGTAAAAACTGTCCCTTATCCTTGGTTTAAGAGTGATTTCTGGATAGACAGATGAGTGCTATATTTATACTTGCAGGCACTCCCCTAATCTTTCCTTATCAAGAGAGAATGACCATCCTATCACACCATATCTGCTTATTTGGTCACGGCAAGCTGTTAGCCAACAACTAGTGATGGGTCCTTTTAGGGACAAGATCTCGCCTTACTTCCTTACCTCATTGACCTAGAAGTCAACTTGGGGTCTGTTTTAAATACCAAGAAGCAGCAAGACAAGGACTCCATGACCTACAAACCCCCAAGCCCCTTAGTCAGGAATCACAACCTATTTGCATGTGCAGACAAGAAAGAAAAAAGCTGTTAAAATAACAGATACTTTCTTGCCTAAGGCTTCATCATAAAAATTTTTAAATGAAGTGTGGTAGAAAGAACTATGGAAACCAAGGTGGCACATACCTTTTGCGGTGAAGAGATCGACCTCAACAGTGGGATTCCCACGAGAGTCAAAGATCTCTCTGGCATGGATCTTGAGAATAGACATGGTGAATCTCTGTGGGGAAACACACAGTTCATATTTTCCATAAACCACCATGCAGCATTTGCTCATTCATTCAAGGGATCACTTCTGAGGGTTCCTGGCCTGGCAAAGAATCTGCACTGGACTAACTATTGGATGTAGGAAAGTTGGTTAGAGTGGAGGAAAAAAGGCTGCCGGAAAGCAGTGGGACTTCTCCTAAAAACGAAGGTTGGGCCCAGCTCTGGAAGGCCTTAAATCCCAGCAGCTGATTTCTTGTCCTATAAGCAAAAAAGGCTAAAAATGTGTGTGCCAGGGAGAAATCAAATGCAACTATAATAGAAAGATTAATGTGTTGATGCATGCAGAATGGCTCAGGAGGGAGAAGTCTGAAACTGGTTGTTGTCACTAGTTAACAATGAGGGCTGGCACAGGAATGGAAAGGGTGGAGAACAAATGGACCTGAAGGTCACAAGAAAAACCATCCAGAACGATGCCAAAAAGAAGGGGGTGGGGGGAACCAGGAGAAAAATCTGGCTTATAGTACAATAGTGAATTAAAAGTTTGGGATATAATTCATCAAATTAAATTTGAGGTGACAGTAGCATGTTCAATTGGTTGATACTAAATAATCAGTTAGAAATTTTGAGTTTGGAGTCAGGAATAATTAGCTCCTTGGTATGTGTGTTGTGATCTTTGCTGCCACTTTCTGGACCTTTCAAATTTCACAATATTTGGGTTGTTAGCAAGATAGGACATATCAATAAAGACATCTAATTAGTATTTCTTTCCAAGGGCATTTTACTTCACCTAAAAAACCTATTTATGAAATGTTGTAATTTGTAAATAAAGATTCTATCTTTGAACACAAGGAAACTTCGAGGGAAGAAGCTTCCTTTGAAAACATCTTAAAAAATTGCAGCAACAAAGAGCAAATGGCAAGTCCTCAAAGAAAGTCCCTCTCTTGCTCTTTTTCCTTGGGGAAACTAACTGAACAATTTATAGAACTGAAGTGGATGAGAGGAATTGAATTAGTGTTCAGAAGCCATTATCTAGCTGGGCTTGCCTCCAACATCTTCTCTAGAATGTTATGAAGCAGCAAACCGTCTTTTTAAGTTTCAAAATTAGATACTGAAATCACTTCTGCGGTTATGCTGTCTATGTAACAATGGAGTTTTATTCCTTAGCCAAGAAAAAGGTATCTAGTTTTTATTTATGTTCCAAAGAGCAAACTTGTTTAAATTACTTTTTAAAATCTTTGTTAATCTTGAATTTTGGCAAATTATATACTTGCATAAGATTCCCATCACCCCAAAAAGTTCTCTCAGGCCATTTCCAGTCAATTTTCCCTCTCCCCCATTGCCGGGCCACGACTGTGATTTACCATGTGGATTTCAGATGCACTTTTTTTTTTTTTTTTGAGACAGAGTCTCGCTTTGTTGCCCCGGCTAAAGTGAGTGCCGTGGGGTCAGCCCAGCTCACAACAACCTCAAACTCCTGGGCTCAAGCGATCCTTCTGCCTCAGCCTCCCAAGTAGCTGGGACTACAGGCATGTGCCACCATACCCAGCTAATTTTTTCTATAGGTATTTTAGCGGTCCATATAATTTCTTTCTATTTTTAGTAGAGACGGTCCCGCTCTTGCTCAGACTGGTCTCGAACTCCTGAGCTCAATCCGAACTCCTGAGCTCAATCCGCCGGCCTCGGCCTCCCAGAGTGCTAGGATTACAGGCGTGAGCCACCGCGCCCGGGCCAGATGCACTTTTAAACATAATTTTATTACAATACCTCCGCATTTTTGGTTTCATTCATGATGCGAAAAATAAAACATAGCTTATCTTTAAAGTGGACTGAAAAACTACTCTCCAATGTCATAAACGCTCCGGGAGCAGACTGGGCGGAGGGTTGCTATGATTGCCAGCCTTCACTGCTTTTAGCTGCTGCGATTGAACCCCGCCCCAGGGGCAGATTAAGTGGACCGAGCAGTCAGGGCCTAGGTGGGCTCGAAAGCCAAGTGAACCAATGGACCACACCGCCCAGGGGAAAGAACACATCGCAGAGGAAACTACCAACAGGAAGTTTCTTAAAATACGTCCTAAGGCAGATTAGGGCCCGACTGTTGGTGGCCAGCCGGGGAGCTGGGAGCAGCTATTGCCTAACTTGGGCGAGGTCGCCCGGTTATCCAACGGCTCTGCAGCGGTTTGTTCAAGAATAAGCACCTTCTCGAAATCACATTAGTCACTGCTTATTCCGGAGCAGCAAGAGGGGGGACACCCAGACACTCAACTGCAGGCCGCGAGCCGAGAGTGCACGCGGGGCCGCGGTGGGGGAGGGGACTGTAGCATCTCGGGCGTCTCTCCTCTCCCGACCCCTTCCTCCATTTTAGGAAGGGCCTGGCTCTAATGACCACCGGGGGTTCAATATGCGTCTCTCCAAAATTTTTCTACTTGGTTATTGATGGAAAAACACCTTCCACTCCCGGATCCCGCTGTGCTAACGGCCCGCGTGCGCTGCTCCTGACCTTGCGAGTACAGTTATCCTGTACTCCGTATATTAACTCCGTAATCACATGTTGATCTGCACCTTCCCCCCTGCAAAGAAATCGGGCGCCCGCCGCGCCCGGAACCCCAGGGCGTTCAGGAGGCGCCGGCCCCGCCCGGGGAGGGCGGCTCGCACGTGGCCGGCGACCCCTCCAAGCCGAGCCCGCGGGGTCGCAGTCTCCCTAATGGGAAAGGGCCCCACAAGCCCAGAAACCCCCCGCGCCGGCTACCCGACGCTCACTCGGTAGCCCTTCCCCGGCGTCCTCACCTGGCCCCCGGCTCTCTTTGCCCAAGACAGAAGCAGAGGGTTGCTGCAGACACGAAGGTGTGCGTTAGGCCGGCGAGGTCTGTCGCCCCAAGTCCCCGCAGCTCCTCCCAGCGCTGCCCGCCCCGACTTCCTGCCCAGCTCGGCGAGACCCCGCCCACTCCCCCCCATCCTCCGAGCCACGCCCCCTCAGTGTCGCCTCGCCATTGGCCCGGGGCGCCGTCACTCCGGCCTTCATCTCCAGGAAAGGGGCGGGACTGTGGCAGCCACCGCTGCCGGGAAAGCGGGGCGACTAGCCGGGGACCCAGGGTGGAGGGCCTGTGGGGCTCCAACTCCCCAGTGGTGATGTTGGGGTGCATGCGAGCCCCAGACCGGCACTGGGACCCCTGGGACGAGCTGGGGTCTGTGGAGCCGGAGCGCCGGGCGAGGGATGGGGACGGAGCGGCGGGCATGAGGGCTCGGGGCTCTGTCACGTACTGCGAGTCCCGCACGCACTTAGCGTCGCTCCGGCGCCGCTCGTCCAGCCCACGACCTTGGTGACGACCTTAGCGGCCCGCCCCCCTGCCCGTCCCTTCAGTCCCCTGCCCCGCCGCGAGACCCCGTCGGCGTCGGGACGTCGCGAGCTCAGGCCGTACTTGGGGGGGAGGGGGGGCTGCCGGGGGCCACGTGCGCCCCCCGCGCGTGCGCGCTGCGCCCGGGCTCCTGCGCGCCACCCGCCAAGGTGACCCTGTCCCTTTGTCCTTGCTGCAGCGGCCGGACGCGAGTATCAGACCCAGGTAGTCAAAGAGAAGGTTCACTTTCCTTTAATTTTACATAATGCTTTTTGAGCGCTTCCTGCGTACCAGGCATCTCCCCGCAGGCTCCCCCAGTGTTAATTCATCCTCTAGCTCCTGTCCCTGTTGAATCTTGAAAGGAGACTTCATATCTCTCCCCACCCCGTTTCCCATCTGGGGAACTAGCTCAAACCTACCTGGATACTTGTGACCCATCCATGTAATGATTTGGGACAGGAATTTCACATAGACCCGGGGGATTTCTCAAAGTTAAAGACCGGTAATATTCCACTGTGGTCTGGCGAATGAAAACCAGGAAGGAGCTGGTGGAGTGACTTTATCTTTCTGATCAAGAAAGAACTCACAGCCATTAAAAAATCATCTCAGCCCTCTCCACTCCAAGGGAGGGCTGAGATGATCACTTCACTTTCTGTGATAGTTATTTTTGTATTTTTTCAGCATTTCCCTGGTCTGTGAGTGTGAGAGCTAAAACAATTTTATCTCCATATTTTCCTCACTGTCCTGCAAAGAGAGATTGAAATACTACTGGAATTTAATTGTTATTTCTTCTGGTCAGCTGCGAGAACTGCTTTTCTTCTTTAACCTCTAGAGTTTTTATCCTGGTATCTACTGACTTAGGATTCATTCCATGGCATTGGATAAAAGTGAAGGCCTATTAAGACCATGATAGTTGCTTTCCATTGATTAAGAAGTAAGAACTTTAAGATTAAATTTTAGCAAAAAAGCAACAAGGGAATTGTGAAATGTTTCATTAAAGAATTACATGAATTTTGCAAGCGGAATTTGTGATTTTACCAGCAATAAGCTGACTTTTTGGCTACTTAAGACCAATATCCCCAGCCCCATGACTCAGCAGCTATATCAACAGCCAACATGTCTTAGGCCTTGTAAGAACTCTAAGAAATCAGGCACTTAGAGGCTTTATTTTCAGAGCAATTCTAAGGTGTGGTTCTGGGAGGGCTCTAAGCAATCGCTTTTATTTTACATTAAAATTGTTAGAGAGCTAAAGATAGAGCGATGTAGCTCATATAACTGCTTTCTGGCCCGAACCAGTAAATCTAGCAGGAAATCAAAGGCAGAACATGATCCCAGACTGCTGCTGTTGCAAGATTGTTGGAGGCCGCAGCACTGCATTCTGAGCCAGCACCCCAACTTCACATTGTAGCTCAAATGTTAATGATTAGTAGAGATGCGCTCAAATCTTTTCCAAAATCAACAGGCTGCCAAATGCCCTCCCTATCTCCATAGCTCCTGAGGTTAGCAGGCTGTGGGGTTCACATTAGCTTGCAGTCAGTACCAGGGCATTTGTTTACCTTTTATAGGCATTTAGTTATTTCGCACTTACAGTAAGCTTATTGAGCAATTTTATTGCACTGCAATATCAAAGGCACTTACTTTGTGGTGGGCAGGGAAGGGAAATGACTGTCCAAGGCTATCAGAATACCACACCATGAAGCACTGCAGCTGGCACTTGCAGGCGACCAGGATTGTATGAAAGTGACTCTGCATCAACCTATGGCCCACCTGGATTCCTGGTTCTACCTGTGATATGTATATGAATACCCCTGGGTGGCTTGAGAAAGTCACATTCTTTATGAAAGAAGGTCTCCAGGCAGATAGGAAACTTCAGAGTAAGATGAGGGGCCCTAGGGAGGTAAGATACCATCCACCTCGATCCCCTGAGGGCCTTCTTCACTCCTCTGGTATCTTAGCTCCCTAGAAGGCCCTCGGGGGATCTAGGCTGGACAGTCCCTCCTCATAACAGATCCTGAGGTTTTGATGTTTGTTCACCACTAAGTATTTCACATGCACAGAGAGTACATAAAGTGTATATAAATTTCTGTGTTCCCACATCCAGCTTAAGAAATGGAACATTAACAATACCATTAAGGTCCCCTGTGTGTTTGTTCTTCTCTGGCCCAAGAAATAACCACTATTCTGAATTTTTTGTTTATTACTCCCTTGGGTTGTTTTTTTTTTTTTTTTACTGGCTTTTATATGAGTTTTTGAACTTTATATAGATGGCATCAGACTGTTGGTAGCCTTTTGCTACAATTTTTAGCTCAGTTTGATGTTTGTGAGATCCATTTCTGTAGCTGTAGATGGTTCATTTTCAGTACTGTGTGGTATTCCACACATTCTGATGACATACATTTGGGTCATTTCTTGTTTTCTTCCCCTCCCCCCTTACTAATACCAACAATGCTTCTGTGAACTTAGTTATAAATGTCTCCTGAGCATGGGAGCAAGAGTTTCTCTAGAGCAGGAGTCTCCAACCATGGTGAGTTGTATTACTTCATTATATATTACAACGTAATAATAGAAATAAAGTGCACAATAAATGTAATGCATTTGAATCATCCCAAAACCATCTCCACCCCTTCCCAGTCCATGGAAAAGTTGTCTTCCATGAAAACAGTCCCTGTTGCCAAAAAGGTTGGAGACCGCTGCTCTAGAGCGTATATCTAGGACATACAGCGAGATGTGGAATTGCAAGGTCATGGCCTATATGCATCTTCAGCTTTGTTTTCCCAAGTATTTATACCTCTGTGCACTTTACCTGCAGTGCATATGAGTTCTGACCCAGTTGGGGGGGGGGGGCGGGAATCAAATGCAACTCTTCACAAAGTCACCTGTAGGAAGTGGGGATTGGGCAAGACTTACATTTGGGGAGATGTGAGGGAGAGCACAGTAGAATTTTTAAACAAAGCCATGTTAGGGAGGTGTTTGTCAGGGATGTCCAAATGAGGGGATCCAGGAGGAGGAGAATTAAAGGAGGAAGCCCGGGCTGGGGAAGCAAGGAGCAGCACCCCTGGGCTGAGTTCCCCCAGAGGAGTTAATGAAGACTGAATGGGGCTCTGGACAGCAAGAGATTACCTTCAGGAAAGCCAGGCATGGGAGGAGAGCATCAGAGATCTCTGCTGGGCTTCTCTCAGGGCCCAGCTCCTTTATCTGTGGGATGGGTGTGATAAAGCCAACCTCAGGAAGTGGGCTGGGCAGCGACAGCTCCAGGGGCTCTTACCATCAGTACCGGAATCACTGTTTGAAGCCAGAAGGGAGGCCTGGTGGGCACTAAACTCTCTAAATAGCTGCAGTAGGTTATCAGACCAATTGTCTTCTCACTTCTGTTCCCACTCTGCTTTTCTGAGTTCTTAAGGTTGTCACTGGAGAGCAGCTGCAGCCCTGGGGGCCAAGAAACTGTGATCTTGTGGCCCCCTGAGGGCTCCTGCTTGTCATCCATGCAGGCAGCATTACTAGAGGCAGGCATGCAGGCCCCTGGGGTGGATGGCTTCAAATTCACAGCCAGAAGGGAGAGAGGTCTGATGATAATTATGTGAGTTCCAGGTGGAAAATCAGGAGCCAAGTCCTTCACAAGGGCGTGGCCCCTGTAATTCACTGAGAGTAGGATTCCACCAAGGCTTCACGTGGACAGCAAGATAATGCGAAAATTCTCCCCCACCTTTCACAGGTTGATAATATTGCCTTACTTATTGATAATGTGGCCTTACTACCTGCCAGGCACCATGTTGCTTACACGTGTAACTCATTTAATCCTGTCGACAAGCCGTGAGTGTGTTCCATGTGATCATCTCCACTTTTCAAGGCACAGAGGGGCAGCAGCTGGTAGCAGGGGAGATGCTGGGGACCAACCCAGGCAGCCTGGTCACGCAGCCTTTGCCCCAGGCACTCAGCATCCTGCTCCTCCAAGATGAGGTTAGTCCTTGGATTTGGGTGAAATGCCACAACATGAAACTTAGTCCAGGGAGCCTTCCCTTAATTTGTTTGCCTACACAGGACTCTAACCCCACCTATAATTTAGCTGTAGTCGTGTCAGGATTTGAGAAACATGACCCAGGAAACTTTCATGTGTGCTAGACACTGTATTCTCTCTGGAACAAGTTTGTATTAATAGCTGGAAGGAAAAAGCAGCCTGCAAAGTCAGGCCAGTTACATTGTATCACAATTTCAGTTCCAATTACAAAACGTCCCCAGCCCCACACTGGAGAAATGCTGAGCTGAGGTGAGAATGGATTTCGGCCCAGCCTTTGTCAGAGCCTCACAGGATGCTCTTGGGGCTAGAAACGAAATGCAGATTGACTGGAAGAGCAATTGGGTAGATTTATCACTGGCCAAGTGAGTCTCCTAAGGGACCGATCTCAAACTCAGAGGCAGCATCCTGGGTGGAGGTAGGGATGACATGCTGCTAAAAAGTCACAGATCTTCAGAGCTGGGTCCTCAGGTCATCAGGCAGCAGCACAAGTGAACGGCTGACTCAGAATTTGCACTGCACAGGCCAGCCAAGGTGCCAGGCGACAAACTGCCCCTTTGAGGGGCTTGTGAGTGCCCCATGCCACAGCCCCTTCAGAAATCCATAATAATAAATCTGACACAGGATTAGAGTTTTTTAAAAATCCACATTGGGAAAAATGATTTAAAGATGTAGCAAGGAAAAAACAAAGCCTTACCCTTAGGGAACATACATTCTAGTGGGGTAGGAGGACGAAGGCAGACAGGCTTTCAAAATACACGTGAATACACACATGGCCCATGTCAGAGGTGACATCTGAGCAGAACCTGAGGAAGTGAGTCACTGATTCCAGTCGGAAGGAAGCTGGTATGTCTGAGGAATTGAGAGGGACCAGTGATGCTCTTGAGGAAAGACTAGGAAGCATGTTTCAGTTACCTACTGCTGCGTAACAAGCCACCCCAAGACTTAGTGGCTTAAAATAACAGCCATGGCTTATTTCCAAATAAGGTCACTGCTGTGGTCTAAATGTGTCCCCCCAAAATTCATATGTTGAAACTTAATCACCAATGTGATAGTATTAAGAGGTGGGGCCTGTAGGAGGTGATTAAGTCCCACCCTCACCAATGGGATTGATGTCCTTATAAAAGAGGTTGAGGGGAGCTGCCTTGCCCTTCTGCCATGTGAGGACACAGCAACAAGGTGCCATCTATGGAGCAGAGAGCAAGCCCTCCCTAGACACTGTATCTGCTGGTGCCTTGATCTTGGACTTTCCAACCTCCAGAACTGTGAGAAATGCATTTCTGTTACTTATAAATGACCTAGTCTAAGGTATTTTGTTTTAGTAGCCCCAAGAGACTAAGACAGTCACATTCACAGGTTCTGCATAGACATGAAGTTTTTTGGAGGGGGCAGAGGAGCAGTATGCAACCCAGTATAGTATAGCCTCCCGTTCTGCGGGGTCTCTCCACGTGGCTTCTCATCATTCAGGAGTCTAGCCCAGGGGTTGACAAACTATGGCCCATGGTCAAATCTATTTTTATAAATAAAGTTTTATTGGAACACAGCCATGCCCATTTGTTTACATATTGTCTGTAGCTGCTTTCAAGCTACAGTGGCAAAGTTCAGTAGTTGCAACAGAGACCATGAGGCCCACAAAGCCTTTAATATATTTACTATTTACTACCCAACTCTTTATAAAGGAAGTTTGCCCACCTGTGGTCTATCTATTCCAGCTTCTTACATGGCAGCTGTAGCCCAAAATTGAGTGGTCCAAGAGGACAATGTGCACGTGCTGATGGAGACGCTGCTTGCCCATGTCCCACTGGCCAAAGCAGGTCACATGGTCAAGCCCAGAGTCAGTGGGAGGGCCTACCCAAGGGCCTGGGTACCAGGAGGCCTGGTTCATTGGGGCCACCGAGGACAGTCAACCATGGGGCAGGAGAGGGGGATGGGGGGCAAAACAGGGAGGCCCAGTGAGGAGACTCTTGCCTTGTACAGGAGAGAGACCATGGTGACCCCAAAGGTCCCTGGGGTGGTAGCAGTGGACAGGTGAGAGTGATTGGATTCCAGATATATTTGCAAGCAAAGCTGATGTTTTTTTGTGGATGGACTGGGCATGAGCAAAACACAGATTTGTTTATATGCCACCTACTGCCAAAGAGAACTTGAGGTTCCTCGTAGAAAGTCGTGCACAATGAAACCAATGCACACTGAATCAGGACTAGAAACGTAAGTGCCACAGGATAAAGGGAGAGGCAGCAGGCACAGGTGGGGACAAAGGGGGAGCAGCTGCCTTGGCCCAGGGGTTGCAAAAGGACCTCTGTTCCTCAGGACATTTTGTTTCCCATTTTAAGAGTCAAAATAGGTACAGTGAAAATACAGATATACAAAAATTCCAAACTAATAAAGGTGTCCGTGATGGGAACGGTGTGTCTGTAGAGGCAGCATCCCGGGGGGTGCACACTCCGGCCCTGCCGCAGGAGGGGACTTCATTCACGGTGAGCAGTGGGGTGTGATTGGCCAGCATCATATGGAGTATATTATAGAAGATTTTGAAAAGACTATTGATGATTTTGCTTCCATTAAAGCTAGGAAAGTAAAATTATAAGAAGTTATTTTTTTGGTGTGAATAAAAGTATTTAAATTTACAATAGTCTGAGTTTTAATAGATCTCCTTTTCAAGTTTTAAATATTTTTTTCAATCACTTTAGTGTGGTGGGGAAAGCCAACTATAAAAAAATACATTATGTATAGTCATGCGCCATATAAGGACATTTCAGTCAGTGACAGACGGCGTAGACAGACCACGTAGACAGACCGCGTAGACAGACGGCATACACCATGGTGGTCCTGTAAGATTATGGCGGAGCGTATGTAGAAAGCTGATATATGGCACTTGATATTGGCATTGTGGATTAAGTAGGGGAAATGGTTGCTATTGAGTAATGGTGCTGCGACATTTGCTTTTCCGTATGAAAAAATATATGAATAAAAATATGTATACCATCTAGGTAACTACACTCTATGATGTTCACACGATGACGAAACCACCTAATGACACATTTCTCAGAACATATCTCCATTGTTATGCAATGAATGACTGACTGTTTGAAGGCACACCTTTTTCCTCTTGCATTGGGCTCCAATATTATGGGTCCCCTTATTTAAAATGTTGATAGTTTTGGCTGGGTGTGGTGGCTCATGCCTGTAATCCCAGCACTTTGGGAGGCTGAGGCAGAAGGATTGCTTGAGGCCAGGAGTTCAAGACCAGCCTGGGCGACATAGTGAGACCCCCATCTCTACAAAAAATTTTTAAAAATTTAGCTGGGCATGGTGACATGCACCAATAGTCCTAGCTACTGGGGAGGCTGAGGTAGGAGAATTGCTTGAACCCAGGAGTTGGAGGTTGCAGTGAGCTGTGATGTCACCACTGCACTCCAGGCTGGTGACAGAACGTGACCCTGCCTCAAAGAAAAAAAACAAGCACTGCCAAGATGTAAGTTCTTGCTCTAGAGGGCTGGGATCTGTGAGCCTGGCCGTAGGAGGAAGAGCTTCTGTCCAGAGTGAGCTCAAGTACACCATGGGTATGAGACCAAGAGACGGACCCTGGCACTGGGCCAGGGATGGCCCAGCTGTTGCCAGGAGCCAGTGCACAAGCACCGGGTACTGAGGCCTGGGACTGTATCCAAACCAGGCAGACTAATTGGAAGGCAACAGAAGCATCTTTGTCTTTGCTGAACGCCTCTGTTGTTAATAGAATAAGAAGTGGGAGCCTGGGATGTTGATTCTCAGACTTGTTTTTTTTTTTGTTGTTGTTGTTGTTGTTATTTTTTTAATACTGAGGTTTTACAAATGATCTTAAAGATATTCTAAAAATCTCAAAAGAATTGAAATCAATTAATTTAAATCACTTTAAATAGCTTAAATGTGTATTTTTGTTGTTGTTGTTGTTATTTTTTAATACTGAGGTTTTACAAATGATCTTAAAGATATTCTAAAAATCTCAAAAGAATTGAAATCAATTAATTTAAATCACTTTAAATAGCTTAAATGTGTATTTATATATATATGCACACACACACACGCACATGCAAACCCTCATGGAGCAACTACAGCCTTTAGATGCCAGAATTCCCGGACCCCCGGCCTCTCCCAATGGCGGGAATAGCATGTCCTTTTGCAAATGGTTTGTTCTATCTTTCTCTTAAACTGCACTGCTCTTGGCCTCCCTGAGAACTTCTCTCTGAGATGAGGTCTTTTAATGCATCATAATTCTTCAATAACTTGAGTTCATCTCTCAAGTCTCCCTCTTGAGTCTGCTCTCCTCCTAACTGGGCTTGGGGAGGGAATCCCTAAAGGGATCCTAGGTAGGCTTTTTTTTTTTTTTTTTTGAGACAGGAGTTGCTTTGTCACCCAGAGCAAGAGGGCTCGAGTGATCCTCCTGACTCAGCCTCCTGAGTAGCTGGGATTACAGGTGCAGGACACCACACCCGGCTATTTTTTTATTTTTTGTAGAGATGGAGTATCACTACGTTGCCCAGGGTGGTCTTGAACTCCTGACTTCAAGCAATCCTCCTGCCTCGGCCTCCCAGAGTGCTGGGATTACAGGCCTGAGCCACCGTGCCCGGCCTTGGCAGTGCTTCTTGTACTAGGAATTTGATTCATTCTCCTTTATCAGAAGATTAATATACCATATCCAATTTACTGTAAAGCATAGTTTCTTAATCTGAGAAGGAACCCTGTGGACAAACTATTAGAATTCCAAGGAATGTCTGAAGTAAGTCTCACCCCTCTATTCCTGCCTTGATTTTTTCGGGTGACCAGCCCCCACCCTTAAACTATGTAAGGCCTGCCGTCCATTAGTCCATTCATTAGCATAGAAAAAGACACTTATCACTTTGAAGATTACAAAGATCTGGGAACTGGGGATGAAAACCAAATACCTATTTCACAATATCACAGTCCCTGTATTTTCTGACCTGAGATCATCTTAGCTTTCCAGCTTGAGCTCAGGAGCTCTAACGTGAACTGCAAAGCTCTCGGCCCATTCATTTTCTCCCTTTTCTTCCCAGGTGCTCAGGAGACACCCTGGAAATAGGAAATGAGAGGCCCTCCCTTGTGGGTCGTCCCAGCTCCCAGCCCTTTCTTGTGGAGATCCTCCCTAGGCAGTGCCAGTGAAGGAGCTCAGGAAATTTCACCCCAAAATGTGACTCCTTGGTAAAAAGAGTATTTTGAATTAAAGGCCCTTAGAGAGCAACAGGCCCTTGGAACTCCCTTTCCCTCTGTCTGCGTAAAACCAGATGGACCCATCAAAGAGAACAGTTGTCTTTCCTCTCCCCCTGTTATCTCCATATATTGCAGGAAAGAAGATCAAGGATGCAACCAGACCTGGCCCAACCCATTTATAATACCTGTCTCTCAGGTTAATTTAATTTCCAAAGAGAATCATTTACAAGTCAGTCTGTTCCCCACCATCCATTCATTCTCTGAAGTATATATTCATGCTCCCTAGTGACCATTTATTGCCCCTAAACAGAATTACCTATATTCCTCATCTCTCCCTCCCGCTAAAATGAGGGTATATAAACTTCTGGACCCCATTGGGATATTGGGTAGTCATTCTGTGATTCTCCCCAGGTGCACAATAAATAAATCTCTTTCTCTTATTAATCTGCCCTACTGTGAGTTGATCTTGCAGCAAACCTTCCAGAGGTGAAGGGGGAGTTTTCCTTCCCCCCTACACCAGGCAAGGCCTGGCTTGCCCCTGTGTTGGGTACAGTGTCTGCACAGGGCACTAGGGCACCATAGGAGATTATAGGGTGCTGACAACCCAAATAAGGGACTGAGGCAAAGATCTCCATCAATGGAGGTTTATTAAGCCAAAGTTTGAGGATGCGCCTGGAAAAAACAAATCACAGATGCATCTGTGACTGTTTTTCCCAAGGGAGATTTGGGAATTTCAGTATTTAAAGGGCACATGGAAAGAAAAAGGAGGAGGAGGGGGGCAGCAAGGCAAATGGTTTCATTCTTGTGAGGCCCAGGAAATCTACATTTTACATAAGATAAGGTGAATCTTTGAAGAGGAAAAGGAAATGAAGGAAGAATCAGTTATGTGGCTGTCCCTGAGTAGGTGAAAGAGTGATTGATCTTGTCTCTGCTCTGCACCTGGGAAGATAAACTTGTAATCAATAGTATGGAATCAAGCAGACTTAGTTTTGGGAGCTAGACTTAGCCCACAGACCTGAAGACACAATATGCATGTGCTCTGTGTGAGTGCTCTGTGGGGCAGTGCTTGCACATACCTGAGGCCTTTACCTTTCCGTAGGGATCCGCTAATGCATAATGTTAGGAACAGCTACTCATTGGGAAGGGGATGCTGCAGGACTCAGCCTCCGGGCTTGACTTTCCCTCTTGCATAAGGAGTTGGGGTGTGGTCCTGAGAGTTTTATTTTCCTTTACAGTCCACACATAAGGCCCTGGGTATGTCAAAGCCAGAGGAACATGGCCCTCTCCTTCACAAGAAGCCTCTTTGATTCTGGCATTTTAACTCCCAGAAAAACAGGAGCCTATCTCGTCATCTTGCAGAGGGAGGCAGGGGAGGGGTCCCCTCCTTCGCAGGCAGCATTACCTCCTGCCAGTTTGATCGGGAGCAATGCCGCGGGGCCAGAATCTATGATAAATGCACCAGAAGAGGATAATAAAAAGGGAAGGTATCAGTTTCTATCAGCCATCTCAGTAGTTTCACCTTTTGGAGAGGGTGTTAAAGAAAAATGATTCAAGGCTGGACAAAGTGGCTCATGCCTGTAATCCCAGCACTTTGGGAGGCTGAGGTAGGAGGATCACTTGAGCCCGGGAATTCAAGGCTACCGTGAATTGTGATCAGGTCACTGTACTGCATGCACTGCAGCCTGGGTGACCGAGAAAAACTCTGTCTCAAAAAAAAAAAAAAAGAAAGAAAAAAAGTGATTGATGACTCTTAAAGAACAGTATGGCAGACGTTACTCAAAGGGGGCTACTATGACAGGGTTTTGCAGTAAGGAGAGAGATCAGACTTATGACTACAACAAGGACAAGTGGAGATTTATACCCAAGGAACAGGGTGGGGTCAGTGGATGGAAAATTCCGAAGAGGAAACTTCATGGCTAGAGGGATTTGGCTAAACCTACTTAACAGGATTCTGGCTAAAGGCAGGCCAGGGTGTTCAGACACTGAAAGTAGAGGATGAGGAATTTGATCAGATATCAGGGGTGATCACATGCCAGGGGTGGGGGTTCTGCTACAGGGACACAGCAGGGTTCTTGCTAAAACTGAATGATGTGGCCAGAGCCACTGGACTAAGGAAAGAGCCCAAGTTCTGGACTAAGAGCAGAGCCCAAAACGATGTACACTGGTGTGTAGATTCAGTAGAGCTTATGGGTGTTTGTGGACATAGAGGCAGGGGACAGAGCACCCCCTTGTCATTTGCTTTACACATGATCTACTCAGAAAAGCCCCTCATAGGCAGGATGTGGTGGCTGACGCCTGTAATCCTAGCACCCTGGGAGGCCAAGGCGGGAGGATCACTTGAGGTCAGGAGTTCGAGACCAGCCTGAGCAATTGTGAGACCCCATCTCTACTAAAAAATAGAAATAAATTAACCGGACAACTAAAAATATGTAGAAAAAATTAGCTGGGCATGGTGGCGCATGCCTGTAGTCCCAGCTACTCGGGAGGCTGAGGCAGGAGGATTGCTTAAGCCCAGGACTTTGAGGTTGCTGTGAGCTAGGCCGATGCCACGGCACTCTAGCCTGGGCAACAGAGTGAGACTCTGTCTCAAAAAGAAAAAAAAAGAAAGAAAGAAAAGAAAAGCTCTTCATGCAGCAACACGTATTAAATACCTTCCACCCGCCAGCTCAGTGCTGGGGACTCCACGTCAGACGTAATCACTGCCTTTAAGACGCCGGGGCTGGCTGGGCAGACAGAAGCACACACAACTATGACGCAAAAG
This sequence comes from Lemur catta, assembly GCF_020740605.2. Classification (NCBI taxonomy): domain Eukaryota; kingdom Metazoa; phylum Chordata; class Mammalia; order Primates; family Lemuridae; genus Lemur; species Lemur catta. The sequence goes on along the minus strand of NC_059130.1, from coordinate 120,836,971 downwards.
TCAGTGTTGCAGGGGTCCAGAGTATGCCACTGTGGCATAAGGATTATTTTGAGCTGAAGGCATTTGAGAATATGTTCTTTTTATGAACTCTCTTATCTGGCCGAAGTCAGTCTCCCAAAAGAACTCACCAATCCCCTCCTTGGGAGCAGTCAAGGAAGACTGCCTGAGTCCCATCACCAGAGACAAGAAGTCGTAATACCTAAATAGACATTGTCACAAAACCGTGGTATCTCCCCGTGGAGTCTCCTAAGGACCCATTTATCTTTCCTATGAGTCATGTATTTTCCCTCAAGTGCACGTCTTCCCCTCCCCCTCCCTGTTAAGATGGCACATAAGCCCCAAATTCTATCTCCTTGAGTCACGTTTTTCTGGGAACTTCTCTACCTACATGAATAAAGATCCGTCTTTTCTCTTGCTAATCTTTCTTTTGTCAATTTAATTCACTTACCCCAAGGACTGAACCTAACTGGGTAGAGGAAAGGATTTTCTTCCTGGACAGTGTCGTCACTGGGGCAGCAGCCCCTCTGCTTTCCGATTTGGGCTGACATAGGAGTCAAGCTACACGCTCTGACGTGATCTGGCCATTCCTCTGAGGGCCGAGGCTCATTTATTCATTCGACAGATATTATGGAGGGCCCACCGTATGCCAGGCACTGTCGTAGGAGCTGGGATAGGAGAGAGAACAAGGCAAGGTTCTTGCCTTCGTGGCTCTTAGCTCCGTGCGGGAGACAGACAGTAGGCGAGTAAACAGGCAGATGTCAGTGGCGTCAGCGGTGACATCGTCAGTGGCATCAAATGCTGTAGTTCTCACGGGATGGGCGTGCTGGTGGGGCTGTTTGAACAGCATGTTATGTGATCCATATAAAATAATCTCCCCAAATATAATTCCAGTAGTTTGTATCTTAAGACATTCCCCCAGTTATTTTTGCGAAATAGGGAAGAAAAGAAGCAGTGGAGTTTTACTACTTTCTTTTAAAATTGGAAAGGTACTCTATGCTTGTTGTAAAAAAAAAAATTCAAACAAAACAGAAATGCAGGCTATTCCTTTCCTATCTCTCCCTACTTCCCTCCCCACTGTTAACTGTCTGGTGTGTGACCTTCCAGATTATCTCTACGCATACACAGGAGATCCGAAGATAATACCCCCAAATATGCCACTTTGGCATAAAGATTATTTTTGAGCTGAAGACAACTGAGAAATAGCAGATGCCAGCAAAGCTCTCTGTCCTCCCCTCCTGTTTGATTATGAAGGAGTTCAGAACACACTGCCCCCAGAATATGCCACTCCGGCATAGGGATGATTTAGAGCTAAACACATGTTAAAAAAACAAACTAAACCCAGCAGATGCAGAAAAGTAGGAAGGTAGCCTGGTCCTCCCCTCTTTCTTCCTGAAAGCAAGAGATAAAACCCCCATGTGAATGATGTGCTCCATGTATGAGGAGGAGAGTAACATTCCTGTCATCAAAGGTTGAGAAGGCAAGGTTGAGAGAAATCTGTACAAACCAACCTTGCTAAACTAACCCTAACCTTCCCAGTCCGTCTCCACCCCCTTAACTACCCTAGCACAAGTTCCTTTTCGCCTTGTCACATTTTCGCAAGTAACTACTTTTTGTTCAACTCAGTACCTAAGTGTTTTTATTTTTATTTTTTTAGAGATGGGGTCTTGCTATGTTGCCCAGACTGGAGTGCAGCGTCTATTCACAGGTGTGACCATAGGGCAAAACATCCTTAAACTCCTGGGTGAAGCGATCCTTCCTTCTCAGCCTCCCGGGTAGCTGGGACTACAGGTGCATACCACGACACCAGGCTCATAAGTACGTGAATCTAATTATTTCTTTGGGTCTTCCTTTCCTTATGAGGGCTCCTGTGTCACCTAAAACATAATAAATAAATTTGTTTTCTCCTGTTAATCTGTGTCTTCCTAAAGGGAAGAAGTTGAGGCAAAATTAACATAGAGAGTTTATTTGGGCCAAGGTTGGTACTGCAGCCCCGACACACTTCCTGTTTGCTTTGGAGAGTGCTGGGGGAGGAACAAAGGAGAGGCTCAAGGTTTTAAAGAGAAAAGGATGGGCCAGGCATGGTGGCTCACGCCTATAATCCCTGCCAGTTTGGGAGCCTGAGTTGGGAGGATCTCTTGAGGCCAAGAGTTTGAGATCATCCTGGGCAGCATAGTGAGACCCCATCTCTACAAAAAATAGAAAAAAAGAAAAATGGATAAATCAGGAGAGGAGGTGATTACAAAGCTTGTTTGTCAGGAATTCCTATTACTGTTATTATAGAAATAACATTGGCTAGTGAATAGCTATACGTTGTTGAGCTATAGGATGTGTGGTATTTTATGGCTACTTGGCTGTCAGTTTGTCTGGCACCCATACAGCAAGTGACTCCGAGAGGTATACTAAGGTACTAATTTAGGCTGGGTGCAGAGGCTCATGCCTGTAATCCTAGGACTCTGGGAGGCGGAGGCAGGAGGATCACTTGAGGTCAGGAGTTCAATCCAGCCTGAGCAAGAGTGAGACCCCATCTCTACCAAAAAAGAGAAAAAATTAGCCGGGCATGGTGGGGCAGGTGCCTGTAGTCCCAGCTACTCGGGAGCCTGAGGCAGGAGGATTGCTTGAGCCCAAGAGTTTGAGGGTGCAGTGATCTATGATGACACCACTTCTCTCTAGCTTGGGCGACAGATCAAGACTCAGTCTCAAAAAAAGAAAAAAAAAAAAAAGAGAGAGAGAGAGAGAGAGAGAGATACTTATTTGGGTCAATGGGAGTGACATGACCGCTGGTTCATTCATACCTCTTTGGGCCTGAGATTTAAAGGGGCTCGTATTTCTCCGATAAAGTGTCTTCTTTTTTCTCCACATCTGTTTTATATCAGTTTAACTCCCAGGCCCGGCTGGAAACCCTACGAAGGCAGAGGTAAAATTTTGCCTCTCCTACACCTGAAAGCAAGATGTCAAATTTCCACTTGTGAAGCTGCCTCCTCTCCCACGCCAGGAAGAGGACAATTCTTAGGCTCCCCGTCACTGGGGACCACGCCAGAGACAGCGCCGAAGCAATCTCCAGCGCAGACCTACGCAGACAACGCTTGTCTTCCAGGAGTTTCTCCTCATAGTTTCCCCGCGTCTTTGCCTTCCCACAGGTGCTGAGGGGCCCAGAACCTGCCGCCCTGGGGCCACGTGTGGCCTTCTGGATCACTGAGTGCAGCCTCTTGACTAAATCCAAATTTCACAGAACAAATCCCTTTGTTAAAAGGGGCCGTGCTTGGGGGTCTGGAGGGCTACACGTGGCCCAAGGCCGCAGGCTGTCCACCCCACTGAAGATGCCGCACCAGCCCCCAGTGCCAACCACCCGGTTCATCGCCGAGTTCTCCTGGGTGTGTGAGTGCTGCGAGCGGTAATGAACTCAGCTTTTCTCCTGTTAATGTCTTTTGTCAGTTTAATTTCTAGGGCCCTAGCTGCAGAACCTGGGAGGATAGAGAAAGGTTTTTTTTTCTTCCTCTACAAATATTCAAAGAAACATATAAATATTCATATAGCTACATACTTTAAAAAAAACTAAAACGGGCTAATGCTAGATATATTGTTATGTAATTTGCTCTCTCTGCCCCTCTTCTGCCCCCATTACACCTGTGTGTATTTCCAGGAGCCACATGGATGGCATTACACATAGTCGCTTGAATATCAGTGTGATTTCGTCAGAGTCCTGCTGATGGGCATTTAGGTTCCCACTTTTTCACTCTTACACGTAGCGCTGCAACAAACTTCCTGAGTGCCAGTGTGTCTGCAGGACAGATTTCTAGAGTTTGAATTACCGGGTCAAATGGTACAAATATATAACATTTTCACAGATACAGCTAACAGGGCCCTACCGTCACCACTGTCAGCAGATTGATATCACTGGATATCAGTATCTTAATTTTTGCTGGTCCTGACTCGGAAAAGCTTATCTTGCTTTAATTTGCATTTCCGTGATTGCTATCTAAATTGAACTCCTTTCATATGTTTATTCCTTAGCACCTCTAGTCCCCTAAGCAGAGGGAGTCAGGGAGGGGGTGGTAGAGGAACCAGAGACTGACTTTCTATTTGCTCACCCAAGCCAGGAGTTGTGTCGCCGCAGGACAACCTTCATTCTCACAGGCCCGGGTATTCCTTTGCATGGTAATTCAGATAAATTTGAAAATGTAAACACACTCAGTAGGAAGTAGAGATTTATCTACACTTAAAAGTAAAACAGAAAACAAGGGCCACTAAATCTCCAGGTCACCATCAGTTGTCACCATAAAGCCTGTAGCAGTTAAAGTAATATTATGTAAATTTCAGACTTAAAAACAAATAGCATTAAGCCATCCGTTCAAGCCTTTAAGCTTGTATCTCTAAAGCTGCAGACAATATGACTCGAGGATAACGAAAGTGTGCGCCCTTCAGTCCTCAAACTCTAAGGGAGCGGGAGGCCTGTGTCCCCGTGACCCCTGAGCATTAAGATGAGTAGAAGAGAGAATTAGCAGGAAATAAACTATTGAACGAGTTCAGGAAATTTCACCCCAAAATATGACTCCTTAGTATTTTGAATTAAGGCCCTTAGAGATCAAAAAGCACTGGAAGGGGCTTTTCCTCCATCTGCATAAACCGGACTGACCCGTCAAAAGATCAAAGGGAGAATTGACTTCCCTTCCTCTCCTGTTATCTCAGTATATTGCAGGAAAGATCAGGAATGCAACCAGACCTGGCCCAAATCATTTTAAACACAACACCTGTCTCTCAGGTTAATTTACAAGTCAATCTGTTTCCCCGTCCATTTGTCCTCCCTGGCACCATTTGTCACCCTAAACAGAATTACCTGCACTCTTCATCTCCCTTCCTCTCCAGAAAGATAGGTGTAAAAATATCTGAACTTCCCTGGGATACTGAGCAATCACTCTGTGATTCTCCCCAGGCGCATGATAAATAAACCTTTCTCTTATTAATCTGCCTTTATTGTGAGTTGATCTCTCAGCGAACTTTTTTGGTGGAAAGGGGAAGTTTCCCCTGGCCCCTACAGTATACAGTGGTACCCAGGAGGACCTTAATAAATGCTTAATGACTGGTATTAAATGAGAAAAAAAATCCCTTGTTTTCTGAAATCAGTCTGAAGTTTGCAAACTAAGGTCAGAGCAAAAAGAACAAAGCAGGCTAGGTGAGCCAGCCTGAGCAACATCATGAGGCCATCTCTACAAAAAAGTAGAAAAATTAGCTGGGTGTGGTGGTGTATGCCTGCAGGATGATTGCTTGAGCCCAGGAGTTTGAGGTTGCAGTGAGCTATGATGATGCCACTGCACTCTTAACTGGGCAACAAAGTGAAACCCTGTCTCAAAAAAGAGAACAAAGCAGAACTATTAATATGCATAGTCACTGGGAAACACAATCTATTAAAAACAGCCCCCCTTTTTTTTTTGAGATAGTCTTGTTCTGTTGCCCCGGGTAGAGTGCAGTGACCTCATCGTAGCTCACTGCAGCCTCAAACTCCTGGGCTCAAGCAATTCTCATGCCTCAGCCTCCTGAGTAGCTGGGACTACAGGCATGAAACACCATGCCTGGCTAATTTTTTCTATTTTTTGTAGAGACAGGGTCTCACTCTTGCTCAGGACGGTCTCAAACTCCTGGCCTCAAACAATCCTCCCTCCTCGGCCTCCCAGAGTGCTAGGATTACTGGCGCATGCCACCATGCCTGGCCAAAAATAGCTTTATTCCTTTTACAAAAGGAGTCAGACATTTAGAAAATACAGATAAGTGAAAAGAAGCAAATAAGACCCACTCATAAATCCATAAAGAATCCTGTTAACAATTTGGAATATACCCACCTCCTCTTTTTAGAAAAGTGTACGATTCAGTGTTTTTTTAGTATATTTACAGGGTTGTTCAACCATCACCACGTTAAAATTTTGGGACATTTTTGTCCTTTCTAAAAGAAACCCCGACCCACTAGCTGTCAGTTGCCATTCTCCCCAGCCTCCCTGGCCCTAAGGAACCACTAATCTATTTCCTGTCTCTACAGAGACAGAACTCGCCTATTCTAGCTATTTCATATAAATTGTTTCATACACTATGTGACCTTTTGCATCTGGCTTCTTTCACTTTCCATAGTCTTTTCAAGGTCCATCCATTTGTAACATGCATAAGTACTTCATTTATTTTTGTTACCAAGTACTATTCTTCTGTATGGATATGCCACATTTGATTTATTCCTTCATCAGTTGATGGACACTGGGTTTTTTCCATTTGGGGGCTGTCATGGATAATGCTGCTATGCACATTCAGGCACAAATTTTTGCTTGGACACATGTTTTAATTTCCCTTGGGTATAAAGATAGATGTGGAATTCTTAGGTCACAGCCATCTTTTTTCCTATGCTTTTATATGGATACAGTTTTTCTTTTCTACAAATGATCTCATTCTGAACACATTAAGCAGCTTGTGTTTTTTTCACTTAAAGATATATCCTGGATATCTTTCCATGTTACTAAGTATTTCTATCCTGTATAATGTGTAATTGCAAAACAATCTAGTCTCTTGGGCAAAGTATAGCCGAATTCTGGAAAATGATATTTAGGAGGTGAAATTGTGGGCTGTTCCCCATGTGGCCCCACCCCCACCTGCTTCCCAAACCCTCTTTAGGTGCTGGTATTATTTTAGTAATAAAATCAAACAACACGGAATCTGCTTGTCTCTGTGGAAGGAAGGACTGGGGAGTCTGGGCCACGGTTTCCCTCTGGATTTCTTCAACCCTGGAACTCCCTTCCCGACAAGGGCACGGCAGGAGGGAGAAGAGGCCCTTCTTCTTGGTGGGGCCCCTTAACTGTGTGACCAGCCAGGGGCCAGGACCCCTTTGTGGGTTTTCAGTGTCCTGGCCACCCTTTGTGATCTCTGCATGTGGCAGACGGTGTGAACTGGCAAAGGAGCCTACTTCCCAAGAAAGGTTTTTGGAATTTTTTTCAATTTAATTAAAACATTTAAAAAAATTTGTGGTGCTCTACACATTCAGAGAAATTTCTCTAATAATGAACTGTTCAATTCAATTCAATTCAATTTTTAAACTCAGTCCCTTTGAGTACAAAAAGTTCCAACTCCAAGGGCATAAAATGTACCTAAAAGGAAGTTCTGGGATTAAAACCTATTGAAAAGAAAAATGTCCACTAGGGTTGTAGGGGAAGAAAGATTTCTTTTCCTTACCCCATTGGTAGGTTCAGGGCTAAGGCCCCTATAACAAAAGACAGATTAACAATGCTGTATCCCTACCTAATGTATTGTATAGTTTGCATGGCTTTGAACTTTATACAAATGGAATTATACTCTAGGTTTTCTTCTCAATATATCATCCCATTCCCACCTGCCACCCCTGCCACCAATATTCTGTTCCTGAAATTCATCCAGTTACTGTGTGTGTGTCTAGCCTATTCATCTTCATAACACAATAGGGCTCTGTTGTAGGAATAATCCAACCTCATGTTTCTAGTTGTTAAAAAAACTGGCTAGGCATGGTGGCTCACGCCTATAATCCTAGCACTTTGGGAGGCCAAGGTGGGAGGATCACTTAAGCCCAGAAGTTCAAGACCAGCCAGGGCAATAGCAAGACCCCATCTCTACCAAAAACACCCTAAAAATTAGCCTGGTGTGGGGGCATGCACCCGTGGTCCCAGCTACTCAGGAGGGTCAGGCAGGAGGATCGCTTGAGCCCATGAGTTTGAGGCTGCAGTGAGCTATGATGACACCACTGCACCCTAACCCAGGAACAGAGTGAGACCTTGTCTTGGAAAAAAAAAAATTAATTGGGAGGCAATTAGGCTGAGATGGGTCTGGCACGTTGGGTTCCTATGCAAGCAAACTGAAGCCCAGCTTAATGTAAACAATGAAACAAAACTTAAACTTAACTGACCAGAAACCTCCAAACTAAACTCTAACTAGGACTTTCCACTTTAACCAATCAAATATATTTTCTTTGTGTTGCTTCTGTGAACACCTTATGAAAGTTTTCCACTGTCGCCTCCTTGCTTGCCATCTGGCGATGCCTGATTCATGAATTGCTGTCTGTTCAAATAAACTCTTTAAAATTTGAATGCGCCTAAGTTTACCTTGTAACATAGACTACTGATGATGAATCATTTCATTTGGGTCCCACTTTTTGATGTTATGAACAGAGCAGTGATGAACATCTGAACGTTCTTTTCTTCTTTTCCTGAATATTTTTGTACCAGTGATCAGGCTATGTGCTTGTCCCTTGATTTCTCACGATGGCAATCTCTCCCATCCTCACCCCACCAGGCATTCCTGCTCACCTGCAGCCAGGTGTCCTGACGGAGCTCTTGGCTGAGACAGACGCTTGAGTGATTTCCACGTGTATTTCCGGAATGTCCGGTTTCTAAGGAGGTCTGCTCTGGCGGTTCCCTAGCTGGGGCCCGAGGGCATCTTGGTTCTGGCCTTTTGAGCCACCCTTGGCTTAGTGACTTGCTTTTCCTTCTGGGAACTAGTTGGTGCTTGTTGTCAGCCCCTGAGACTGGGGCTCTGGTCCTGGCCCCATCTGGGACACCCCTTATGACTTTCCATACCTCAGTTTCCCTATATGCTAAACGGGGGAGAAACACCTGTCTTGCCCAACTCAGAGTGTTGCCCCAGCCAAGCACGGTGGTGCGAGTCTGCAATCCCAGGTCCTCGGGAGGGTGAGGTGGGAGGATCATTTGAGCCCAGGAGTTCCAGTCCAGCCTGAACAACATAATGAGACCTCGTGTCTAAAAATAAATAAATAAATAAATAAATAAATAAATAAATAAATAAATAAATAAATAAATAAATATTTTTGTATAAAAAAGAATGTTGTCACAAAAATAAGCTGTCACTCTGAGAAATTTTCTTAAGAGGTGGACGAGCACCCTTTCTGCATCCCACTGTGGAAACTGAATCACCCATCTCCACCCACAAGGAGGTGGGGCCCATCCCAGGCTGCTGAGAGCTGGAAGGAAGAAGCGTGGGTGACTCAAAGGTTCCTGGAGTCACCGCGCAGACCCAGACTGCCTCCTTCTGGACTTCCTTTAAACGAGACAAGTTTATATACTGTTCTAAGAGAAATTTAAAAAAAGAAAAAGAAAAAGAAACTGTCCAATCACTTTGAGTAATTCATGTCAGCGTTCCCATGTGTCTGTGAGATGCGAATATTAATAAACTTCGGTTTGTTTTTCTCTTGTAAATCTGTCCTTTCTGTCAGCCTAGTTTACAGGGCCCCCGCCTAGAACCTAGGAGGGCAGAGGGAAAAAGATTTTTTTCCTCCCCTACAATTAATTGCTAACCGCAGTAAGGGAGACCACCAAAGCTTGGGCAGCGCCTCTGGGGGGAACATTAAGGTCGGAGCAGACTGCACATTGGAAGTTTGGTCCCAGGCAAGTCTTTCAATGGAGAGACTGGGTTAGGATTGGGTGAGAACCGTGAGACAAGGTGGGAATAGCAAGACAGTGATTTTGACACAATGGATGCAAAGATCTCAGGGCACAAACTGTCTCTGGTGCATTCCCTCGAAGAGCTGATGAATCTTTCAGGAAGTTCTTAAATGATGAACAGTCAAACCATTCGCCTGGCTGGAGACTCCGGGAAACGCAAAGTCACACTTGGGAAGGCAGGAGGGCAAAGTCTCCTTAAAAACAGTCAGGTGTGCTTCTGGGCTGAGTGTGGGCATAGAGGGTTTTGGTTCCCAAAACCAAAGCATGGACTGGCAAGTATAAAGTCAAAGAATTAATTATACTAATAAATATGTCTCTAACTTCATGGAATGAAATTGACAGCCAGCTATGGAATGAGATGGCCTTAGTCTTGTTACAGCCCAGGAATATGGTACCTGGAGATGTGGAATCCCAGGTGCTGAGCCAGGGAGCCTGGGAATGGAGGATAAAGAAACACGTGGTTCCTAGCTCCTGTCCTCCTTTGTCACTCCTTGTGTTATCCCTTAGGGTCAGGGGACATGCATGGGGGGTCTAAGATAACCTGCGTTTCTATTTGTGGGGTTTCTTCCACTTTGGATACAGACTTTCTTCCTCTTTGACTGGCTGCTCAAAACAACCAAGCCCCTTATTGAGGGCTTTATATATAGTGTCCATATTGAAGAAGTTATATGAACCAACTACGTCTTCCTCATCATTCCCGCTTCTACACTGCTCCTGACCTCCAGACTGTAGACGGGTGTCCCCTCCTCTGGGCTCCCAGCACCCTTCAGCCACCTGCTCACGGGGCTGTCTGCCCCATCAGACTGGGGACCCAGGCTGGGACTCATATTCTCTGCGGTATCCACATGTCCAACCCAAAGCAGGTGCTTCATACATTTTTTTGAATGGATGAAGTGCTTCTCCACAGGGGATGTTGGGTTCCATTTCTGGGCTCCCTCAAACCCATCTTTGAGTCCCAGATTCCTCTCATTGTCCTTATCTGTCAATGCTGAGATTTGGTGGTGACCTTCTTCAGGAATCTGCTTGCACCCATGAGATTCTGAAGGAAAAATGGACCCAGCCATCACAGGCATGCAAAGCCCCCTTTCCCGTGGGGACTGGTGGTGCAGGACACAGAAGACATCTGCCATCTTTCTGCGGCTCGAGCCGGATCTCTCTGAGCCGTGAGGCTTGCTGGGCCAGACACCTCTCTCCTCAGCCTCCTGGACCGACGGGATGACTCTGGTTTAGAGACCCAGACAGCTGCCCTGGGCGGCGCTAGCCAGGCATCCGTGATACGCAGGCTCTGGCACTCACTTGCTGTTCGGATGATGTTTTTCTCCTTTAACCAGCAATTTAAAAAGCCCTTGCACTCCGAGTGCCACGTCAGAGGGAGCGGGGAAGCGAGGTGGAAAACCTCCACTTCAGTGCTCACTCTCTCCTTGACTTGTTTTGACGTGAACAATGTCAAGGCCTGCAGACCTCCTGGATATTTGCTCTTAGGAGCCGCCCTTCCACAGGTGTTCCTCGGAGCACCTGGAGGGATGAGACGTTGAACGGGGAGGGGAGAGGTATGGATTTCTCTGCAGCTCGTGGACATACTTGCAGTGAGGACACCAACTGAGGGTCTCCAGCTCCCCTGTAACTCCCATCAGCACGCCCCAAGACACCTCCCCAGACATGATCTAGGTAAGAGTAAAGCACAGATGCAGTTTTTAGGCAGGTCTTCCAGGTGTCTCTTCCGATCTGATTGCTACTCTGAGCTCCTCCTACATAGAGATTCTGGAGCTACTGTTCACCATGTATTTGTGTCTCCTATATCAAAGTTCTTTGTCCTGGCTATTTTTTTTTCCTTTTTTTTCTTGAGACAGGGTCTTGCTCTGTTGCCCAAGCTAGAGTACAGTGGTGTCATCATAGCTCACTGCACCCTCAAACTCCTGGGCTCAAGTAATTTTTCTGCCTCAGCCTCCTGAATAGCTGGGACTGCAGGTGCACACCACTACACCCAGCTAATTTGTCTATTTTTCATAGAGAGGGGGTCTCGCTCTTGCTCAGGCTGGTCTCCAATTCCTGGGCTCAAGCAATCCTCCCACCTTCCCCTCCCAGAGTGCTAGGATTAGAGGCGTGAGCCACTCCATTGTGCCCATCCAAGCAAGAAGAACCAATTGCAATTCTATACACCAGCAAAAAACCAAAACATTTCCTTTTTTTTTTTTTTGAGACAGAGTCTCGCTCTGTTGCCCGGGCTAGAGTGAGTGCCATAGCGTCAGCCTAGCTCACAGCAACCTCAAACTCCTGGGCTTAAGCTGATCCTACTGCCTCAGCCTCCCAAGTAGCTGGGACTACAGGCATGCGCCACCATGCCTGGCTAATTTTTTCTATATATATATTTTAGTTGGCCAGATAATTTCTATTTTTAGTAGAGACGGGGTCTCACTCTTGCTCAGGCTGGTCTCGAACTCCTGACCTCGAGCGATCCACCCGCTTTGGCCTCCCAGAGTGCTAGGATTACAGGTGTGAGCCACCGCGCCCGGCCAAAACATTTCCTTTTGATAAATGTTCATATAAAAATACAAAAATGATGTGCAACATATATTTCTACTAACAACTACAAAAATTTAATGAGTGGTTACAAATGGTAAAAAGTGCTTGGGAGGGAAATAAAGTGGGAAGAGAAATGGTGAGTGTCAGGCTGTAATAAAGAGTATTTGGAATTAAAGGCCCGGCCTATAGAGATCGACAGGCCCTTGGAAGGAGCTTTCCCTCTCTCTGCAAAAAACCAGCTGGACCCATCAAAAAGAACAATTGACTTCCCTTCCCCTCCCTGTCATCTTAATATATTGCAGGAAAGAAGATCAAGAATGCAACCAGAACTGGCCCAAATCATCTTAAATACAATACCTGTCTCTCAGGTTAATTTAATTTCCACAGAGAATCATTGACAAGTCAATCTGTTTCCCTCCATCCATTCGTTCTCCCAAGGATTTCTTCAACCTCCCTAGTAGCCATTTATTGCTCCTAAACAGAATTACCTATATTCCTCATCTCTTCCTTCCCCTAAAATGAGGGTATATAAAGTTCTGGACCCCACTGAGATATTGGGTAGTCACTGTGATTCTCCCCGTGGGCAAGGGAAATAAATTTGTCATCTCTTTCTCTTATTAACCTGCCTTACTGTGAGTTGATCTCTCAGTGAACCTTCCGGGGCAAAGGGAAAGTTGCCTCTCACCCTGCAGTTGCATGAAGCCAAAGTTCGCTCCCTGCAGGCTGCTTTCTGGCTCAGGGGCAGGGGTCAGGCTCTCAGGCTTGCACCACCCTAACCCTGTGGTCAGTCTTCACAGTACAATAACTGCACCTCCAGATGTGGCCTTTTCTGACGTGATGTGACAGGGAGAACTGAGAACAGCCTCGGAGGGATTTTTGCTGAAAAAATTGAATCCGGACCTAGTTCAGCCCTTTCACAGGAAATACGGGGACAGAGGAATTAGTTAAATAATGCCACTCATTCCACAGGAAAAAAGACCAAGTTTCTCCAGTAAATCATAGTCATAAAAAAAAGAAAAGAAAGGAGAGGAGAGGAGGGGCTGGTACAGGAGAATAGAAACGGAGGGGCCCAAAAACCTCGCACGACGGGGACTCTTTGGACCCAGATTCAAACTAACTAAATGTAAAAAACATCTTTGAGTGAAACCAGAGAAATTGAAATACGGAATGGGTATTTGATGATGTTAAGGAATTCCTGTAAATGTTGTTGATCACGAACACGGCGTGCTGGTTCTAGCAGGCTGAGCGATGGGCCCCCAAAGATAAGTCCACGTCCTGATCCGGAACCTGTGGATACGTGACCTTATGTGGCCAATAACGTTTGCACGTGCAACTAAGTTAAGGATCTTGAGATGGGGATTATCTTGGGTGCCCAGGTGGGCCCAGGGTAATCACATAGGTCCTCATGCAAGGGCAGCAGGAGGGTCACGAGCAGGAGATGTGATCGTGGAAGGAGGGGTCGAGTGGGGCAGGACCACACGCCAAGGGAGGCCAGAGGCCTCGGGAAGCTGGAAAAGTCCAGAAAAGCTTCTCCCAGAGAGCTCCGGAAGGAACCGGCCCTGCCAACAACTTGATTTTCGACCCCTTTGGACTTCTGACCTCCAGAACTGTACAGTAATGAACGTGTGTGGTTTGAAGCCACAAAGTTAGTGGGAATTTTGTTACAGTAGCAATAGGAAACTAATACCGTGATTATTTTTTTTTTAATTTAAAGATTTTGCCAGTTACAGATGCATAATGAAGCATTTAAGGGTAAAATGACACAGAATTTACTTTAAAATACCCTTAAAAGAAAACAAGTGCATGTGGTCATATATATCAATATCACAACATTGGGAAATGCCGATTATGGTTGAAGCTGAATGATGAGCATAAGGGAGCTCATTATCCTCTTGTCTCTACTTTATCGTGTGGCTGAAAACTTCTAGAACAAAAAATTTTAAAGATATGTTGTGGTGGCAATGGTGTGAGCCAGCACTCCTAACAGACCACCCTGGATCTACACTGAAGCCCTGGGTGGTCTCACCTGTCTCCGAATTTTACATCTTCAAGGGGACCCTCCTGTGAGCTCCAGACATGCACATCCAGTGGCCAACTGTCCCTCTCCTTGGGGGCCTTGGCAGTCTGCCAGGCATTAGCATTCACTTGCAAATTTAGCATGTACATGGAGTGATCCCAGGACATATATATGGTAAAGAGACCCAAGCAAGGGCAGAACAGCGCTGATATTGATGGTGCGCTGCCTTTTAACTAAAGAAGGGGGAAATCTGAATACGTGTTTATTTACATACGTAAGGAAGAGCAAGGCTTGGTTACAGAAGTGTCATTCCTAACTTGTCTCACTCTCCTTGCTACCTTCTTTTGCTTGCGTAGAATCACCCCCAAGTAAACCACCTCCGTCTAAATTCTTGCCAGGTTTTGTCCTCAGGGTTCCTACGCTGAGACATCTACTATGTCCAGAACCTGCTCCTCCCACGGTCTTTCCCATCTCAGTAAAGGGCAGCTCCAAACTTCCTGCTGCTCAGGTCAAAAACCTTGAGGTTTTTTATTTTGATTTGATTTGATTTTTTGATTTTTTTTTCTCTTGCACCCTATACCCAATTCATCAGTAATTCCTCTTGGCTCTACCTTCAAGATAAATGCAGGCTCTAGATGTTTCTCCAAATGCTTCTCACTGTTTCTATTGCTACCCACATGGGCTAGGCCTGCATTACCTTCTCCCTGTGTTAGCACAATCGCTTGCTAACTGGTCACCCTGCTGCTGCCCCTACAGCCTGTCCTCTGCATAGAGTGCTCCGGTTAGTCAAATCATCAGCCACAGTCTTCCTCTGCTCCAAATCTGCCAGTGGCTTCCAGAATCACTCAGAGAAAATCCAAATGTCCTACTACGATCTACAAGGCTCTCCAGCAGCTGCACCCCCTCTGACTTAATCTTTCCATCTTCTCTAATTTTGACATACTCAAGGGACAGAAGGAAGGCCAGTGTGGCCAGACCCAAGTGAATGAGGGGGAGGGAGGTCCAAGTGTGGGGTGAGGGAAACCGTCCCCTTTGCCCTGGAAGGTTCACTGAGGGAGCAACTCACAGCAAGAGAAAGAGATGACAAATTTATTTCCCTTACACACGAGAGAATCACAGAGTGACTACCCAATATCCCAGTGGGGTCTAGAAGTTTACATACTCTCATTTTAGGGCAAAAGGGGAGATGAGGAATATAGGTAATTCTGTTTAGGGGCAATAAATGGTTACTAGTGAGGTTGAATAAATACTTGGGAGAATGAATAGATGGAGGGGAACAGATTGATTCTCTCCAGAAACTAAATGAACCTGAGAGACAGGTATTGTATTTAAGATGATTTGGGCCAGGTCTGGTTGCATCCTTGATCCTCTTTCCTGCAATATATTGAGATAACTGGGAGGGGAAGGCAAGTCGATTGTTCTTTTTGATGGGTCTGGTTTTTTGTGAAGACAGAGGGAAGGCCCCTTCCAAGGCCTGTTGATGTCTAAGGTCCTTTGATTCAGAATATTCTTTATGCCAAGGCGTTATTTTGGGGGTGAAATTTCCTGAGCTCCTTCACGAGGAAAGGGTGAGACGCCGAGGTCTGCCCCTCCAGGTTGGGAGCTGAGGCTGCGCTGTTTGTGGGCAGCCCAGGACGACGACTAAGCATGCGGGGCCACCCGGCCTGGCCGCGTCTGCCCCGTGGGGCTAGGCCGATGGGCCACATTTGCTCTAGCGACCCCACCGGGGCAGCCAGGACCGTGCGGCTTCACCCTCCGAGACTGTCCCTGCTGAGCCCCGCTCCGCTGCCCCCATTCGCCCCCGCATCCCTGACCCCGCTCCGCTCCGTGCTCACTTCCGAGAGGGAGGCTGGGATCGTGCAGGGCCTCGCGGCGCAGGGAAGGAGTTGGAGTCCTGTCCTGGTTTTAATGGGAAAGCAGCGCACGGTTTTAAGGGGAAGTGCGTCGGGCTTTGCCTTTGGCACGAGCTCCCTGGGCTGGAGGAGATGGCAGTGGGGACAAGGAGCCGGCTGCGAGCCGTCAGGAGGAGGCTCCTGCTCGGGTGGGACTGCGGCAACGAGGGCGGTGAGCGACGGCTGGATGCGGGACACGCTTCGGGAGGAAGAGCCCGCGGGACTCACCGGTGTGTTGGACGACTGGTGGGAGCGACTGGGGGCGGCGGGGAAGGACAGGAGGGTGCACTGAGAACGGGGGGTGGAGAGCCGGGGGGGGGAGGGTGAGAAGGCCGCTGGGATTACGAGTCTTGGGGACAGAAATGGGGGGGGGGTGACCTTCCAAACAGCAGAGCTGGCCGAGACTGAGGAGAGAAGGCGCTGTCACTGAGAGCAGAGGTGCGAGGAAGGAGACGGGTGATTCCCTCGTCTGTACCCTATTATGGTGCATACGGAAAACTGGATGTATTTCAACAACTGAAATCATGAGGTTGATCTTCGGTGTAGGTACAACGTGGGAAAAAAAAATCAGACCTCTGGGCCACGTGTATTGTGAACCCAACTGCATGTTTGCGTGAGTTTGTGCATCTAGAGGTTTCCAGAAGGACACGGCCAACCACACCCACGCGACGGCTTAGCAGCGGCTCCCTCTGGGCCCAGGGCTGACAGGAGGACGGGAAATAGAGGGATTTACTTTTATTTCTCTGCGCATTGCTTGCATATTTTGTTTATTCCTTCATTTATTTTATTTCTTTATTTTGTTTTGTTTTAGGAAAGGCATGTGTTCCTTGTAGTGTGCAATTTCTGGAGCCCACACCTGTTTGCCAGAGGCTGTGACTCAGGTCAGGCACAAAGAAGGGTGGCGGGGCAAGAGGGGCCCACGTCCTGTGCGCCCTGGGGCAGATTCCAACGGGCTGGCGGGGAGGGGGGCGGGTGGGCACCCGCCGGTGGTTAGATCCCGCTGTGTTTTCCTCTTCTGTTCCTCACCCCTCCCCTTATGAACCACAATCTAGGTGGATCCCTGGAGGCACCAGGAGGGGCCACTCTGGCCCTCGGTCATTTCCTCTTTTGTGGCGAAGGATTCGCTTTAGGATTAGTTATCTAGCTATGCAGAGCTGCCCCAGGGCTCCAGAGGTGAGGTGAATAAAAGAGATCCACCTTTCTTCAGTCTCTTTTTGCTTTGTCTTCCCCAGTGGGGTGCCAAGGACTGGCCTGGGGGCACATTTCCAAAAATTCCTTTGATTATTTAGAAAAAGCCTTACATAATTTAACCAGAGGGACTCCTGGAACCAAATGTACTGTGGCCACAGGCTGCGCTGAACGGAAAGTTCAAATTTAGTGAGTAGGGTTTTTTTTTTTTTTTATTAATTACCTGCCTCAGTCTCGCAGTGAGGGGTCTCTAAAGACTGCACTGTAATGCCTTTGCTGGTCCTGGAGGCCCCTTGGGGTAGCTTTTATGTGAACTCAGTGTCTTGGGTGAGTCCATGCTCTGGGAGGCTGGCAGTGCCAACCCAGGGAACAGGAGTGGACGGGTGACTGGGTCAGGGGTGGCTCCCAGGGAACCCTGGCCTGGTAGGTGGCCAACTCGGGGACTCTCTGTTGCGATCTCTCTGAGGTTAGGCTGATTGAAAGAGTCCCAAAGGCCCAGGGTGACCAAGGCCTCTTGAAGATTCTTGTCATTCTCAATAAGTACTTTAAAAATACATTTTCTTACTTGGGGAACTCCTCAGAAACCATTTCAATATTATTACTGATTGCTTTGTGTGTGTTTTCTAAAAAATGCAGATAACTCACTCCCTAGTTTGTTTTCTTAGTGAGCTCTGTCCTCTAGCTTCTCAAGACCGAAGGGTCAGGAATGCAGCTGCCTTCCTGTCTTGGCAAACAGTGGGGTGAGGCTGGTTTCCACGTGAGAAGCACCCCCGTGCCTGCGTGCCAGCAGTGCTGCAGACTGCAGGGGCTCAGCCACGAAGGGGATGATCCTAAGCCGGGCTGTGGAGGACGAGTTGGGTCCTGGGGTGCTGGGTTCCCTGGCAACACATTGCAGGGGTTGCCTGGGGAAGTCTCTCAGGAAAGACACCTCCAGGCAGTGAGGAGGGCAGGACTGACCACCGTGTGGCTGCCACTGAGGCTGATCCTGCAGGGAGTTCTGCTCCCAAAGTGAGACAAGAAGGCTGGGCCTTGGCATCCCTGTTTCTTTTTACTTTTTAAAAATGAGGCTACTTGCGAATTAAAATGACACATAGGGTGCACTGATTTGTGCAACTGCTCATACAAGGACAGGGACATGTAGACTCTAGACAGTAATCTCTGCTGGTTCATCAGTCTTGGACACTCCTCATTTCATCAATGAAAAATTATTCTTAGTGGGCCCTGTGCTAATTAACAAACCATCTGGTGTTGATTGGAGATAAAGAGCTGTAGTGGGCTTTTGTTGAGCCTTTCAAATATAGGTTCTAATCACCTCGGGAGATTTGTATTTCTGATTTAGCAGAGGTGACTGCCCCTAGGACGAAGACTGAAATTAAGTCACATGAACAGATCGTGCTGAAGGATTTTGAAGTAATTTACAGGCACTGTAACACACTCTTCAAGCCGTAGCTCTTGAGAAGACCAGTGTGTTGTAGCTCAAACTCGGTCCAACAATAATGTTCATTATTACATGCAGCATCTTCTGCTCGGTAAGTCAGGAAAGTGAGCACTCAGTTTTGGAAAGCTTTTTGTCCAAAATGGTTAACATATTTATAATGGGGGCTTACAGGGATCAGCTAATGTTCTCTAGAACATTCATTTGTGCCAAGCAGCCCCTTCTCCACTGATGTCACATCAAGGATATTTTACTGCAGAGGGCACCAAATACACCCCCTCATTATTTTTTCCTTAAAAAAAAAAACAGGACAAATTAGTGACCTGGAAGATTGGAATGAAAACACATCAGAGAAATCATTGTTTTGAGAGATCTTTTCAGCTTAATTAATTCACATTGGCTGCCCACATTCATTTTAGGTCTGGAGGCAATTTTGAAATAAAATGTTATGACAGAGATCATAACAAAGATTTGGGGCAAAGAGTTCTGTTTGCTGAGCTGTCACTCAAGTTAAACAAATGTCAACAGGGAATCCTTGGGCAAATTAACTTTCCACTGAATGGGTTCTTTTATCTCGTCCATCTGCATTCAGTCCCATGGGTACTTTCAGACTGGGCTCACAAGTCAGAGACACATAATGAAGGAGACTGTTCAAAAAAAAAAAAATTCAACTGTTCATTTGGGAAAATTTGGTCCTGGTCTAAAATTCTTTCTCTATCAATTTCAAGGAGTCTAAAAAATCTATCACCAGTTCTTCAAAAAGTTAAACGTAGAATTACCCTATGACCCAGCAATTACATTCCTAGCTACGTACCCCAAAGAATTGAAAACAGATACTCAAACCTATACTTCCACACAAATGTTCATAGCAGCATTATTCTCAACAGCCAAAAAGTGGAAATTACCCAAATGTCCATTAACTGAGGAATGGATAAACAAAACGTGGCATATACACATAAGAGAATATTACCAAGTCATAAAAAGAAATTAACTACTGATATGTGATACAACAGAAATGAACCTCAAAAACAGGCTAAGTGAAAGAAGCCAGACAAAAGTCACCTATTGTATGATTCCATTTATATGAAATATCCAGAATAGGTAAATCCATAGAGACAGAAAGCAGACTAGTGGTTGCCAGGGGATGGAGTTGGAGACGGGCATGGGGTTTTCTTTTGGGGTGATGAAAATGTATTGGAACTAGATAAAGGTGGCACATTTGTGAATGCACTAAATGCCACTGAATTG
Organism: Lemur catta; assembly: GCF_020740605.2. Classification (NCBI taxonomy): domain Eukaryota; kingdom Metazoa; phylum Chordata; class Mammalia; order Primates; family Lemuridae; genus Lemur; species Lemur catta. The sequence goes on along the minus strand of NC_059130.1, from coordinate 120,817,210 downwards.
TACTCTTTGAAAAAGTTAATGTTACGATGTATTATGGTAATTTCACCCCAATAAAAATTTTAAAAAAATCATGTTCTCTATAAACAAATATTTGGTGGTCTGGGAAACAGAATTTCCTGAATATCCAAACAACCTTTTCTGGGCATCTTCCCAGCCATCCAATAGGTTTCCTGGGCCAGCCCGAAGTCGCCTTGGCGTTGCAGCAGGGAGGCGCCAAGTTCGTTCCTCTTTCCTTGCGTCTGCTTTACCCTTCCCTCCTGCAGCCCTCTGCAGGCCAGCTGTTTGCAGTCACACCCGGACCTTGCATGGAACTAGAAAAAGAAATCTGCACAGTACTTTTTCTGACCACTGGATGTCGTGAGCACACAATATATCTTCAGCTGGAAAAACTGCATTCTTAGGGGAGAGCAGTCTCCTTAAATATGGCGGTGGTTCTCAGGACTTCAGGGGACAAGTTGTTTCATTTTCACAAACATGACACTGAGACAAACAAAATGCATACAGATAAGCAAAAATACAGCACTGGCTTCTGCTTTGTGTTTTCCAGAATATTTTAATGGAGCAGTAGTTGTGGGAGGAAAATAAAAATCTAAAATAAGGTGTTCTTGGGGGCACTTTTCCAGAATCTGATCAAGAGCCAGGCACAGCGCTCATAGTCCCAGCTACTGAGTTCGAGGCTGTAGTGTGCTATGATCACACCCATGAATAGCCCCTGCACTCCAGCCTGGGCAATGTAGCGAGACCCTGTCTCTTCTAAAAAAGAATTCTGACCAAGAAAGGTTAGCAACCTAGTACCCTTTGCCCTCAGATGGGATGAGGCTCTGCTCGCCTAACACTTTAAATTAAAGACAAGCAGATGCTCATTGTCACTGTCATTTTCCAGTGACTGGTCTTTTAATTTTACTAGAGAGCAATTTCCTCATAAATTTTCCTGCATAGAGTTGACCCCACTTCAGAACTGTGTGATTATGGAATTTTCAGCTATATGTGGCATCAGTACTTCCTCACTGATAAAAGTATTCTTGGCTTCCCTCGAAACTGGGTAGCTCAGAGAGGGCTGAATGTGCAAACAAGTGCCTTTAATATTTCTTCTTGGCCGTGGGAAATTGTCCGCAATAATAGCATCATTATCATTTGTTTTTAATTAGGAAATTAAGTAGGAAGTAAATTTGGGCTCTTGATAGGGTAAATCTAACTCTTCCAAGGACACCAGGGTCATTTACACCCGTGGGTGGGTCCACCTGCACGTTAGAAGGATTTTCAAGGTTCTTAAAAGCCTCTTCATGTTCATCAGGTCATAGTGTGGAAATGTGGGCTCAGAGAAATTGAAGTCAGGGAGCTGAAAAACTCCAATTGGGAAGGAAATATGCACAAATTTGGATAAGACCTTTAAAAATATATTTTTATTTCTATGGGACTGGGCACAGTGGCTAATACCTGTAATCCCAGCACTTTGGGAGGCCAAGACAGAAGGATTGCTTGAGGCCAGGAGTTCAAGACCAGCCTGGGCAACATAGCAAGACTGTCTCTACAAAAATTTAAAAATTAGCCGGGTGTGGTGGCGCATGCCTATAATCCCAGTGGCTCAGGAGGCTGAGGTAGGAGGATTGCTTGAGCCCAGAAGTTTGAGGCTGCATTGAACTATGAAGACACCACTGTACTCCAGCCTGGGGGACAAGGCAAGACCCTGTCTCAAAATAAATAAATAAAAAAGAAATAAAACTATACTTTTATATTTTACATATTTATATATTTTATATATTTAACCCCACAAATGATGAGAGGGAATGTTTTTAACTTTGAAAATGCACCCAAATTCTTCCCATTCTTTTTTTTTATGCCCAGCTAATTTTTAAATTTTTTTAGAGACAGGATCTTGCTATGTGGTCCAGACTAGTCCGAAACACCTGACTTCAAGCGATCCTCCCACCTTAGTCTCCCAAAGTGCTGAGATTGCATGAGCCACTGCACCCAGCCAATCTTATTTTTAATATTTTTTCCCTCTAACTGGAATTTAACTTATATATATATATATATATATATATATATATATATATATTTTTTTTTTTTTTTTTTTTTTTTTTTTTTGTGACAGAGTCTCACTCTGTTGCCCAGGCTAGAGTGCCGTGGCGTCAGCCTAGCTCACATTCTTCTGCCTCAGACTCCCAAGTAGCTGGGACTACAGGCATGCACCACCATGCCTGGCTATTTTTTTCTATATATATTTTTAGTTGTCCATATAATTTCTTTCTATTTTTAGTAGAGATGGGGTCTCGCCCTTGCTCAGGCTGGTTTCGAACTCCTGAGCTCAAACAATCAGCCCGCCTCAGCCTCCCAGAGTGCTAGAATTATAGGCGTGAGCCACCGCGCCCGGCCATAGCTTCTGTATTAAACTTTTTTTTAAGTTAAGAAAGAAGGTCAAAGAATTAAGTAAGAAATAAATTGAGGCTTTTGATAGTTTAAACCTAACTTTTCCAAAGATACCAGGGTCATTTATACCCATGAGTGGGTCCATCTGCAAGTTTTAAGGACTTTAATTATACTTAAAAGCCTATTCACAGATGAGCCCAGTGTCATGTGCCTGTAGTCCCAGCTACTGGGGAGGCTGAGGAGGGAGGATCTCGTGAGTCCAGGAGTTTGAGACCAGCCTGGGCAATATAGCAAGACCCCATCTCTTTAAGAAAAGCTTAGAAAAGTGATTCATGACTGAAATATTATATATTTGTGGATATATTACTTAAGAATGCATTCAGATGTAATCAACAGAACACGTAACTACAAGGGACTTAATAAAAGAGGGGTTACTTTCCTTGGAAAACAAGATGTCTGGAGGCAGTTGCTGGTGCTGCTTCAGCTGCTCGAGGAAGCCTGTGTCAGGTCCGGCCTTTCGGCAGACTGTTGTCCTAGTTCTTTGGCTCCTTGCTTAGAAAATTCACAAGTAGGGCCAGTGTGACGGAGTGACCACAGACAGGAAGCAATTCCACACAAACAGCTTTTACTGCAGAAAAGAAGGGAGCTATGCAAAGCAAGGGTATGTTCCAGAGAGGAACTAGTGGAGAAAGACCCTAAGGACTCCTAGGAGGTTTCCTTTTATTGGCCTGGTATGGGGTGTGTGTGGGGGGGCGGTTACTGGAGGTGTGGGGCGTTACCAGGTGATTGATATACATGATTGACAGGTGTTTTTATAACGAAGTTGCAGCTGCACAGGTGTGTGTGCCTCAAACCTCACATTCCTGCTGTTTGTGGTTGTTAGCTGCCTTCTCCTGAAGTCCCTTCCCTGGCTTCTCTGCCCCTAGGAACCTCTGTCCTGGCCTGTATCTGCCACCTGCAGATTTGGTCCCTGCCTAACACTTTTGGGGACCCAAATTCTGCCTCTTATTCTGATCTGCTGTCATTAGCATGCCGGTGTTCTGTCCTCGGGGTCACAAGATAGCTGCCACAGCTCCAGGCATCAGACCTGATTTTAGGGCCAACGAAGGGAAAAGAAGCAATGTTGTCAAGCTCTCCTGCTCTTCTCTTGTAAGTTTTTTATAAGAAAGCAAATCCTTTCCCCAAAGTCTCTCCAGCAGATTTCTTTGTGTGTCTCATTAGCTAAAAGTGAGTGACATAGCTTCTCTTAGCTACAAGAGGAGCTGGGAAGTGGGCAAGGGGAAAGGGATGGATAAGTCAGCATTGGTGCCTGCTACAGTTGAGTCAATAAATTGGAAGAGATTGATCAATACAAACATGACACTCACATGAGGGACCCAAAAAGCCCAGCAAATGTAGGCTGAAAACTAGGAACGTCTTAGGAAGATCATTCATTCCTGTTTTGTTTAGGAGTTTTAGATCTAAGTTTATGAAGGGCACTGGCTTATAATTTTTTTTCATGCTGTCCTTGTTAGATTTTGATGCCAAAGACATACCAGCTTCATAAAATGAGTCAGAGAAAGTTGTCTGCTTTGGGCAAACTTCTCCCGTAAAGGGCTGGTTGGTAAACATGTGGGTCGTGCAGACCCTGCAGTCTCCACTGTGACTGCTCCGTGCAGCCATCACAGCGAGAGGCTGGCCACAGACGGTACGTAAACGCCACGTCGCGCCCTCACCTGTGGTTTACCTGTCCCTGTCTAGGCTATGTTTTGTGTAAACTGGGATTATTTGTTTGTTTCTTTTTTTTTTTTTTTTTAAGACAAAGTCTTGCTTTGTTGCCTGGGCTAGAGTGAGTGCCATGGCGTCAGCCTAGCTCACCTCAAACTCCTGGGCTCAAGCGATCCTCCTGCCTCAGCCTCCTGAGTAGCTGGGATTACAGGCATGCGCCACCATGCCCAGCTAATTTTATATATATATATATATATATATTTTAGTTGGCCAGATAATTTCTTTCTATTTTTAGTAGAGACGGGGTCTCGCTCTTGCTGAGGCTGGTCTCGAACTCCTGACCTCGAGCGATCCACCTGCCTCGGCCTCCCAGAGTGCTAGGATTACAGGCGTGAGCCACCGCGCCCAGCCTATTTGTTTGTTTCTTAAATGTTTAGGGGAGGGAGGGAGGGACAAGGGCAATATACGTAACCTAAACCTTTGTACCCCCATAATATGCTGAAATTAAAAAAAATGTTTAGGGAAACTTGCCTGTAATACGTCATGGGGTTGTTTTTGATTCATGAGAATATTTTTCAACTGTTGGTTCAATTTCTGTAATGATTACAGAACTATTCTGGTTGTCTCTTCCTGAGATTTATTAAGTTATATTCTCATAGGAATTTGTCCATTTGATCTAAGTTTTCAAATTAATGACAAAGAAATTGTCATTATTAACTTTTTTATTGTGGTGAAATATACACAACATAAAATTTACCATTTTAACCATTTTTAAGTGTACAGTTCAGTAGTGTTAAATACATTCACATTGTTGTGCAGCCAATCTCCAGAACTCTTTACCTTGCAAAACTGAATATTTAAACCATTTTTATTTATCTATTTATTCTGAGACAGGGTCTTGCTCTGTTGCCTGGATTAGAGTACAGTGGCATCATCATAGCTCACTGCAATCTCAAACTCCTGGGCTTAAGCGATCCTCCTGCCTCAGCCTCCCGAGTAGCTGGGACTACAGGCATGCGCCACCATGCCCGGCTAATTTTTTCTATATAGATTTTTAGCTGTCCAAATCATTTCTTTCTATTTTTGGTAGAGATGGGGGTCTCACTCTTGCTCAGGCTGGTCTCGAACTCCTGACCTCGAGCGATCCACCCGCCTTGGCCTCCCAGAGTGCTAGGATTACAGGCGTGAGCCACGGCGCCCGGCCTAGCAGTAACTATTACAATTCATTCCATTGTATGAATATACCACCACTTATTTACCCATTTTGCTGTCAGTGGATACTTAGGTTGTTTCTACTTTGGGGTTATAATGAATAGGGTTGTTATGAACATTTGTACATGCCTTTTGGTAACTAAATGTACAGGTTTCATTTGGGTATATACCCATGAGCAGAATTGTTAGGTCACAGGGTTTGCATATATTCGACAGTTTTCTAAAGTGGCTGAACCAATTTCATGTACTCTCAATAGCAATGTGTTAATATGAGAGTGTGCACTGTTTTGAAATCTTGCTGACATTGGTATTGTCGTCCTTTCAAATTTCTGCCAGCATGGTGGGGATGAATTTGTAGTGGCATCTCATTATAGTTTTAATTCTCATTTCTCTTGTCACTAAAAAGCTTGAACGTTTTCAGTTGTTCATTGGCCATCTGGAAATCCTCTTCCGTAAGATGACGCAAGTCTTGGCCTTTTTGTCTATGAGCTACCGGATTTTTTTCTTATTTATTTGTAAGAGTTCTTTATATATTCTGAATGAGTCCTTTATTGGTTATAGGTACTGAAAACATCTTTTTCTATTACGGGGCTTGACTGCTCACTTGGTACAGTATGTTTTGATGAACTAAAGTTTCTAATTTTAATGTTCAAATAATCTCTTTCTTTATATCTGGTTTAAGAAATTCTTGTCTATTCCCCCATTTATTGAGGTCTTAAATTTCTCCCAACAATCTTTTATTAGAGTTATTCATCAGTGTTTGCTGTTTTCTGATGCCACTGTAGATTGTATAAGTTTTTAAAAAATAGACTTAATTTTAGCATAGTTTTAGATTTATACAAAAGTGACAATGATAGCACAAAGAGTTACTGTAGTGTAATCCTAGCACTCTGGGAGGCCGAGGCGGGAGGATCACTCAAGGTCAGGAGTTCGAGACCAGCCTGAGCAAGAGCAAGACCCTGTCTCTACTAAAAATAGAAAGAAATTAGCTGGACAACTAAAAATATATAGAAAATATTAGCTGGGCATGGTGGCGAATGCCTGTAGTCCCAGCTACTTGGGAGGCTGAGGCAGGAGGATGGCTTGAGCCCAGGAGTCTGAGGTTGCTGTGAGTTAGGCTGATGCCACGGCACTCACTCTAGCCTAGGCAATAAAGCGAGACTCTGTCTCAAAAAAAAAAAAAAGAAAAGAAAAAAAATTTTAAATTTCAGGCTGGTGTGTTAATGCTTTCCTGTAATCCCAGCACTTTAGGAGGTGGAGGTGGGAGAATTGTTTGAGACCAAGAGTTTGAGGTTTAATTAAGCTATAATGATGCTACTGCACTCCAGCCTGGGCAACAGAGCAAGACTCTGTCTCAAAAAATAAAATTAAAAAAAATTTTCACTTTCTGGTTGTTTGTTGCTGTTATATAGAAATACAATTGGATTTTATATACTGACTTTGTATACATCAACTTTGTATACTCATTGCTTAATTGTCATAGTTTATTTGTTGATCTTTTGGATTTTCTATGTAATCAATTATGTCATCTGTAAATAAGACAGTTTTGTTTCTTCGTTTCTGATCCCTAAAATGTTCCCCCTTTATTGCACTAGCCTGAATCTCCAGGAAGATTTTAATATTCTCAGTGGTAGCAAGCATCCTAGTTTGTTTCCCAATCTCTGGAGAAAACTTTTAATATTTCATCATTAAGTCTGGTGTTTGCTGTAGTTTTTTGGGTAGGTATTCTTTATCAAATTGAGAAAATTCCTCCTTTTCCCCTAGTTTCCTTTTATTTTTAATTTTTTTTTTGAAATTAGGTCACTCTGTTGCCCCGCTAGAGTGCAGTGGCCAGATCACAGCTTGCTGCAGCCTCGAACTCCTGGGCTCAAGTGATCCTCCTGCCTCAGCCTCCTGAGTAGCTGGGACTACAGGCATGAGCCACCACACCTGGCTTGCCCCTAGCTTCCTAAGAGTTTCTGTTTTCTAATTGTAAGTAGATTTTAATTTTCTCTTTTGGATGGTGAATTTTGTCAATTGATTTTTCTGTACATGTTGAAATGTTTTTAATATCTTTTTCTCCTTTATTTTTGTTACATTGATTTTCATATGTTAAACCAACCTTGCATTCCTGGTACAAACCCAACTTTTAGTGATATATTAATTTTTTTATATACCCCTGCTTTGGTGATCTCAGATGCTTTCTAAGAAATTTTCCAAAAAAAAGAAGAAATCGGCCGGGTGCGGTGGCTCATGCCTGTAATCCTAGCCCTCTGGGAGGCTGAGGTGGGTGGATCGCTCGAGGTCAGGAGTTCGAGACTAGCCTGAGAGAGACCCCATCTCTACTAAAAATAGAAATAAAAATTATCTGGACAACTAAAAATATCTATAGAAAAAATTAGCCAGGCATGGTGGCGCATGCCTGTAGTCCCAGCTACTTGGGAGGCTGAGGCAGTAGGATCGCTTAAGCCCAGGAGTTTGAGGTTGCTGTGAGCTAGGCTGACGCCACGGCACTCACTCTAGCCCAGGCAACAAAGTGAGACTCTGTCTCAAAAAAAAAAAAAAAGAAGAAGAAGAAGAAAAAATCGTGTAACATATCTAGTTTTCTCGGCGGCAGGTTTGCTTTACAATAAGTCAGACTGCCTTTGCAGAAGTGGAAAGTCTTAGAGATTTTAAATTTCAGTGTATCTGTGACATCCTCTTTTTTTTTTTTTTTTTGAGACAGAGTCTCACTCTGTTGCCTGGGCTAGAGTGCCGTGGCGTCAGCCTAGCTCACAGCAACCTCAAAGTCCTGGGCTCAAGCGATCCTACTACCTCAGCCTCCCGAGTAGCTGGGACTACAGGCATGCGCCACCATGCCTGGCTAATTTTTTCTATATATATATTTTAGTTGGTCAGATAATTTCTTTCTATTTTTAGTAGAGATGGGATCTCACTGTTGCTCAGGCTGGTCTTGAACTCCTGACCTCAAGCAATCCACCTGCCTCGGCCTCCCAGAGTGCTAGGATTACAGGCGTGAGCCACCGAGCCTGGCCGACATCCTTTTCATTTTTAGACCAATCTGGCAGAGGTTTGTGTGGGCACAAAGTAAAGGCCTCTGCATTTGTGAGGCAGAGGCTCCTCCTACACGCCAGACTGTGACTCAGCCACACGTCGACTCTTGTCTTGGGTGACAGTGATGGTTCCTCTAGCTCCTGGCAGATTGACCACACTGGGCCCCTGGCCCTTCCCCTTAGTGCTGCTGACCGTTTTACAGGTTACCAGGGATGTTCTGGTCTTATCCGCCAACTCTGGTCACACCACTGTGGCCATGAAGAGCTTCGAAAGTGCCTGGCAACCGTGCTTTCTCCAGGCAGATTAGCCCTCGTTTGTTTTGTCCCTCCACACCCTCCCTCGTGCGTTTCTTGCCATTGCTGAGTTATTACTCTGTTCTCTGAAGTCTAAATCCGGTTTCCAGCAATTCCTGGTGTAATTTAGCTTAGCACTCCCCTACATCCTTGTGGTAGGCTGAAGAATGGCTCTCCCAAAATGGTCACATCCTAATCGCTGGGGACCTGTAAATGTCACCTCATGGGGCAAAGGATACTTGTGGATGTGACTGAGTTAAGGATCTGGAGATGAGGAGACTATCCTGGGTTACCTGGGTAGACCCTAAATGTAACCACAAGGACCCTCATAAGAGGAGGTCAGGATCAAAGGAGGAAGCCAGAGATTGGAGCAATTGGAGGAAGAGGCCAGAAGCCGGGGAGTGCAGCTGGCCGCTAAGGGCTGAAAAAACTCAAGGGAGCAGATTATCCCTGCAGAGCCTCTAGAAGAAACTAGCCCTGCCCACACCTTGGTTTAGCCCAGCGAAACTGAATTCAGATTTCCAACCTCCAGATGTGTAAGAGAACAAATTTGTGTTAAGCACTGAGGTTTTAGCGATTTGTTACAGCAATGACAGGAAACTGATACAGTCTTCTACTTGCATAACCAGCAAGTATGGGTATGGACTTGGAATTGCTTATTGGCCAGTGAAGGGTGGAGCTGAAAGACAGACAAACCTGCCCTACAGAAGTGACTGGGGCTGGAGTATATTTAAGGGTTATCAGCAAGACTCTGGCTACTCCAAGGAGTAGAAGGTCCAGCTGGCAGAAGATGCAAACAGAACATCTAATTCCAAGAGCAGGACCTGCGGTGAGTTTGCAGGGAGAAGGGGCATAGAATGTGGATGGCAGGCTGAGCTATGAATAGTTTTTACGTATTTGGCTCCTTTTCGCTTATACCTAGATTAATAATAGAAGAGGATTTCCACCAGGGTTTGGGGTGGGTGTTTTTGGCTGTGGGTTACTGGTACCCAGTGAAGTGGTAGGGTAGTTACACTGGAGGAAAGTGCCTGCTGGTGGTCACCCCGACATGACAGGTGCTGAATTCCAGGAGGACACTTGAGGCTGGAGATGCACTCTGAGACCAGGGAGGCTGGTGAGAGAAAGCAAGGGTGTACTCATGGAATTGGGGCTGGATGTAGCTGGATATTCATGTGATAATTTGGTGTGTCAATGCTTCACTTATATGGACATAGCTGCAAATCAGAAAGGAAACAGAACTTTTTTGTTTGTTTGTTTTGAGACAGGGTCTTGCTCTGTTGCCCAGGCTGGAGTGCAGTGGCAAGATCATAGCTCACTATAGCCTTGAACTCTTGGGCTCAAGTGATCCTCGTGCCTCAGCCTCCCAAGTAGCAGGGACTACAGGCACCACCATCACACCCATCTACTTTTTTTTTTTTTTTTGGAGGCAGAGTCTCACTTTGTTGCCCGGGCTAGAGCGAGTGCCGTGGCGTCAGCCTAGCTCACAGCAACCTCAAACTCCTGGGCTCAAGCGATCCTACTGCCTCAGCCTCCTGAGTAGCTGGGACTACAAGCATGTGCCACCATGCCTGGCTAATTTTTTCTCTATATATTTTTAGTTGTCCAGATAATTTTTATTTCTATTTTTAGTAGAGACAGGGGTCTCGCTCAGGCTGATCTCGAACTCTTGACCTCGAGCGAGCCACCCGCCTCGGCCTCCCAGAGTGCTAGGATTACAGGCGTGAGCCACCGCGCCCGGCCTCACACCCGTCTACTTTTAAAATATTTTGTAGAGATGGGGTCTCACGGTTGCTCAGGCTGATTTCGAATTCCTAGGCTCAAGTGATCCTCCTATCCCAGCCTCCCAAAGTGCTGGGATTACAGGCTTGAGCCACCGTGCCTGGGCCAGGAAATAGAAATTTTTTGAGTAGTCTAAAAAGGCATTTGAGGGTTTGCATACTTTAGCTAGATGACAGTCTCTGTGCTCTCAGTTCAGCTCCGTCCATTCTTCTTGTACATGTAATTCCAAGAAGTGTGGTCGTCTGGTCTCTGGCCAAACAGATCCGAAACAGCACACGGGAAGCCAGGAGATGAAGTTAGACAAACAAACAACCCTAAGGGGCAACAGTTGGCAGCCTATGTTGGCCATGGTAATGATAAAATCAACACATACACATTACTGCTCCCACCACCCAGCCCTTCCTGGGAACCTGCAAATCTCCCTACCATCCACCAACTTCCAGGGTTAACACCTGGCAGAGCAGGGGGCTTCCAGACCCTGTGACAGCACCCAGTCTAGCTTCCATTCTAGTTGGTCATGCTCTTGCCTTATGGTCGTTCAGATTTTGCATATCACGAGTGAGCATGTATGTGTATAACTTTAATAACTGAGTAAGTTAGGTGACATTTCCCCCTCAATATCTGATATAAGAAATCCAAAAACATTACAGTTAGGGGTTATTTCATGTAGGGAGAATTGTCTTACATGGTTATAGGCCCGGTAGACATCAGTATGTTACAATGCAGGGTAATAACTGATATATTCGTGCGACTCGTGAAGGCAGAAGGAAGTTCAGCTGAATGTTATTAAGAACAGTTCAATAATACTCAGCTTAATCTATTTTAAAAGTGTGATACATTTTAGAGGTTTTAATCCAAAATGGATTAAATGTCTTGGGCTTATATAAGATTGAGCCTTTAACCATTTAGAAAACTCACTTGTCCAGGAAGACTGACTCATTCTTCAGATTCCAGAGAGCTGGCACTCCCACCTGGAACAGAACCATGGCCTGTGTGTGTTCCTTACAGCCCAAATGTGCATGTTGTGGTGCAGTCAGATTCATTCTTCCACCCGGTCCTGTGCAAACCTGCACATGGGCTCACCCGGGCTGGTGGGGCCTCTCTTCACCGGGGGTCGTCATCCCTCCCTGCTTACCTGGGCTGACCATGCCTCGCAGTTACCTGGGCTAATGGTGCTGCCCTGTTTACCTGGGCTGACAGGACCTCCCTGCTCACCTGGGCTGACCGCGCCTCCCTGCCCTCTTCTTTTACTTTGCCTCGGTGGGCCTTGCCATGCAGCAGGGGTGAAACCAAAGCAGAATAAAAGCTCCTTTCTCCCTTTTGACCTTGTGTTGTAATGAAAATGACATACTTGTCAGCTCATCTCAGACAGCCACTCAAACCATAAGCCCTAGAAAAACAGGCATTTAGAATTAAAAAACAGCCTTGATGAGCTGGGTGTGTGGCTGGATGAAAGCAGAAGGAAGTTCAGGGTAAAAAGGGCCACACTAAAAAAACAATAACAAAAACAAACCAAAGCAAACATTGTGCCTCACAAGTGCACGGAGAAGACTCCTGTTCAAAGCTGATGGAAAATTTTAGGACAGAAGAAGACAATGGGTAAGAAATTAGGCAACAAAAGTGACCTTGTCGGATCCTGAGTCCTTCCTGTCATTGGGAGTGTGCAGTGCAGAAGAGGGAGGGGCCCTCTCTCCTCACCTCCTAACCCCTTAGCAGATGGCTCTTATGTTCAAGAGTGTCGCTGATCCAACCCCTTTATTACCTTAATTACTCACTTTTACACCAATTCTTAGCATCAGCCAGCTGCACAGACCACTGGCCGCCCAGACTCTTGCCTGAGCCAAAGATACAGAGAACTCAGGGCTCGGCCTGAGACCTGCCCGACGGTGTGTCGCAGAGCGGCTGCAGGACCCTCTGTGTGCTGCCTGTGAGGAGACGCCTGGGGTAGCAAAAGTGCTAGAGCTCAACTATAGCGCCCACCTCAGGGCAGCGAAACCCCATGGGAAATGGGCTGGTGAGCCTCCCAACAGCCCTCCAGCCCTCCTAGCTCTGAAAGCTTCTCTCAGCTCCTCTGATGCCCCAGGGCCTCTCTCTCTCGCCCCTCGGTGCAGCCGTCCCCTTCCCCATGGCCCGGGCTCATCCCAGCTTCCCTGGCTTCTGTCACATCCTGAACTTGCAGCCTCCGCCCATCTGCAGCCCCCTCCCCATTCTTTCTGTGTTTCCCAATTCAGATGGCTCAGTTTGTGTTTTCTGGCCAGTTTGATGTCAAGGGGTCTTACTCTCCTCGGCAGAGGTGGGGTCTCATGATCTATAAGGCAGCCCTTTCTGCAGGTCAGGGCTCAGCAGGCAGGGTGTGACAAACTTAGCAAGGACTGGAGAGTGGGTCCTTTTTAAATTTTATTTTATTTTTCAGTGGGGATAGGGGAAAGTGAGGTTCACTTTCTCTTTTTTTTTTTTTTTTTTTGAGACAGAGTCTCACTCTGTCACCCAGGCTAGAGTGCAGTGGCATCATGGTAGCTCATGGCAGCCTCAAACTCCTGGGCTTTAAGTGATGCTCCTGCCTCAGCCTCCAGAGTAGCTGGGACTATCGGTGTGTACCACCACACCCAGCTAATTTTTCTATTTTTCATAGAGATGGGATCTTACTCTTGCTCAGGCTGGTTTTGAACTCCTGAGCTCAAGTGATCCTCCCTCTCAGCCTCCCAGAGTGCTGGGATTACAGGCGTGAGCCACTGAGCCCTGCAGAGAGTTGGTCTCTAAGGCAGCTGAGGCAAGAGGATGCTTGAGGCCAGCTTGAGGCCAGGAGTTCGAGACCCTGTCTCTACAAAAAGAATTCAAACATTTAATTTCTGCAAACATGGAAAAGAGTTCCATGAGCTGGAGGTTAAGAGTCATTTTTACCTCCAGTTCCCTCACTGACTAACTGGGTGACAAAGTTAAGTCACTTCCTTTCTCCATAAAATGAGGAATCTGAATGGATAATAATGCCATCTGGCACACACCAGGCTCTGCTCCAGACTACTAGGCATACATTTATTGCTGAATCCCCAGGAGTGAGGTACTATCATTAACTCCTTTTAAAGACAGGAAAACTGAGGCACAGAGCAGTTGAGTAACTTGCCCAAGGTCACACAGTGAGTAACTGGCACAGTTGGGATCTGAGCCCTGTCTGGCTTCGGAACCCTAGCTCCTAACCACGCTTTGTTTTCTTTAAGATTCTTTCAGCTCTTGAGCTTTAGGGATCTGTTTCCAGCAAGATCCTTGCAGCAGCAGATGTTCCCTAATTAAATGACAATAGGGAGCCCTTTGAAATGTAAGGAGATCCCAAGTTTGCCTTTAACGTCCTTGTGAAGGTGTGCTGCCATCTGCCATCCCTGGGACGGGCGAGCAATGGGTTAAACGAGGGAGGGAGGGGGTTTGCTCTGTGTCTGGCCAGCGTGGAAACCCCACAGGACCTGGCCTGCCCTCTGGCTCTCTGAAGGGCCTGGGACTTCCGCCTGTCAGCAGGTATAAGCTCGGCAGTTTCTCCCTCAGCTAACTTTAAGGACTATTTAGCCAAGTGGATGCACAAGGATTAGACAATCCATGGAGCCACCTCTGTTGCTTGGTTGGGTGTGTCCTAGGGCTCTGCAGCTATCAGAACAGATCCACGGAGGATCATGGACGCCCCTGCCAGCTCAGGTGGCCCAAAGGAACAGAGTGGGACGTGGCCCATGAGCTGGGACACAGGAGCAAGCACTGCTAAGGACGGGCACCTCTGTGGCTCTAGTTAGGACCCTCCACCTCATGCCCGAACGTGGGGCCAGGCCCTTTCCCCAGGTGCCTGGCTCGAGGCAGCCGTAAGTCCGCAGCAGTGGCTTGTGGCCATTACTGAGACAGGCAGGAGGTTCCAGGTGAAACCCTGCAGGGTTTGCAGGGACCAGCCATGCCCCGCAGCCATTCCGGATGTCCGGTGGCAGGAGAAAGGGCACAGGAAGTGCTGCTGTGCAGGGAAGGCCTTCAAGCTGCCTCTGCCTGCCTTGGGCCTTTTCCCCTCCTGTGGTCACCTGTCTACAATGGCTGTACTGTGTGGCCTTCCGGTGACTTTTCCTAAGTTAACCGAACCCATGGACTACCTGGATGTGGTAATGACTCGGAACAGAGCAGCCACGTGCTCGGGCCACCTGGCCCGACGAACCAAGTCAGAAGAGCCATTGTGGGGAGGATGTTATTGTTTTAGTGGGTGCAGCAAAGGGTGGATCAGCTGGCTGGACACGGCAAATTGTTATTTACAGCTCCTGAGCCTTTAAAAGAAGAGCTTCCCCAGAATCAGTCCTAATCTCAGACCTGCACGCCATGAGGGCCCTGGTGCCTCTTCTGTCCCTGTTCCTCCTGGGCACCCAGGCCCAGCATGGGGCCCAGTGGACCTACTCAGGTAAGCCCCCCACCCCTGCATGGCTCCTCGGCTCCCCCTGCAACAAAGAAGGGAGCAGCCCCCTTCTTGAGGACAAGAGGGGAGCCTGGCACTTCCCAGGGTGGCAAGGCGGCCCCCACACCCGCTGTGGCGTCTGCTGGTTGTGGTTCGGTCGCTGCCTTTCCAAGGTCTCGGAATGTATGGAGAACAAACTGAACTTAAACTTCAAGTAAGGAAAAGAGGAAATAACTTTCTCCTTTCACAACCCCCTGGTTCACTTGTGGGCTTTCTGCTTTGAAATCTTTTCCACCCTCTGTGTTGGCTGGCTTGAGCCCCCTTGTTGCTTTTTTATTTATTATTTATTACTTTTTGAGACCAGATCTCCCTCTGTTGCCCAGACAGAGTTCAGTGACCCAATCACAGCTCACTGCAGGCTTGAACTCCTGGGCTCAACTGATCCTCCCGCCTCAGCCTCCCGACTAGCTAAGACTATAGTATAGGCACGAGCCACCACGCACAGCTAATTTTTAAATGTTCTGTAGAGATAGGGTCCCACTGTTGCCCAGGCTGGTCTCGAACTCTTGGCCTCAAGTGATCCTCCTGCCTTGGCCTCCCAAAGTGCTGGGATTACAGGTGTGAGCCACCACTCCCCACCTGCCTGCATACGCCGCTGCTTCTGATTATAAAAGCTTTTGCTTTATTGTTCTATGTACATGGAGAATAAAGTTCTTAGAAAGGACTCCTGGTAGCCTCACAGAAGGTGCTGCAGGGCTTGGGGGAACTTCCTTCTAGGAAATTTCATGCACATTTTGATAAGAACCCAGTTGCCTTTACATCGTCTCCAGCCTCCCCAAACCAGACTTTTAACATGTGAAATTTAAGATCCTGGCATTTAGCAAGGGTCCTGGCCCGCACGTGAGCCGAAGGTGGGAAGACCGTGTCTGTGGGCTCCGGAACACTGCACACCCTTTCCTGTGCCAGTGAGGGAGCTCCTGCCCGCGGCCCCTTCTCTTCTGCACTGGACAGTGGTGTGGGGCCTCAGGGGAGGCTGGTGGCCACTGGCAGGTGGCAGGAAGAAGGGGCAGACAGTGTTGAGCCTGCTGTCTGCAAAATCTGCCCCTCCCTTGGACACGCGGGAAGCACACATTCAGGGCGGGTGGTATGTCCCATTAAGTCAAGGGCAGTTGTATTAGGGACACCCAGGGAGGCCCAGGAAGTCCAGCTTCAGAGGGGCCGACTCTAACCAATCACTCTGTCCTCGAGCAGAGGCTGTCCCCATACCTGCCAGGTGCTTGGAAGGCACTGGGGCTTTCTGCTTCATCTGGCCCAGCCGAGCTGGGTGCGGTTCCGAAGTTACGGAAGAGAGAATTCAGACAATGAAGGTCTTGTCCTCCCCAGGCTCAGCCAGCCTGGAGACTGTGGGCTTCCTGGAAAGCCACTGGAGGCTCCGGGGGCAGCTTTTGCAAACGCCTTCCAGGAACCTCCGAGAGATGCCCCAGTGTTGACAGGGCCCTGGGCCAGAGCATTTGGATCCAAGAAGGGGCTGTGCTGGAGGCCTCCTGCCTGGTCCCTTGGTCTTGGCATCTGCCTCTAGGAAAGAGTTGCTTAAAAATGGGTTTGAATCACTAAATAGTGAAGAGCAGAGAAATAAAGAATTGACTTTTCCATTGATGGCAAACCCAGAAGCTGTGAGAGGCCCCCGTACGAACACCTTTGCTAAAGCAAGCTACGTACTCACCACAGAGCTACCCCGAAGCGGGGGTGAGGTTGGGTCTTCAATTGCAAATGGCTAAAACCAAGATCTGCAGCTGTTTGGGGGCCAAGTCACCCGTAATGACAACTGGCCTTCATTACTCTGTCCCCTGTGATTATCAATCATCTCTGAAAAGATAAATTTCCTTCCTCGGATTTTGAAAACAATTAACCATTCTAGGTCCTCCCTGAGCCTGATGCTTCCCCAGTTGCCCGGAATCTACAGGTGGAAACACCCAGGTGGTCTTCGCCATGCTGGGGGCCCATAACAGGGGCTGGAGCCAGAAAGTGGGGAGGGGGTTCCTGCAGCACAGGGAGAAGGGGGCTGTGTTCCTGGGGGCTTGGAAGGAAAACTGGGCCATTTAGAGGAAATGAGGAGAAGCCCCCGGCAGCGGCAGAGTCCTACCAAGCCGAGGACCCCATTTATGCATTTATCAGCTGGAAATAGTTCAAAGGAGAGGAAAAAAGTTACGTATAAAAGACTTTCACTGTGTTCAAAACACTAAGTCATGTTCCCAGGGCCAGTGGGTGCCACGGGGAAGTTAGAAGTTGGCGCCCAAGCCCCCAGTCATCAGGGTCCTGGGAGTTCATTAGATGTCCCGTCAGCCTCCTTGCGGACGCCCTGCGTCTGCTTTCTGGAAGGCCCCTGTGGGCCCGGGGCCCTGGCCTGTGGCCTGCTGAGGGGCCTGCAGCGGGGGCTCGGCTGGGGGGCCTCGGACTGTGACCTGCTCTCTCCTGTCACAGAGGGGGCGCTGGATGAAGCTCACTGGTCGCTGCACTACCCTGCCTGCGGGGGACAGAAACAGTCACCCATCGACCTGCAGACGAGGAACGTGAAGTACAACCCGTCCTTGAGGCCGCTCAACCTGACCGGCTACGGCAGCCAGGCCGGCGACTTCTCCATGACCAACAACGGCCACACGGGTAAGGGTGGGCTTGTGGCACCACAGGCAGCCCTGGCGGTCTGCAGGGGAAGGCAGGTGACAGGCACACCTGCCGGGAGTGGCCGGCACAGAGCCACAGAGCTCCAGAGCTCAGCATCGGGCACTGAGGCCCTGAGGCCTGGAATCCTGATGGCTCCTCCAAAGCCGGCAGCCTCCGTCCGTCCCGCTGGCTCCTTCCCGCTGCGTTATCCTCGCACCCGCGCCCACTCCCACCTGCCCCGCCAGCGCCAGGCAGGACGGGCCATGGTGCCGAGGCAGCTTCTCACCTGTGTCTTCTGTTCATCTGTGCCCTGGGCTGGCCTTCCACAGAGTCCACATATATGTTCATATATGTTCATTCCATATACAGTAATATATATCTATATTCCATATATATTCCATATATATTGAGTCTGATTAGCTCAAAGCTCCTGACAGGTAGGCCCAGTGTTTCTCTGGGGTTTCAAAAGAAAGCTCTAGTTTTGTTCCCTACTAGAAAGGGGGTGAAGGTCAGAGAGGAGAAGCTAGGTTGCGGGACCCCCACTTTGGGAGTCCATTCTGGGCAACTGTAAAATCCACGCTTTACGTTTGCAGAACATCTTCCTGGTGTCCCAAGTGGGCTCATCTCCTCTGAGCCTCATGGCACCCCAAGAGGGGGACATGTTTTAAGTGGGAAACCAGAGGTCTCAGGAGGCCGAGGAGCTCACTCAAGGTCACACAGTCTCTAACGGCCAAGCTGGACCCGGACCCCAGATGTCTATTCCTTGGATACCTCGAGCTCTCACTCCATCACTCCCACCGGGTCGGGTGAGCTTACTGCCTGCCGCACAGGTGTATGGAAGTCACCAGACTTGGTTTTCCTATTTGCACAGTTGAGAAAATAAATCCAATTGCCCTTTGTGCAGCTGGTGAAAGTAGCAAGTGGGAGAAGTCATGTCTGTAATAGGGCTCAGGTATGTGTGGCCAGGAGCCCAGAAACGCACAAATATTTATTCATTTATTTTTAGAGACAGAGTCTGGATCTATTGCTCAGGTTGGAGTGTAGTAGCCTGGATCATAGCTCACTGCAGCCTTGAACTCTCAGGCTCAAGTGATCCTCCTGCCTCAGCCTCCTGGGACCTACAGGTGTTCGCCACCATGCCCAGCTCATTTTTCTATTTTTTTGTGGAGATGGGGTCTCACTGTGTTGCCCAGGCTGGCCTCAAACTCCTAGCCTCAAGCGATCCTCCTGCCTTGGCCTCCCAAAGTGCTGGGATTACAGGCATGAGCTACTGTGCCCAGCCTTACACAAATATTTAATGAAAGTCTCATTCTTATCATTAATGTTGCGCTCCTGTTTCCAAAGTTTACTCTCTGAAGCTTCCAGCAGCTTGGCAAGTGGGGGAGCTCTTCCTCCCGTTCTTGCCCTTGGTGGAAGGGATGGAGCAAAAAGGCCAAAGGAAGAGGAGAAGCTTTGTTAACCCCACCTGGACAGTCACCAGGAGTGATGATTGAGACTCTATTGGTACCACCTGCTGCGTGCGGGGCTCTGTGCTGAGGGCCCAGAAGAGGGCAGGTGTAAAGGGAGAGCCCAGCTTCCCAGGAGCCGGCAATGGCTCCCTCCTTCCAGTTTGCAGAGGTGCCTTCCTCCTCTGGGCTGTTGGATCTCTGTAGGCCGAAAGCCTGTTCCTTTGGGGTCCCCACCTCACACTACAGCATGTCAGAATGCACCCAAAGTTCACATTAATTATATTTTCTAATGTCAAGTATTTTGAAAGATTTTTATAATTTAGCTTTTGCAATTATTTGGCTATACTCTTTACAATGGGCTATATTTTAGCAAGCTCGAAGCACATTGGGAATTCTACTGAAGGAGAAAAAAAACTAATCTACAAATTTCAAACTAATGAAATTTTGATGAATACCAAATTTAACAAAAAAGTTGTCATGATTTGTTAATTTTGATTTTCTAGGTTTCTTTTTGTATCTTGGAACATATATATGTTATTGTTCTATATTATTATATATTTTAATAGACTTTATTTTTTAGAATTGAGCAGAAAATACTGAGAGCAGAGAGTGGGGTTCCCTTTTCCCTGCTGCCCCTCCCCTCAGCATCCCACACCAGAGTGGGACATTTGTTACAGTCGATGGACCTGCACTGACAAATCATTACCACCCAAAGTCCATAGTTTACATTAACGTTCACTCTTGGTGTTGTACCTCCTATGGTTTTGATAGATTTATAATGACAGGTATCCGCCAATAGTTTCAGAGCCACAGAAATGCTCTGTACTGCACCCCTTCCTCCGTCCCTCCCCACTAACCCTTGGCAACCACCGATCCTTTTACTGTCCCCATAGTTTTGCCTTTTCCAGGATGTCATGTACTTGGAATCCTACAGCAGGTAGCCTTTTCAGACTGGCTTTTTTCACTTAGGAATATGCATTTAAGTTCCCTCCATATCTTTCCTTGGCCTGGTAGCTCATTTCTTTTTAGTCCTGAATAACAGTACATTGTCTGCATGAAGGACAGCTTATTCATTCAACTGTTGAAGGGCATCGTGGTTGCTTCCAAGTTTGGGCCATTATGAATAAAGCTATTATATTATAAAATCTGTCTGCACGTTTCTGTGTGGACATAAGTTTTCAGTTCATGTGGGTAAATACCAAGGAGCACGATTGCTGGATCATTTGGTAAGAGTAGGTATACTGTTGTCGGAAACTGGCAAACCATCTTCCGGAGTGGTTATACCATTTTCATTGTGAGTGTTTTGGATCTTGGGCATTCTAATAAGTGTGTAGTGGCATGTTTTCTCTCTCTCTTTTTTTTTTTTGAGACAGGGTCTCACTCTTGTCACCCAGGCTAGGGTGCAGTGGCCTCATCACAGCTCACTGCAACCTCAAATTCCTGGGCTTATGCAATCCTCCTGCCTCAGCCTCCCGAGTAGCAGGGACTACAGGCATGCGCCACCATACCTGGCACTGTTTTCTTAATACATGCTAACGGCTACTCCATTTACTTAGTTCCTTGAAAACAGGGACAATCCCTGATTCATCTTTCTATTGCAGTACCTGCCACAGAGCCTGACATAGAACAGATTGGAAAACATTCACTGAATGGTGCATTTGAGCAGAAAGGACTTACACGTAACAGGATAAACCCCCAACAGCCACCCATGGGTGATGCTGATTTCTCAGCAGGTTTTAATCTTTGAAGACTGAAGGCTGGTTGTGTCTTATTTTTTTTAAAAAAAACTTTATTTAAAAATGTTTTCCACTAGAAAAATTGCAAAAGTAATACAGAGAGTCCCATATACCCTTCTCCCACTTCCCCTAACACTAACATTTTTTAGCCATAGTACAATTATTACCGAACTAGGGAATTAAGATGATACAATACGATTAACTCCAGACCTCATTTAAATGACATCACATTCCTACTCTTGTTTTTCTTCTGGCTCAGAATCAACTCCCAGATCCCACATTGGACTTAGCTGTCCTGTCTCTTTAGTACCCCCAGGCTCTGTCAGTTTCTCAGTCTTTCTTTGACTTTCATGACCTTGACACTTTGCTGATTGCTTCTTGAACACAGCAAGTGCTTGGATGATGTGGTTTTTCTTGTCTGATGAGAAACTGGTTAAATTGGTTTCCCATCAAGGGGAGCAACCTCTTCTGTAAGTTGAGTCCATTTTCTGATCTGGAAGGTGCAGAGAGTTTGACTTTTGGGGATAGATATTTTGGCTTCTCCTTTTCAAAAGCACAGCAACAAGCTCAGAATTGCTGCCATTTTCCAACCTGGCCTGTGCAGGCCTGTCAGTGTAACCAGAACTGACGTGTCTGTCTCCCGGGAACTGTGTTTTGGGGAACTGTAATTGCTCACGTGGTGTTAACTGTCCCTTTAGGAAGCCCTGGCCTGGCCCTCGGCTCCCAGGCTCCCATCGTCGTCGCTCTCAGCACGTCTCCTTTTAAAGGCTCTTCCATCTTTTTCTTGCGAGCATTGATTTTTGAAGCCGGCTACATTTCAAGCTCTAAATACAAAGCATTTGTTCTGCCAAAGGGCCTGTTAAAATCTTTGAGGCCAGATTCCTGTGTTATAGCATATTACGTTATAAATTTAATCAGAGCTGCCTGCTCCTTTAGGCAATTTGGAAGTTACAGGTACCAAGTATCTAATATTTGTTACAGGTACCAGATATCTAATATTTGTTTTTTAGGAAAACTTACTTGTTTACAACCATCTTTGATGACCTTATTATTTGTTGTTTTTTTTTTAAAGATGGGGTCTTGCTCTGTTGCCCAGGCTGGAATGCATTGGAGTGATCATAGCTCACTAGTCTCCAACTCCTGGGCTCAAGCGATCCTCCTGCCTCAGCCTCCCGAGTAGCTGGGATGACAGGCATGTGCCACCATGCCCACCTCATTATTTAAAATTTTTTTGTGAAGACAGGGTTTCACTATGTTTCACAGGCTGGTCTCAAACACCTGGCCTCAAGTGATGCTCCTGCCTCAGCCTCCCAAAGTGCTGGGATTAAAGGCATGAGCCACTGTGCCGGGGCCCCAATGACTTTAAAATTTTTTATTAAAAAGTAGGGAACACTTCACAAATTTGGGTGTCATCCTTGTGCGGGGACCATGCTAATCTTCTCTGCATCGTTCCAGTTTCAGTATATGTGCTGCCGGAGCGAGCACACCCCGATGACTTTAAACAGGAAGACCTTGCTGACAAGACAGATGCTGTCTGCCCCTTTCCAAGGCCCAAATTAAATCCTCATAGATATTTTTCTTAGTCATTCAGTCCATTTTTCCTTTTTGCCTAGCTCATTCCAAAAGACAAGGACTTCCCTAAGGCCTGAGCTGGTGAAATATTGCAGGTGTCTGACTGGGGTGACTCCCTGTGGGACATCAGTAGGGAGAGAGACAGGAGGAAGCTGGAAGAACACTTCATTTTTCCACTGACAAGAGAACATTTTAATGCATCTGTTGATGATCACAGTCAGATTAAATCCCAAGCCAAGAATTTGCGTGTCCCTGACTTGCTGTGGGATTTGGTCTCTTGTCTTCTGAAGACATGTTGAGCCACATCGAGGTGACATCTGGTCTGAGATGAGGACCTAGACACTCAGTTCTCAGCCCGGATCTGCTCTTGACTAGTGAACTGTGTGCCTTTGAGCAAGTCTTCCACCTCCCTGGGTCAGCTGCCTTGTCCATAAAATAGGAGTGTCGAAGCCCAGCTGGGACACTTTCTGACATCCGGGTACAGCCGGCTGTTAGCTGGGCTAGTTCTAGAAGGCTACATGGGATGAGGATTTTAACCATGTTGTGAAGAAGACAGCAACCTCACCTTGACCTTACAAACAATACTAACTCTGGGTAGTAAAATTAATCAAAATAGTCCCAAGAAGCCCCACTTCCTATTCCCACACCTTGGGCAAATTCCAAAATCAGTCAGAGGCAGCGAGTGGAATTCTGGTTTCCACACCCATCAGCTGTATTTTTTCAGGGCTTTCCCTTTCCCTAGGGCCAAAGAAGCGGGACCTGCCACTGCGTGGTCCTGCCCCCGACCTGCTGGTTCTGGGCAGGAAGGTGTGCACCCCGGGAGAGGTGCCCGCTCCCATCCTGACCTCACCCTGCACCCTGTATGCCAGTGCCCCTCTCCTTTGGTGACCCTTGTCGTGGCATTGTAAGCTAGCCTATGCTACTGGCTTGCCCTGGGTGCAGGCAGGTGGAGGTGACCAGGGAAGCCACCTCACCTGTAGGCCTGACCCCTCCACGCCCACCTGGCCCACCCCATGCCCTGCCTGGTCTCTTCCAGTCCAGATCAGCCTGCCCTCAACCATGCAAGTGACGACCGCGGATGGCACCCGGTACATAGCCCAGCAGATGCATTTCCACTGGGGTGGCGCATCCTTGGAGATCAGCGGCTCCGAGCACACCGTTGATGGGGTCAGACACGTGATCGAGGTATGTGAGAACCCTGATTGGGTCCTCTTTCCTTCAAACTCCATAGTCACTCTTCTTATTAAAGCACCCAAAAGACTTTGTGCAGTGGTGACAGTTAACTCACCCTGAGGTTAAGTTTATTTTTTATTCACTCAACAACTATTGACTGATCACAGCTTTGTGCTGGGAGTACAGGCAGGGTCCCCACCTGCAGAGAACTCACAGCGTGGAGGGAATCTACAGTCCGCAGGATTTGTATGTGTTGGATTTTCTGGGTTACCTCTTTTGCCTGGATCCGTCCTTAGGGTTACTGCAGATTTACGGTGGCTTCCTGGGGCAAGGGAGCTCATGCTCATTCTCCCCCAACCCCCCAGGCACCCCAGGAGATCCCTTGTCCTCATATGAGTCCTCCAGACTCTGCCAGCCCGTCTCCTGGGCGGGAGGTGGGCTTGGGGAAATGCACTAGAGCTGCCTTCTTCCCAGAATCCCACTCCTGCTCTCTCCATTCCTGGAGAAGTTTCTGGTCTTGACACATGGCACTCAGAGCAGAGATGAAGGGGACGGGTCAGAATTGTTTGTGGGACATTCTGGGGCCTCAGGTGCAGCATCTTTCCTTCTTTTCCTCCTTCCCAGGAAACCTCAGGCATTTGAGGTCTCTATGAACTGCCCTGGACTCATCCTATCTTGTTTCCACAGATTCATGTTGTTCACTACAATTCTAAGTACAAGAGCTACGACGTCGCCCAAGATGCCCCAGATGGTTTGGCTGTACTGGCAGCCTTCATTGAGGTAGGCAGAAACTCGAGTGTGTGTCTGTGTTTGAAGCTGTAGTTTGACGTCCAAACAAGGGGTGAAGTCTAGATGAAGGGTCTTCCTTCGTAGCCTTCTTCACCCTTTTCTGCACTCACAATTCTTGCAAACACTGACTTGATGGGCAATCAACCCTTCTTCCCACCCTGCCCACAGTTCCTGTGCTCCTTCTGTGTCATCAACCTCGGGGACCTTGAATAACTTGGGCAAGCTGACTTAAAAGAGCTGGAGTCACAGAAGGGTTGACTAGACACAAACTAGTCTGAAGGGCAAGGGGAAGCCTGCAGTCCAACCAGACAAAGGCAGTGCCTCTGCACTTCTAAGACAGTCGAGAGAGTGGGACTTAGGGATAGGTGGCTAGAAGTAGTCAGGAGTCCAATCCCCAAGAAACAAGTATTAAATTGGATAAAATGATGAAAGCCATCATTTTGGTGCTCTGGAAATGGACCAAGGCCAAACAATAAATTGCAGCATTTGTTAATGAAAAATGGCTAGAATTTTGAGTAAGAATAATGAGTGTCTACAGACTTCTTGCTTGGGGCTGTTCCCATCCCCAACCCCTAATTTGGTCAGCAGGTGGTTTTATCAGGGCAGGGCTGGTCAGGAAAACCAGCAGCTTCACTGTTGGGGCAGAGGGCTGACTTGACTAGGGGTGGAAGTTGAAAGCCCATGCCCAGGAACACTGCCAGTAAAAGTAGCAAACTTGGCAGAAAAGACAGAAAGCAAACAGGAAGAACCTGCAGCTCTGGTAGTCTGAGGCTGCAGTCCCAGTTAGTGTGAGTGGAGAGTAGCAGACCAATCAGAAATTTAATGAGCAAGATCCTAGAAGTGAGAGACACAGAAGGACTCTGTACATTCCCCAGCATGGCCTCATGGACAGTAAAAGCTGAAGCCAATATGAGAACTGGGTGAACTTTGAATGTGCTTCTCAACCCATATACAGATCCATCAGATTGCAGATTGTACCTTGCAGAAGGTGCAAGGGGATGGAGCACAACCTGTGCCCAAATCATTGACTGACCACAAAGCTATGTCCACCTTAGGTGGCTCCTAGGAATTCAGGCTAAAAAATAAAATAAGACTTAAAAACTGAGCAGAGAATCAGCTGCTGCTTACTTCTGGGAAGACATATCCTACAGATTAAGCCCAAGCAAGTTACTAAACAAATACACAAACAAAACCCTTCAGGACAATTTTTAAAAATCAAAGTCTAGATTTGATGCCAAATATTATCTAAAATTTCCAGTTTTCAACAACAAATTGGGGCATGCAAAGAAATAGGAAAATGTGATCTATATTTAGGAGGAAAAACCAATAGAAACTGACCTGAACGGACTGAGAGTGGTTAGGCAGATAGGACTTAAAAGCAACTATCATAAATATGTTTGAAGAATTAAAGGAAACTATGTTCAAAGAGTTAAAGGAAAATATGATGACAATGACTCAAAAAGGGACTCTCAATAGAGAAACAGAGACTATAAATGGAAAGTCTAGAGTTGAAAAGTACAGTGAACATAATGAAAAAATCACTACATGGGCCCAAAGCAGATGTGAGGCAGTAGAAGAAAGAATCAGCACATTTGAAGATAGAGCAATGAAATTATCCAATTTGAAGAACATAGAAAAAAGATTGAAGAAAAATGAGCAGAGCCTTACAGACTCATGGAGACCAAACCAAGCGTACCAATATGTATGTACTGGGACTCCCAGAAGGAGAGGAGAGAGGGAAAGTGTAAGAAAAAAATGTTTGAAGAAACAATAGCTAAATTTCTCAGATTTGATGAAAAACATTAAGTTACCAACCCAAAAAACTCAACATCTCCGAAGTCTGATAAATCCCTGGACACATTAAAATCAAACTGCTGAAAGCAACAAGAGAAAAAGGATTTATCATATGTAGGGAGATGACAGTACAATTAATGGCTGATTTCTCAAGTCATCAGAAGGCAGTAGAATTACTGGCAGCCAAGAATTCTGTATCTAACTACCACCCTTCAGACAGTAAGGTGAAATAAAGACATTACCAGACAAACTAGAACCAAGATAATTGCTAGCAGACCTGTCTTATAAGAAGTAGTAAAAGAAGTCCTTCTGGATGAAAGGAGATGACACCAGACAGTAGCTCGAATCTACAGAAGGACATGAAGAGTCGGGAGTGGTGCTTGTGTCTATAATCCCATGTACTTGGGAGGTTGAGGTGGGAGGATCGCTTGAGGCCAGGAGTTCAAGGCTGCAGTAAGCTATGATTGCGCCACTGTACTCCAGCCCGGGTGACAGAGTAAGACCATGTCTCTAAAAAAAAGGAAATGAAGAATGCCAGAAATGGTAAATATGAAAAACTATATACATATATTTTTTGTCTTTTCTCCTTTTAATTTCTTTTTTTAATAAAACCTGTAAGATTATTTAAAGTGATAATTATACCACTATATTTTTTGGTTTATAATATATGTAGATGTAATATAGATGACAAAAATAGAAGAAAGGATGGGGAAGAAACAGAGTAATATTGGAGCTAAGTTGGTATATATTACTTGAATTAAGTTAGCATTAATCCTCCCTCGAAGAGACACATGAGCCCAGGAAGCTGTTGGCAAAGAACAGCCAGATTGTGCCCCCCAGACACAGCTGGGGGGTGGGCCGTCTCCTCCTTACTCTCAGCTCTGCCCGGTCAGCGAGACCCCAGCAGCTGGGTGAGCAGGACGGCGGGAGGGCTCTTCTCCACTACGTTAACTGCTCCGTGTTTTTCCTACAGGTGAAGGATTACGCCGAAAACACTTATTACAACAGCTTCATTTCTCATCTGGCCAACATCAGGTATCCAGGTAAGGGAAGGGGAATGAGTGTGAGGTAGGGCGGGGGCAGAGGGAGGGTGACACGGGCGACAAGGTGGCTGACAGGCCCTGCCAAGGGAGCCCACCCTTCCCTGCCTGAGATCACTTGTTGCAGTGACTCCTGCTGTTGGCTCAGGCAGCGGACACCTCCGAGCAACCTGTTGACAAACTCTACTTGTTGACTCCCATGATTGGAACTTCTGGGTGGCTGGAGTTCCACTAAGCAAGGATAGCCTCATTTCAGTGACTCTCACCTCTGACCCCAGTTGGCAGGGACAGTCCTGGTCACTAGAGAGAGGTCCACCCCGGCTCCAAGCTGAGATGAATGTCAAAAATGAAGCCCCTCCTCATCCCATCTGGACATAGAGGCACTCGGTGTCTATATACCATCTGCCTCCAGAAGGCAGAGTTCATGTCAGAGCAATTGTCCGCTGCCATGGTCAACCCTTGACCCTGAGCTATAGCTGTGTTAGCTCTGAAGCCTCAACTTTGCACAGCCTACTCCAGCCACACCTTCAGCCTCCCAGGCCCTGACTTCAACACCCGCCCCCTCCGGCAATTCCTCTTTCCATTGCCCCCCACGTCCACACCATCAACTTGTCCCCATGTTTTCACCTCTGAAACGTGACACATCACCTTGCTTTAATTTCCTGCTCAGTACTCATGACCGCCTATATTTTATATACATGTTTACTATCTTGTCCCATTACTAGAGTGCAATGGGCAAGGACTTTGCCTTGTTATTGTGGCAACCCTGGCACTAGTAACACATCTGGCACGTGGCTGGCATTAAATTCTTGTCAAATACATGACAGGAGCAGGTCTATGTTCACAGAATACCCAGAAGGTACCTTCAGCAACCCGAAAGTTCTTTAATTACAAATGACCTCTTCCTAAATTCCCACATATCAGCCTTAGGTATGTTCGACCCCCAGAAGGTCTCCAGTTACCTAAACTTGCAGATGGTTCTGAAATTCGTTTGCTTTGTTGTAGTAATACATATATAACATAGAACTTACTACTTAAACTATTTTAAAGGTACAATTCAGTGGCATTAGGTACATTCACATTGTTATGCAGCCATCTGCCACACATCACCAGAATATTCATCTTCCTAAACTGGAACTCTGTACCCGATAAACAATAACTCCCCATTTCCCCTTCCTTCCAACCCTGTAACCATTATTTCTATCTCTATAAATTTGACTATTCTAGGCACTTTATGTAAGAAGAATCATACAATATTTGTCCTTTTTGGTCTGGCTTATTTTACTTAGTATCATGTCTTTAAGGTTCATTCATGCTATCACGTGTATCAGAATTTCATTCCTTTTTTATTTTTAGAGACAAGGTCTTGGTCTGTAACTCAAACTGGAGTGCAGTGGCCCCGTCATAGCTCACTGTAACCTTGAACTCCTGGGCTCAAGCCATCCTCCCACCTCAGCCTTG
Organism: Lemur catta; assembly: GCF_020740605.2. NCBI lineage: Eukaryota > Metazoa > Chordata > Mammalia > Primates > Lemuridae > Lemur > Lemur catta. Next base: position 120,788,734 of record NC_059130.1, on the reverse strand, counting down.
CAAGTAGCTAGGACTACAGGCATGCACCTCCATGTCCAGCTAATTAAAAAAATTTTTTTGTAGAGTCAGGGGTCTCACTATGTTGCCCAGGCTGGTCTTGAACTCCTGGCCTCAAGTGATTGTCTTCCCTTGGCCTCCCAAAGCACTGGGATTACAGACAGGCATGAGCCATCACACCTGGCCACATTGGTTTCTAAGGCTGAATAACATCCCATTGTTTGTATATGCCACATTGTTCATCCATTTATCCATTGGTGGGCATTTGGGTTGTTTCCACCTTTTGGCTTTTGTAAATAATGCTGCTATGAACATGGGTGTACAAATATCTGTTGAAGTCCTGATTTTCAATTCTTTTGGGCCTGTACTGGGAAGTGGAATTGCTGGATCGTGTGGTGATCTATGTGAATTTTCTGAGGAGCTACCATACTATTTTCATAGTGGCCGCACCATGATTCTGGAATTCTTGACCTTCACTTAAATATATTAGAGTAATGAAAACAGATCTGTGCCATAGAACCCTTTAGAAGGTTCTGTCTTGAAATCCTCTAATAATAATAAAACTTAGACATCGTTTGCCTACTTGTGGGATTATGTACTGCTAGACATTATGGTCTTCGTTGAACAAGCCTATTTATGCATATATCAAAACTGTCTTTGCCTTTAAAAAGTGCAGAACTGCTGGGCATGGGCTTACACCTGTAATTCCAGAACTTTGGGACGCTGAGGCAGGAGGGTTGTTTGAGCCTAGGAATTTGAGACCAGCTTGGGCAACATATCGAGACCCCATCTCTACAAAAACTTTTTAAAAAATTAGCCAGGCATGGTGCCACACACCTGTAATCACAGGTACTCAGGAGGCTGAGGCATGAGGATCGCTTGAGCCCAGGAGTTTAAGGTTGCATTGTGCTATGATTGTGCCACTGTGCTCTAGCCTGAGTGACAGAGTGAGACCCTGTCCCTAAAAAAAAAAAAAAAAAAAAAAAAACCAAAATAGTAAAGAAAAGGAAAGAAAAAAAGGCAATAGTGCTCAGGAAAATTAAGAGACAATCTAACTCCATTCCATGTTGCTTTGGTAGTATCATGCTGGGCTCAGGGGCTCAGAGAGTGGTTGACGTGAACAAAACAAGTCACTCTCTGGAGTAGGAATGGGTGTGGCTGTTGTGGGAGCCTCAGACACCCACAGAAGTGCATTGTCCCCACGCCCCAGCTATGGCTGAGCTGGCTTCCCACTGGGCGTGGCAGGAGATGCTCAGCTGGCCCCTGGCTCGGTTCTGGTTCTGCCTTTCTAACCTCTACCCACCTGCTTCTACAGGAGCCCAAACCAAGGAATGTTGTTCTGTCTTTGAGGACACTTACCCGGAAGTCTCTAGGGGTCATTCATTTCACTGAAAACAATGAGAATGAGGATAGCAGTGACACTACAGCCACTTCCCTATGGACTGGTTCAATGTACCAGCCACTTTATAAACATTATTCCCCTTTCTGCTCACAGCAATCGTTTTGATTGTCCCCTTTTTACAGACGAGGAAACAGCCTCAGAGCGAGCACCCAGCCAAGGCCACTCAGCCAGTAGGAGGTATCTGAGGTGGCTGTCCCCAGAGTCTCTCCTCTTAACCCCTCCCAGTAAGGCGTACACTGAGGAAATGTTTCCCAATTATCAGCTTCTGTGTTCTTCTGCTTAAATCAGGGCATTTAAATATGGTGGGGCCTGAGCGGTCCTCCCAGGGGCAGCAGCGGCCCCTGCATTCCTTTCCCTCCTGTCTCCTTGGTTAGGACAAAACACAACTTTGACCAGCCTTGACATTAGGGACATGCTGCCGGCGGACCTCCAGCACTACTACAGCTACCAGGGATCACTCACCACTCCTCCCTGTACCGAGAACGTCCACTGGTTTGTGTTTGCAGATTCTGTCAAGCTCTCCAAGGCCCAGGTAATGCATGGCATCGCTTTGCAGAAGTTTCTGTTTGGACTGCCTGGTTAAGAAGAGTGCTCCCCAAATCCCAGCTAATGTTAACTCCTGGGGTTCCGGCGGCCTTTTCCATGCACAGGGCTACTGTGCGTCACCTATATAGCCACGGGTGATCCTCCCAGTGCTGTGGTAGAGATAGGCAAACTGAGGCATGAGGGAACCCAACAACAGCAAATGCAGTGAAAGGACTGGAGCCTGATTCAAGTCATAGGAGAGGAGTTGCCCAGTGAAGCAGATATTTATTGAGTGCTGTTCTTTCCAGGCACTGTTCTAGGTCCTTGACATTCTAACTTCTTAAATGGCTTTATGCAAGAAGGACAGCTTCATGGTTAGCTCGTTATCATTCTAAACTCCCTGTAGCCTTTTGAGAAGAGCCATGTCAGTCATCTTTTGTCCCCTAGCATAGTTCAGGTATGTAATAAAGGTTTGTTGAATTAAATAAACGGGCAAATGTTACTAAGCTTGCAAGGCAAAGCTGACATTTCCTTCTGAGTTGATATTCTTCCTCAGGAACAAATATTTCTTTTTCTTAAACTTTTCATTTCCTTGCTTGAGGAAAAGGTGAAAAAGACCCCTACACAAGGACACCCACACATAAAAATGTTGCCACCCAGGCTGAGAGTGCCCCAGAAGCCTGAAAAAAGGAAATGTACATTATCTCTGGGAAAATGCACCTTAAATGCAGATCTAGAAGAATTTTCACAAATAAAGTTACCTGAAATTAGCTCAATTAAAAAAAAAAGCACAAAACACACAAGGAAAAAGACACTATGAGTGAAAGCCAGCAAAATCAGACCTATAAATATTTCAGATAATTATATCAGATCAATTAGAAATATCTGATAATTAATATAAGAATGTTTAATATGTATAAAGAAATAAGAAATTTAAATATGAGGAAAGAAGAAAAAAGTGTAAGAATGGACAACCAGACTTGGAAAAAGAAACCCAAATAGAATTTGGAAAATAGAAATGGAAAGATATAATTGTACCCAATCCAATGAATAGGTTCAAAAACATATTACATACAGTTCAAGAGAGAATTAGTACATTGGAAGACAGAGCAGAGAAAATTATCTAGAATGCGGCACAAGGAGAAAAAGAGATGGAAATATGAAAAAGAAGTAAAGGGACACAGAGTATAGTGGAAATGTCTAACAAATATCTAACCGAAGTCCTAGAAGGAGAAGAGAGACACAATAGGAAGGAGGCATGATTTGACAAAATATTGACTGATAATTTTCAGGAAGAGTTGAAAGATACTGAGTCATATATTCAAGACTCCCAATGTCTCAGTTTCTCCCTCCCCATCTCCCTCTTCCTCTGTTTCTTCCTCTCCCTCTGTGTGTGTATGTGTTTGTGTGTGTGTATATATAAAATATGTATATATCTTTTTAATATATATATGAAGCTCTGCACTAAATACTTCAGTGAAACTATCAAATGCAGAATATTTAAAAATATGTCAGAGAGAAAAGACAGATTAACATGAAAAGAGTACTATTAGACCAAGAGTTAATTCAACACAGCAACAATGAAAGTTAGAGGCAGTGGTACCATATTTTCAAAATGCTGAAGAAAATAAATAGCCAATATAGAATTGTACATGCAGCAAAAATGCCTTCCAAGGATGTAGACAAATTATAGACATTTTCAGAAAAACAAAAATTGAGCCTACCAATTGATATATTTCTGTTTACATCTTTCCCTCCTTTCTACTTTTGACCAAATACTCATAGAAAAGATGAAAAGAGATGTGTGTAGATACTTGTTGGAAGAATGAATGGGTAGATATGTTCTGAATTAATGCCTAGCACATAGTATCCAGAACCTCCTCTGGACTTGAGATCTTCTTATTTTATTAATAAGGGTTACATAAATCCAAGATGTAGTCCAGTTGTTAACTAAACATTTTTAAGTTGCCCAGTGCCTCTTCACCTCCATAAGTCACCTCATATCGTCCACAGGTTTTGAGGCTAGAAAATTCCTTGTTGGATCACGAGAACAAGACTATCCAGAATGACTATCGCAGGACCCAGCCCCTGAACCACAGAGTAGTGGAAGCCAACTTCGTGTACCCCTCTGATCAGGGTGAGTGAGATCAACTCTTGTTTATATTTTGCAATTTGTCGACTCCTGTTTTACTCCCTTCTCTGGGTGGACCCGTCTCCTCTGGCAATAGTACGGGAAGCAGAGTCATCTCAATGGCAGGAGGCCCAGATGGCCAACCCGGACAGATATTGGGCAGAGGGTGAAGACTCACCTTCCCAGTCCAGGCAGTGATGCCAGTGAATAGAGCAAAGGAGACAATAAGGATAGACAACTATGTGATTTATCACCTCCCTGGTCTTGGCCAGAGATAGTAGGAGAATCAAGATGACAACATCCAGAAGGTCTCATAAAAGTATGGGTTCAAGTTAACCTTATTAAACCCGACCCAAATAATTTCCCACACACTTTTGTTGGTCTGTATTGCAAACACACGTCTAACTCCTCCTGCACATTCTCTAAGGGTGAGGTTAACTAGACCACACATTGTTTACTGTGTCTGCTCAAGATTCAAGCCCCAGACACAGGGTACTGGAAGTAGACTGGGCAGTCTGGCCTCCACTGCACCCTCTAATTCACTGGGTCAGGCTCCAACTCTGTTCTTGGCTCACCACATTTATGTGTTTGCAAAAATGTCAATATTCTGCAACCTTCCCATCTTTATTTTATCCGCTTCTCTGTAAAGTTGTGGTGAACTGTACACATTCCCTGGATCCCTTGTCTTTGCTATCTATTTCTGTTAACCATTCCTGATGCTTTTACATCCTCTGATACAATGGAATTGGTCTCCAATCAGTATTGCTCACTCAATATTACCCTACCTTAATATGTGTCTTTCAAAACTCTTAAATTTCCATACCTCCCACCCCCGATAAAGTCCCATTTGTGACTTTCTCCCCATATTTCCTTCCTGGTTCACTTACTGTTTCCTCTTATATCACTTTATTCCTCCAATACATACTAAGAGAGGAAAAAACTGATGTCAGCTATAATTATAATTTCCCCATATTATACTATAGACAATATTAAAAGCAACAATTCCTTTTTCCAAAGTGATGTCCTCTTGCACAGGTCCAATTGCTAGCAGGGTAACCAAAGGGAGCTTAGACCCACCGATCTGTCTCCCCATTCTGGATTTGTCATGCTCCTTAATAAAATTCTACACCAACAGACTGGGTGGTTTCCCATATACCACGTCCTAAATGCTCCTTCCCTAGGGGCCGCTCCACTTTGTCCTCACAAGGGAGATCTGATGTCCTAGACACGTGCCCTGGGGCCCCACATCGCAATCTGCCTGTAAGTCCACCGTGGCCCTCCCTTAGACTTGCTGTTTAGGATCATTACTTCAACTCCCAGTAGATAGTAAGGGGGCTGCTTTCCCTGCCCCCAGCCAAAGGATCTGAACTGTGGCCTCCTTTTACTGATGCCAGAACAGAGGACTGGGCGTCTTCTCGCCCCAACTTCCTGCAGGCCCAGATTTCTGTGCAGGAGCGATTGGACCCAGGCACCCCAGTTGCGTGACTCAGGCACCCCAGTTGCGTGACTCACATCTCATAGTTCTGTAGAATTCCATCCTAGCTTGGCAAATATGGCTAACCCATCAAGGAAGAATGACCTGAGGAACCAAGGTCAGTTACAAAAACAAGACAATAGCCAAATACAGACCTCTTGCAATTTATTTATTAGAAAACACCTACATACCCTCAGGTAAGGGCCACCGAGCATTGCATGGGAAACCCAGGTCCAAGAATACAACCCTCTTCAACACACCACCCCTTGGATTCTGGAAGCTACAAGCCCAAGGTCAGACACAGTGAAGGTGCTTGAAGCCAGTGGAATGGGAGCATGGAGGGCATTCCAAGGAATCAGAAATACTTCTAAATATGATGCAGGGAATGGCGTCTGGCTCTGCCACATTTTCTGTTTTCACGAGGACCCTCCAAGTTTTGACCTTTTCCGACTAACTCTTCTTTTACAGAATATGTTCTAGCCTCTGAGCTCCAGTCTTACCTAAGCAAGATCAACAACAACCTCTCGTACTTGAGAAGATTTATTGAAGAGAAGAATGGTAGGAGAAGACGACGCTGGCATTTTAAGTAGCCTGAAGCCTGAGCTAGGACAGGAAGAGGAGGCCATGCTGCAGCCACACCTTGCCTGCCCATCACCCCTCTGAGATACCTGCTGAATTTCGGATTAAACCGGGGGAAACCATCGTCCATGAACGGAAGTGAGATGGTCTAAATACACGAGAAGGGGTTTGAGTCAGACATCACCAGTGGAAGTCGATAGGAATAGAAATTTAAAGGCAATGGAGCCCACTTACCCTCCCATGAAATCATCACCCTAATCTGTATAAATTGTAAACCAGCCCCAACCTCCCTTTAGCATTGAGATGTAATAAAATGATTTTGGAAATTTGCCATTTAAAATGTTCTCTTTTCTGTTCCTCTGTACCTGCTCAAATATCCCTTCTCTGCCTTACCCCAGGGGACACACACAGCTGAGGGCACAGAGATCAAGGTGGGAGGAGTTTCCGGGACCAAGATCAATAAAAAGGAAAGAGATTCTTGTCAGTGGGAGATCTGGAGCCCTGGCCATGCCCTGTGCATCAAAAAAAGACAAGGGATGAGGAAGAAGGCAGGCTCCCGGGAGACAGGGAGGAGAGAGGACCTCCCTGCAGACCCCCTGGTTAGTCCAGCAGTGCCTGGGCCTTGTTGCCACCAGACCCAGGTTCAAGTGCTCATTGCCACTTGTGAGTCATGTGGGATGAGAGCATAATCTGTCTTTTAGTGCTGAGGCTTGATTAGTAAGTGCCCAGCAGTGTGGCCGTTATTTTTACTGGTCAGTTATGTGTACCCTCACTGCCCCCTTGTCACTCCGTAACACACTCCTCATCTCTGGTTGAGCTCACATCTGCTTCTGACTTCCTTTATCTACCCTGTTACCACTTTGCTCTTCCACACTGTTCTTTATCATACCCAAAGCACTTCCACACGTGACTTATTTAGCCCCGACGGCCACCCCCGATGACGCTGCATGGTCCCCAGTGTACAGAAGAAGAGACCCAGATGCAGACTCGCCCCAAGGCCCCCAGGTAGTGGGTAAAAGGCCAGGATTTGAACCCAAGCCTTTTGTATCCACCTTCTCTCAACTACAGAAGTCTTCGTTTTTGTTTACTCAACAAGCTTTGTGAGCACCTGCCATGTGCCAGACATGGTGCTAAGTACAGGCGGTTGAGAGACGGGTGAGGGACAGACGGTTCTCACGCTCCTGGAGCTCAAGTCCAGAGAGCAGCACGGACATTGAAATAACCAGTCGCCCTACGATGGACAGAACGCCGATGTTTAAAACCTCCACGGGGGGACTGGTGCTTGGCCTGGGTTTTGAAGACTGAGAAAGGGTTCGCCTCGTGAACCAAGGAGGGGAGGGGTGGTACCTGGGGGAGGTCAGGCCATCACTGGTACCTTCTGTGCCACTAAAGGGTTTGGATTTTACCCTGTGGGGGATGGCAGCTATTGCAGGATTTTAGCTGAGGAATGACATCGTAAGATTCATTCTTTCAACCAGAAAAGAGCATCTCTGATGAATTGGAGACACAACAGTGGGCAATATGGCCAAGGAGCTTACATTCCTGTCTGGAGAGAGATGCTATAAACAAATAAATGAAATGTAAACAAACGGGAGTACTCTTGCCTGCATCCTGGGACCCAGCCCTCTCACCCCAAAACTCTATTCCCAAAAGCCATTCATGATGGCTCTATTTACAGCAAAATGCTGGAAACAACACAAAGTTCTGTCAGTTGGGATTGGTTGACTAAACCAGAGTAATTCACATAATGGGGAACTGCATAAGGAATAATCTGTAGGTGCTACATATATATTTTTAATTGAATTTTTGTTAATTTTTAGAGATGGGGTCTTGCTATGTGGCCCAGGCTGGTCTCAAACTCCTGGCTTTAAGTGATCCTCCTGCCTCAGCCTCCTGAGTTGCTGGGATTACAGTCATGAGCCACCATGCCCAGCTATAGGCTATATTTTTAAGTGGAAAAAGCAAGGTATAGAACAGTGTATATGTATGCATGCAGCTTTACAGATGGCATAAGAAAAGTTGAAAATCTGAATATATTTAAGTATTTATTTATGTTTCAGGCACAAACAAGGGAAAAAGGAACCAAAAGTTAATAAAAATAGTTACCTAAAAGGAGTTGTCCAGGGAAAGAATGGGGAGGGTGGGGTTGGAAGGTGGGGTTTTCTGGGTGCACCTTGTTTAGTAGTTTTGACTTTGGAAACTTGGGTTTTACATAATTATAAAACAAAATTAAATAAAGAAGGGAAGAAGCAATCCCTAGAAGTTAAGCCTCAAGTTAACTTGAAACATCAAAATATAGTAAAACAATCGAATAATTGTACATTGATCTGATGGCACAAACCACACAGAGAAGGATATTTCCGTGTTGTTTTAAACACAGTATTTTTACCATACACACCTGGTGAGGTACATCCTAAGGACAAGATGTACCAAGAAATCTTAAACAGCACACAGGAATCTTGTTAGTAATTACATTGGTATCATTATTTCGAAACTCTGCATGTGAGTGTGCAATTGCTATATTCTATTACTGTATATGCCTACATAGTTATGTTAATGTCCTTAGTAACAAGATTTGCAGGATTAAAAAAAGAGATCCAAATAAAAATTAAAAAGCTAGATAATCATACATTTGAATTGGAATTATCAGTATGAATTTATAAATTCCTTTTCTCTTTCTAAAAAGCATGAATTTCTTAGGTCTGTCAATGAAAAGACCTAGCAGCAGCAACCACCTAGAAGCAATGAACACCCTTATAACCAGACTGTGGTCTCTAAATACCATTTTCCACTACAGGACTCAGGGCTCCTGGGAGATGGCTGGTTCCAGATCTGGGGCAAGAATGTATACGACGAACCTGGGCTATCTTTCTTTTTAAGCCAGAAAACAAGAAATCTATCTAAGAGTCCTGGAGTTATGTCAAAAAAAAAAACACTGGGGCCATCGTTAAGGGGCTCCTGGGACAACTTAAGCATCCAAAAGAATAATATCATGAAAAGAATAATGACTGCAATGGATTGAAACACCAGCTATATAGACACGCATGAGCTCATAATCATCCTTAAAAAAAAAAAATGAAAGAAAACTCACTGGTCAATCCTGGAGGTTGCTAGAGCAGCCCTTTATTTTTCTGTAAATTGGCAAATAGAGGGGAAAAAAAACCAAGTATTTTTCGTGTCCACAATGCATTTCAGATTAATTTCATAGTTGGTTGTATTAGTTTCCTGTGGCTGCCATAACAAATGACCACAAACTTCATGGCTTAAAAGAACAGAAATTTATTTTCACCCAGTTCTGGACACCAGAAATCTGAAATCAGGGCGCTGGCAGGGCCAAGTTCCCTTCCAAGATTCCGGGGAATGATCCTCCCTCCATCTTCCAGCGTCTGTTGGTTCTCGGCGTTCCTGGGCTTGTGGCCGCATCGCTCCAGGCTCTGCTTCCGTCTTCACATGGCCTTCTCTTTTCTGTCTGTGTCTTTCTGCTTCTCTCTTGTAAGGACGCTTGTCATTGGACTTAGGGCCTACTCGATAATCCAGGACAATTTCACCTCAAAACCGTTACTTAATTACATCTGCAAAGACCCTTTTTTGCAATAAGGTCACCTTCACGGGTTCTGGGTGGACATTGTTTTAGGGCAGCCACCATTCACCCCTCTGCAGTTGATGATGGAGGTTCTTCTTGGAAGAATCCCAGCTGGTAAGTGCAGAAGGAATTATTTTGCAATCTCAGTGAAATAAGGGACCCAGGTGATGATCGTGATTGGTTCCTAACTCCACTAGATGGGAGATTCATGGGATTTTTACATTATGAATATAATGGATTATATTATAATGGATGCATCAGTCTGACAGCCTTTGGCAACACTGAGTAGTGTTAATGTCACTAAACATGAAACAAGCTGTGCTTCAGGGAATTCAAGGCATAGAAAGATGTGGAATTTGCCATAAACCAGTAAGCTCCGCAAGAACAATAAACTCCAGGTACCTAACAAGAGTATCTGGGCCAGGTGTGGGGGCTCAGGCCTATAATCCCAGCACTTTGGGAGGCAGAGACAGGAGGATCACTTGAGCCCGGGAGTTCAAGACCACCCTGGGCAACATATCGAGACCCAATCTCTACAAAAAATAGAAAAATTAGCCAGGTATGGTGGTGCACACCTGTAATCCCAGCTACTTGGGAGGATCACCTGAACCCAGGAGTTTGAGGCTGCAGTGAGCTATGATTGCACCACTGCACTACAGCCTGGGCGACAGAGTAAGAACCTGTCTCTACTAAAAAATAGAAATAAATTAACCGGACAACTAAAAGTATATGGAAAAAATTAGCTGGGCATGGTGGCACATGCCTGTAGTCCCAGCTACTCGGGTGGCTGAGGCAGTAGGATCGCTTAAGCCCGGTTACTGTGAGCTAGGCTGACGCCACGGTGCTCACTCTAGCCTGGGCAACAGAGCGAGAGTCTGTCTCAAAGAAAAAAAAAAAAAAAAAGAACCTGTGTCTAAAAATGAAGAGGAAGAGGAAGAAGGAGCAGGAGAAGAAGAAGGAAAAAAAGAAAAACAGTAGTAGTAGTATCTGGCACATAATCAAAATGTGCTGAATGAATGAATTAGCATCCGTATAAAGGAATCCTAAAAATCAGTAAGAAAACAGCTAACAACACAAAAGAAAAATCATAAAAAGAGATGAACCAACAATTCACAGGAGGAGAAACAGGAATGATCAATAAATTAATTCACACAGAGACTCCATCTCGGCGGTAATTAAGGCAATGACGAAACTACAGTGAGATACCATTTCACAACCCAGACTGGCAAAAACTTTGAAGTTTGATGACACGATGATACCAAGCGCCCTGAGGATGTGGTGCAATCTCCACCCAGTGCTGGGAGGAGCGTCACCAGGTACAACCACTCCAAAAGCAGTTAGGTAATGACCTCGTAAAGTTGAACAGGTGCATCTCCTGTGACCCAGAAATTCCACTCCTAGGTATTTATTTTAGAGAGACTTGCTTATATACATAACAAACAAAAACCTTCACAGCAGCATTACTTGTCATTGAGAAATATAGGAAACAACATAAAAGTTTGTCAACAGGTTAATGTAAAATAACGATATTTTACAGATCATTTATGTAGTATAAAGAGAATGAACTAGAATTAGAAATATCAGCATGGTAGAAATTTATCAACACAATGTTGAGCAATAAAACCAAGCAGCAGGAAAAATGGATAGCATAATATTTATAAAAAGTTGAACAGGCCGGGCATGGTGCCTCACGCCTATAATCCCAGCACTTTGGGAGATCCAGGTGAGAGGATGGCTTGAGGCCAGGAATTTGAAACTAGCCTGGGCAACAAGCAAGACTTGTCTGTACAAAAAGTACAAAAATTAAAAAAAACTAGCCAGGAGTGGTGGCTCATGCCGGCAGTCCCAGCTCCTAGGGAGGCTGAGGCGGGAGGATCACAGGAGCCCGGGAGTTTGAGGTTACAGTGAGCTGCCTGGGCAATAGAGTGAGACCCTGTCTCAAGAAAACCGCAAATAATATTATCACTTACAGACCAAATATGCAATGGTGGTCCCATAAGATTGTAACACTGTATTTTTACTGTACCTTTTCTATGTTTAGATATGTTTAGATGCACAAATGCTCACCATTGTCTACAATTGCCTACAGTACTCGGCACAGTAACATGCTGAACAGGTGTGTAGCTTAGGAGCAACAGAACACACCTGCTAGCCCAGGTGTGTGGCAGGCTGTACCATCGAGGTTTGTGTACGCGCCCTCTGTGGTGTTTGCACAAGGACAAAATCGCCTAATGACACATTTCTTAGGACATATCTCCATTGTTAAGTGACATATGAATGTAGAATTTTAAGGTGGCTTAATACATAGTAAAAGTAATTAACACCAAATTCAGAATATTGGCTTACATCCATGATGAGGAGGGACAGAAGGCAACACAATCTTTGTGTCTGTAATGACGTATTTTTAAGGTGGGTGACAGATACGTGGGTATTCATTATTCTTTATTACTTTCTTACTATTTATTCCCTTTAAAAGAAGAATGTAATTATATCATTTTCCTACTTAAAACCTTCCAGGGGTTTCCCATTACACTTGTAACAAATGCCAAAGTCTTAATTTTGGCGCCATCATGTGGCCGCTGGCTACTTTCTGGATACCACGTTACCATTCTCCCTTTTGCTCATTGAGCTCTGGCCATAGTGTTCCTCAGACATACCAAGCATGTTCCTGCCACAGGGCCTTTGCATGTGCTGTTCTCTGCACTGAATATAGGGCATGGACCTGCTTCTCTACCCATGTCACCACAGAGGCCACCAGACTATCTTCTGTTCGCAGAGACGGACAATGAGCTTGGGGTGACCCTGGCTCTCTCAGGTAACACCGCAGTGGCAGCCTCTTCACCGTTTTGCCCTGCGCTGTGATCCCAGAGCTGAGCCCACTGCTTGTGTGATTCTATCTGGGCAGGCTCATCTCTGGATCGGGGCATGGGGCTTCAGGGTGGCTCTAGAAAGAATGCGTCACATAGGAGGGAAGGACTGTCATCGGGTAGAATCATGGTGGCCTCCAGAAATCCCCTCCACTGGATCCCTGGGCCAATGAGCCATGTGTTCACTGCAGCCACCTGGGGCCACCAGGAGATTCTGCTCTGGCCCCGGGTGGGAGCACAGCTCCAAATGCAGACGGTGAGGCTGGGGAACCCCAGATGACCCAGGCAGGACTCAGGCTGAGCACGGACCCAGCTCTTGGGGACATTTTATTCACAAGAGTCACCCACATTTATGTTGTGCTTCAAAAGTTCCTGAAAGTTCCCATGGATCTCAGCTCATCTTGAGCCTCATGGCAACACCATGAGTTGGGGACTCAGATTCCGGTTACCAGCGGGGAAACTGAGGCCCAGAGTTCATCAGCAATAGAACCAGGGTTGGAACGCAGGTCTCGGACGCTGCGCCAGTCCTCTCTCCACTGCTCTGCACCTCCCTCTGCGGGGAGGAGGACCAGGCAATGCTCCCATCAATATGGCTGAGGCGTCTAGAAAAATCATTACCTTCAGCACTTAGGAATTAACGGCGGGGACAAGCAGCTTGGGTGCCTGAAGCACCCTGCAGCCCCGGGCACGCTGTTATTCCCCAGCATCCGTCTTGTGCGGAGAGTTTCCTGAGGCCCTGCTCTGGCCGGCACCCCCTTCTGCAGGTCAAGGTAGGGGGCAGAGGCAGGTGGTCCCTGTTCCCACCATGTGAGTGCACCGAGGTGGGTGTGTTCAGGGGGTCCTGCCTGGGGGGTCAGGGAGGGTGAGCCCAGAGGTACAAGGTGCTTGCCAGGCTCCGTGGCTGCAGGGCGGGAGCAGGGGGAGGTGGGACAGCCAGGGCAGGCGAGGCGGCAGGAAGTGAGGGAATGGTCTGAGCCAGAGAACTGAGTCTTTCCAGGGAGCTGGCCCCAAGCCACCCAGGCCCGGCCACCTGCCCCCAGCCCACCTGGGCGGTTCGGCCTCTGTCACTGTCCAGGGCCTTCCAGGAGCCCCTGGAGCAGCAGGGCCTGGGCCTGCTCCTGACCTCCTTCTAGAGACCCCTTGGGGACAGCGGAAGGGAAAGGAAGAGAGTCCCTCCCTGGGAGAGAAGAGGAAGGTGGGCACCCAGGAAGGCAACCGAGGAATTCGTTGTCCAGCACTTGAGGGTAAAGAAATCGCTATTTTTTAAGTTTTAAAACTTCTTAGTAAATTTTACCCAATTATACTTGCTCAGTTTTGAAGTATCAAAAGTTGGATGTTACCTAAATATCTAAACACACAGAATTTGGAGATGGGAACAGGCATGAAATGTGCATGTGTATGCGAGCACTTGCATGAGTGCATACAAAGAGATCTGGAAGCTTCCATGGCAAGGGTTTAAATAATAAATTCTCCTGGCTGGGTTAGATTATAACTTTTCTTATGTTATGGAATGCCAGTAAACAAACATTGCTTCTGTAATAATAAAAAAATAAATCAAATGATAAAAGAAAGAAGGAAGGAAATATATCTAGAATTTTTTCAGCATTTAAAATTTTCAACTTTTAAACAATCAATTATATTAGTTTAGTTTGTTTTAATTGTATTGAAAAGTTGAAAATGGAAGTTTCCAATCATCAATAGACAATTTCATAACTTGAATGGAAACTGCAAATGTTATGGTTTAACTGTGTTATTACTGTTAATATAGGATTCCCACTGTCACTATTACAAATAACCCAGAGTAGGAATTTGGCTGAATTGGGTTAAGTAACTAAAGACAAAACAAAACAAAAACCCAAATAAAAAGGCTTCAAGTGCTATTACTTTTGGACTAATGTTCACTTTTTTTTTTTTTGAGACAGAGTCTCATTCTGTTGCCCGGGCTAGAGTGAGTGCCGTGGCGTCAGCCCAGCTCACAGCAACCTCAAACTCCTGGGCTTAAGCGATCCTACTGCCTCAGCCTCCCGGGTAGCTGGGACTACAGGCATGCGCCACCACACCCAGCTAATTTTTTCTATATATTTTTAGCTGTCCAAATCATTTCTTTCTGTTTTTAGTAGAGATGGGATCTCGCTCTTGCTCAGGCTGGTTTTGAACTCCTGAGCTCAAGCAATCCTCCCGCCTCGGCCTCCCAGAGTGCTAGGATTACAGGCCACCGCGCCCGGCCTAATATTCAGTTTTTAAACTAAATGGCTGAGGTCAACTTTGCTTTCTGAAGACGTTCTCCCGGCAGCTGCAGCGCACCTGTGGGCCCAGCCACGCTGGGGCCTCCTACCCCAGGGGCAGCAGACAGAATTCTGTTCCTTAAGCAGCCACAAAACCAGCTTCACATTGTCAGCGGGAAGAAAGTCACCTGACCGACTGCTGCGGGTGGGGGCAGAGGCTGGGAGGACCCCTTAGCAGGACCTGGAATTGCAACATCCTGTTACTGGTTCTGTAAGTTCATGATGCTTAAAGTTTTGAGAAACAAAACATCCCTTGGATGCAGCCCGTCAGCTGCTCCGTGGCGCTGGCAGTGGGTGTTCCTCTCACCAGTGCCAGAAATTTTCTGAAAATTTCTGAAAGGCCTTCTGTGTTGGTGCCATTTTGTACTAATAAAAAACTAAGGAAAGCAGGGAAGGTTGTGCCAGAGACAGGCGGGAGGGCCGAGCACATGGGGTGGCCCTTAGAGGGAAGGTGCTGCCCTCCCGTGGCCACTGCGAGGATGGCAGGGCCTGTGCCCAGGGACCATAGGGATGGTCTAGTCGTCCATACCCCCTTTTTTCATATTGGTAAACTGAGGTGCAGAAGACCTATAATGTCTCGAGGCAAGCTACAGGCGTATCAAGGACAAAGAGCAGAGGGTGTGTCCCCGGGCTGTCCCAGTGACACGTGGGGTCGTTCTGGGTGTTGGTCTCTGCTGCCTCCACGTGGGGCTTTGCAGATTTCTAAGCACCTTGACCCCTGGATAACAGAGCCCCCCACACACAGCTGAATGGACGGTGGGCCAGCGGTCACTCAGATGTCCCCTCTTGGGCCTGAGTAAGTGACATTTGAGTGCCAAGGCTGTGCAGAGGGGGCCATTCTTGGCTCCTGGCAACCTTGATCCTCACACAAGGACATGTTGGGGAGCGGACACTCAGCCCTGCCAGGGACAAGGGCTGCAGAGAAGCAGAGAACCTCCTGGCCTCAGAGTGGGAGGCGGCATGGAGGTGGCAGACGCTGGCCTGCTGGTGACTGCTGGACCTGGTCGTACCTCCTGCCCTTGACATCCACAGAAACTCCCCGCCAGCCTTGACCTCACAAACACACGACCCCCAACTAAGCCACAGCACACCTTTTATTCCATCGGAATCTCAGGTCAGGCTTTACTGTCTCCAGTCACCCATAGGACGCAGGGACCAGAGGGCCTGTCCTGACACGCCCTCCCAGGGGGGTGACAGAACTCAGCTCCGGGTCCTGGGCACCCCCAACTCTCTAACCCACCACTCGGGCCCCCAGAACTGGCCTATGGAACAGACGGGAGGTGCATTTTTTGAGGTGCAGCCGGCAACTTCAGCTCCACGAAGGCAGGCCCCTGGGCTGGGTTTTGGGGTTTGGGGACCCCAGTGTTTTCCAAACATGGATCAAATGCCCCATTGGCCTCTGTGCCAGAGCTCCCCACCCCGACCCGACAGTGGCCTGGGCTCCCGTGCGTGGAAGCTGAGAGAGGCCCCCGACGGCCCCCGGGGGCTGCTTGAGTGTCGGCCGCTCTCTCAGTGGGGCCGTGAGAAAAGGCTGCTCTTGCTCATCTTCCTTAATGCAAAGGGCCGGGGGACAAACAGCCATCACTGGACCCCGGATCCAAATCCTGGGTGGGAACTGCTGGCCTTGTGAAAAACAAAAGGATCCCACATCTCCACGGGGGGCCTGAGGCCGGCCCCCCTCCCCACGGGGGTGCTGTGTCTGCTGCTCTTCCAGCCCCTCCAGCTGGTGACCTCCGCTTCACCCTTAGGGCACGGTACCCCCACCCATGAAGTCATCAGGGCACCCGTCCGATGCTCGTTTACCAATGAAGAACCCAGGTGCAAACGCCTGAGCCACTTGGTGCAGGTGCCTTGGGTACCGAATGCTGGAGCAGGATCTAGAACCCGGTCTCCGGTGTCCGAGGCTGGTGACCTTCCACTCCGATCCTCACTGGAGGGGGCTCCTAAGGCTCCTGCCAGAAGTTCTCCGTCAGAGATTAAAAATCCTTTATGGCTGAGAAGCTTCTCTTTGAAAATGAAACCACCACGTGAGGGATCGTAGGGAAACACTACGTTATCACCAGGGAATGTTAGTCTTTGTGTGAATTAAACGGCATAAAGCAAGTAGCTGAACTGTGGTGCCTTTCTTTTGGGTTTAAAACGATGGCTTGGAGGAGGAAGAAAGGGAGTATCGGAGGCGGCTGCCTGGGAGCGGGTCTGAGGTTGTCGGCTCAGCCACTGTTTTCTCCGCCGCGGGACACGACCTCTGCGCCAAACCTGTTGTTTACGGGGCTTCTGAACTGCACCAAGGGGCCTGCACCTGAGCCTGGCGGGCGAGTGGCCGCCCTGCTGAGCCTCTTCTCCTTACTGGGCTCTGGATCCAAACCTGGGAATGCCTGGGAGCCACAGAGGGAGATTTGCAAGGATATCAGTTCAGCTGTCCCAGGAAGGATTGTGCGAGAAGGGGAGGTACGCAGCAGAATGTCCTGTGATGTAGGCAAGGACGCCAAGGTAGGACAGTTCAGGGACCGTGTTCTGTGGGGAAAGAGGGGCTGTGTCTGCGAGGGCCTGGCCTGGGACCTCTGAGAGCCTGGGTGCAATGGATCAGCCTGTGGACCCCAATTTTCCACCACAGGAAGAAGGAGCCAGCCACGCCTGGAACTTCTGAGCACCTACAAGGGCCTCAGGGGGTCTGTGGGCACTATTAATAAAATGAAAATAGAATATAAAACTCCTAAATTGTGTATATAAAAACTAAGCAAAGTTAATTAATACAGCAAAAGACTAGAACATTTTTAAAAATGGCAAGAACATAAGAAACAAAGCTTAAAATAAAATGCAGAAGAATAAACATCAATTATAACAAATACGAATGGATTAAACTCTGCTATTCAAGGGCAGAGACTCTCAGACTGGGCCTCTCTGAAACAAGACACACAGAGGTTAAAAACAGGGATGAACAGATAGACACATCCCAGGCAAACGCAAGCAGAGAGTCTTGGTGGCAACATAAACATTAATGCAGCATCCAAGGCTCAAAGCATCAAAGGTAAGTTGAAAGAGGAGGCGTGGCATGTATTTGCGATGTTGAGGTGCGATCAGGTTGGCATTTCACTAGCACTGGGGGAGGGTGCCAAGCCTGACCTGGAACGCCCCTTCCTTAGGGATCCGTGAGGGGCAGCCGCTGCGCTTTGCCCTCCGGCTCTCAGCCCACATGTTTCAGGCGGGGATGGGGACAGCATGCTCCCTCCTGTTGGCCACAAGGACTGTTTTCAGGGACAGATGTCATCCAAGTGGCCTGAGCAGATTGAACCCCAGAATTTGCAGGGACTCAATCACAACATGCATAAAACCAAACTCATGGTTTTTCCCCCAAACCCTAGTACTTTTCTTGTGACCCTGAGTTCAGTAAGTGGTACCACCATCCGCCCAATGAAGGATGTAAAACACAGCAAACAGTTTTAACATCTCCCTCCTCTCCCCGCCATCCAGTCCCACTGCATCTCATCCCCAGACGTCGCTCGGTTCCCTCCAGCCTCCTCCGATTTCCACTGATCTCCCTCCAGTTCCAGCATCTCTCCCCGGCTGTGAAAGGGGCCGCCTGGTTAGTCTTCTCACTTTCACCCCTGCTTCTCTGTGCACTTGTTCTATTCCAGCCATCATCTGAGCTGCAGTCAAAGCATCTCTTAAAAATGGAAATCTGGTCACGGCAGGAGATTTGCGTGTGGCCTTTGGGTCAAGCAGGCAGAGGCCTTTGGTCTTAGGTTCCAAAACGTTAACGCAGAGGAGTGGCCCTGAAACTACAGGGCGCACTACACGTACCAGGCAGGCTTGTTAAAGCTTCACTGCAGAATTTCGGAATCAGCAGGCCTGGGGCGGGGGCGGAAATTGTGTTTCTGCCCCGAGAACCGCTGGTGGGTTCACTGTGGTTTGCTGGGCGCCTGCACTGGGCTCTAAGCCCCAGCTGGCAATAAAATGTTGCTGACTCGCTTTGCTTTTTAACAAACTATTTTATTCAAGATGCTTTGTTTTCAGAGGCAGAAAATCCAGATCAAATAGGTTTTAGCAGCACAGGGAATGCATGGGTCCACCTCCCAGAAAACCCCAGGGGACATCGGGCTTCAAGCATGGCGGGACCCCAGTGCTCGGACTGCATCATTGGAAGTGAGGTCACCCCTCTCAGCTCACTCTAGGCTGGCCCTGTCCTTGGGTGACCCCTGCCCTGCGTGGATCTCAGCAATCGAGGAGGAGACTCGGCACAGAGACCCCCATCTGGAGTGGGACCCAGAAACGAATACCTCCAGCAAGAGGGACAGTGGGAAAGACGTCCACCCAGGAAGGTGGGGGGGTGAGGAAACCGCACAGTCCGGCTGTACATCTGGGTGTGGGGGGAGAAAAGGTGCCTTCAAGCATCCAAAAGCACCTGACACCCCCCACCCCGGCCTTAGGGTTCAAGTCCACATGACTGCAAGCTGAAAGGACACACAAACAAAAGCTACATGAAAAACCCACACAAACAAGAACCTAAAGCAAACCCTCAATGGCATTTCAGGCTGCCTGGCAGGGGCGATCGCAAACGCATCGTAGGTGTTTGAATCTGGCAGGGATATTAGATGATATTAAGGAAATATTTTATTTTCAGTCAGGCCTATGGCTGAAATGGAATTATGTAAAATTTTGGTGTGTGAAATAAAGGCATTATATAAAAACATAATTGTTTTTAAAGATCCATACTGTAATATTTAGGGGTGAAACATCATGATGTCTATAATTTATTTTAAAATATTTCAGCAAAGGAGGAGGAGGAGAGGAAATACGGCAAAATGTTCATAAGGTTTGTTTTTGTTTTTTAAGGAACCGTTGCTGAGAGCAGGTTTTTGTTAAAGGGATGTGTCTAAGAGTTTGAGGAGACGAGGGCCCCTCAGGGCCTGAGAGGGGAGCAGGGGCCGGCAGCAGGTAGAAAAGGGGAACAAGAAATGGGGTCTGGGACCGTCATTATTGGTCACTTCTGTCCCCACATACGGAAGCAATGAGGCTAACTGTGAAGCTGGGAGGACTCACAGGAGCCCTGACTCCCGTCCTCTCCCCTGTGGGACTTGTCCCTCCCAGAGACCCTGAGCGCAGGGCCGGGGCCTCAGCCCCACCAGACATCAGCCTGAGCAGCTGCAGACTGTCCCATCGCCCAAGAAAGGATGTTGGGCTCACACGCCTGGACCCCACCAGGATGACGGGATGACGGTGAAGAAGTTATTGACCAGTGGGGGTTCCTTTTCTGCAGCCGCTGGGGACAGAAGGTGGCTGAGATGGCAGTATCACTTTGGACATCAACAAACAGACAAACTGAATAACAACGGGGAGCACCACGTCTGAGTCTCTCCTCACGGAGGCGCAGGGAGGACGTCTGAGACCGGGTGAGGGAACGGGACGAATACAGAGTGAGCACCAAAGGGTGGGGTTCTCCGAAGGGAGGTTTGGGGTCAGTCCAGGAAGATGGTTTATCAATTGCTCACTCACTGTCGCACTCGGGTGTTAGAGCAGACACTGGGCGAAGCCCTGCACGCCGTGCTTGCTTTGGGTTCCCCAGAAACAGACCTGAGTCAAGGACTCGAGGGCAAGCAGTGGAAGGAAACACTAGTCAGAGTGGAGAAGGACGCAGGAGCCAGTAAAGGTGTGCTCTCAGGCCAGCCACCAACAGGTGCCACCTGGGCACTGGGAGCTTTATCCCCAAAAGGCCCCCGAGGATAGCATGGGACACACTCAGATTGAGCCCACTTGGGGGGCTTTGATAACCAACCCTCACAGGTGGGTGGTGCAGGCTGTTTCAGGGCGTCCACTCTCCACACGTCCGGCTTGTCCCAGGCTCCAGCTGGGTGGCCTCTGGCGGCTCCGGACGCCTCAGGTAAGATGGGAGGGCAGAGGTGACGTGCACAGAAGCCAGAACATGCTGAGAGGATCAGACCGGAAGGATCGGGCCAGGCACCTGCTGCCGGCCCCACACCCATGGAAACGTGGTATCTTCTCAAGAACCCTAAGAAGCAAGTACTAGTGTTATTATTATCATCCACAGTCTTCAGATTGGAAAGTAAGACAGAGAAGTTAAGTAACTTGCCCAAGTGGCAGAGCCAGGTTTCAAAGCCGGGCAATTTGGCTCCAGAGTCAGACTGGAATTGGAGGTGATGAACTGCCTGTCAATGGAGGCATTCAAGCCGAGGCCTGATAAAAACCGTGAGAATGTTGAAAGAGGGATTCCCACCAGAGGCAGGGACTACAAGACAGGTAAGTTCCCCTCCAAGGTTGAAATCCAGGATTTTATGAAGAGGCTGTGGGGAGTATCTGAAAAATTGATCCAGGCGGCCTACCTGGAGGCTCTGATGCCAGAAGACAGGGGTTCCCCTAAAAGAAACCTCTACTGATGGGGCTCTATGAGATCCAGGGGCACGACTCTCCCTGAGATCCACGGAGCCCTCCCCGGGTCATTAGCCGACATGCGTACCGACCACGCCCCACACTCTCCCTCAGAGGCCACTGTGTCCACACTCGAGTGTGCTGCCTGTCAGAGCTGAAACCTTGCTAGCAGCAGGATCAGCCACCCCCAGGCCCCTGCCCTGCACCCACTCCTGATGACCAGGAGGCCTGTCAGCCTCAGGGGACTGGTGCTGGGACCCCCGAGTCAAGGCCAGCTCCGCTGCATTCCTGGGCTCAGCCTTCTCATCTGCAAAATGGGATCGTCCCTATTGTCCCTCCACCACCAAAGTTCTGTGACTGTGGGGTTCAGACAAGGAAGTGGAGGCCAAGCCCAGGTTTCTAAAACAGTCCAATCACTCTCAGTCTAGCCGAGAACACCACAGTCTGGATGACAAAAAAAAAACAAACACCTGAATTATGGCATAATTACAATACATTGAATGTTTGTTTTCTTCATTCAAGGGCACAACATATGACAAATTAATTGTTAGTTATTCACAAGAAGAGGTCCTGAGTCCTGCATTAATAAATACATAATTAATTTTCACTTCTGCACTATTTTCTTTCAAGCCTGAAGACTGAAATGCGGTGGTTTCTCGACTCAGTTTCCTTAGAGGGCTTTCCACTCATCCTGCGAACCACCCACTGGGCACGTCAAGTCCAAGTGTCACGGCGAATTGCGAATAAGTGGGGGCTGACCCAACGGAATGCCACCGTGCCTCACCCTGAGACCTTGGCCCAGGCTCTTCTTTCCTGGGGACCTTGCCCTGTTCATCTTTCCTTATCTGTGCAGTCACGTTTTTGTAGCACCTGAGCTTAGGCAGAAAGATTAGTGAATCTGAGTAAGGCAAGCAAAGTACAAAGACCTACCTAGCCTTCATTTCCAAGCTAGATATGAGCTGGTGGCCAGCAGAGTGACTCAGTGTGACCCCAAACCTTGGCAACAAAGTCTGATGAGTTTGTGCAGGGAGGGGCTGCAGCTACTGGAACTTGGAGCCATGAGATCACCGGACCCTGAATGGAACCCCATCAACAAGCATGTATCAAACACCTGCTGGAAGTGCTTACAAGGCACTAAGCTGGGGACTGTCAGGAACTTTGGTCTCAAAGGCTGCCCCGCCTCTGCTGTGGTGATGGAGGGAGTGCTCTCCCCTGCCACTGCCTAGGAAGGAAATCCCAGAGACAGCTGGGGACTGGCTTTAAGGTCACAATGCCTGTGCCAAAGTGGAGACTAGATTTCAGACCCCCTGGCTTTGGGGGTCCCATCATCTCCCCACCAGGTGCACAATGGCCAGGAGACAGTGTGGCTTCCTAACATGACTTTTTTAAAAGTTTTTATTAGTCACTTCTTATTTAAAATGTACAATTTGATGTTTTTAGATATGTATACATCCATGAAATTATCTCCACAATCAAGATAATAAACATTTCCATTACCCATAAAAGTTCTCCTGGGAAACCACTGATTTGTTTTCCATCACGGCAGATTAGTTTGCATTTTCTAGAATTTTATATAGTTGAAATAATACAGCATGCGCTTTTTTTTTGGCCTGTCTCCTTTCGCTCAGTGTAATTACTTTAAGATTCATCTATATTGCAGTGTGTGTCAAAAGTTCATGTCTTTTTATCAGTAAGTACAATTCTATCACATGGATAAACTGCTATTTGTTTATCCACTCACTTTGATGCACTTTTGTGTTGTTTCCAAGTTTCTGGCTATTACAAGTGAAGCTGCTATGAAGATTTGTGTGCACTCCTTTGTTTAGACATATACTTTAACTTCTTTGGGTAAATACCTGGAATTGGAATGGCTGGATCACATGATAGGTGTATGCTCAACTGTTTAAGAGATTGGCAAACCGTTCTGGAAAACGGTTGTACCAATTTACATTCCTACCAGCAGTGTAGGAGTATTCCAGTTGCTCCACATCCTTGCCAACACTTGGTGTAGTCAGTCTTTTTAATTTCAGGCATTCTAATAGGTGTGCTGTGGTATCTCACTGTGGTTTTAATTTGCATTTCCCTAATTACTAATTATGTTGAACATTTTTTCATGTGCTTATTTACCATAATGTGTCTTCTTTGGTGAAGTGCCTATTCATATCTTTTGCCCTTTTTAGTAATCGGGTTGTTTTCTTATTGATTTTTGAGAGTTTCTTACACATTATACATTTATACATGTAGCTGCAAGTCCTTTCTCAGATATATGATTTACAAATATTTTGTGCTAGTCTGTGGCTTGTCTTTTCATTCTCATAACATTGCCTTTCAAATAGTGGAATTTATTACTTCTCTCAAAATCCAACTTATCAATATTTTCTTTTATGGATCATGCTTTTGGTGTTTTGTATAACCTAAGCTCACAGATTTATCTCCTATGTTCCAACCTAGAAGTCTTATAATTTAAGGTTTTAATTTGGGTCTGTGATCTGATCTGAATTCATTTTTATATATGATGTGAGGTATGGATAAGAGTTTACTGTTTTGTATACGTGTGTAATTGCCCCAGCACATTTGTTGGACACACTGTCCTTTCACTGCCCAGTTGCTCTTGTTGAAAATCAGCTGTCTGTGTATGCATGGGTCTACTTCTGGATTCTTTGTTGTGTTCCATTGATCCGTTTGCTATTGTTGCAGTAATGCCACACTATTTTGATTACTCTAGCTTTATAATAAGTGTTGACATCAGGTAATATTATCCCTCCAACTTCATCTTTCTCAAAGTTTTGGTTATTCTAGGTTTTTTGCATTTGCACATAAATAATAGAATCAGCTTGTCAATTTCTACACCCCCCACAAAAGCCTGTTGGGATTTTGATTGGAAATGGTTTTGATTGGAATAGATCAATCTGGGGAGGAATAAGCCAATGTTGCATTCCTGGGATAAGCCCTACTTGGTCAGGATGTATAAACCTCATAATATATTATTGAATTCTACTTGCTAAAATATGGTTAATAATTTTTGTATGTATGTTTATGAGAGAGATTGACTTGCAGTTTTCTTGTAGTGTCTTTAGTGTGCTTTTGGCTTCATGGAATGAGTTGAGAAATATTCCTTCCTCTTCAACTTTCTGGGAGAATTTGTGTCAAATTGGCATTATTTCTTCCTTAAATGTCGGTAGAATTCACCAGTAAAGCCATAGGGACCTGGAGTTTTCTTCCATTTTGGGCAGGGTTTTAAACAAAAATTCAATTTCTTTAATTGATTTAGGACTATTCAGGTTTTCTACTTCTTACTGGGTAAGCTTTGCTACTTTGTTTTTCTCAAGGTGTCTGTTCATTTAAGTTGTCAGATTTATTGGCATAAAATTATTCATAGCACCCCCTTGTTATCCGTCCCCGGCTGTATTGTATCAGGCGAAGCAGGTCAGACTTGTTTAGGCCCAGAACATGCTTCTCCACTCTCGCCAACCACACAGGCCACCAGATCATCTTCTGTTTCACTCCAGAAAGAAGCAAACGTATTTGAATGACACTGAGTCACTCGGCTGTGCTCTGGTTGGTGGCTGCTGCACTGTTTTGCTCTCAAACCACTGAGTGGGTGCAGTACTCTGAGTGGGCTGCAGGAGACGGCCTCTAGCCAGGTGTGTGACCTGTGGGGAGGGATCACATGGACTCCTGGAATTCCTGAATGAGATACCTGAGCTGGTTCAGCCACGTGACCAGCTGGAGCCACACCTTGGACCTCCCGAAGACTCAGTCATCGGCCCAGGGCTCCAAACAGATCCAGAGGCCTGGTGGGGTCCCTGGGATGAGCACGCAGGGTCCTCCGCTGTCACATCTATCCCAATAGTAATCAGGAAAATGACCCGTGGCGTTTGTAAAATGCTTCATAACCAACCAAGCATTTCCACTTGGCTTCTACGAGGCAAATGTTATAAATGTAGACAATGAAGCTAAAAGAGATTAGGTAACTTACTCGCCTAAGGACCAGAACAGGTGAAAAAGCTGGGATCCAAAGAAAGATCTTGTGGTGGTTTAAAACTACTTCTGCAAACTCTTCGACACCCTTCTGTTCAAAAGCTGCAGTGTAGCCCCTATCCCCGGCCCTCTTCCAGCATGGGCTGGAGTTAGTGACCAGCTTCTGGTGAACAGAATGTGGCAGAACTGATGCTATATGGCTTTCAAAGCTGGGGCAAGTGGGGGGGGGGGCGGGAAGAGAGAGAGAGAGAGTTTCTGTCTGCCTGTCTCTCCTTCTCCTCACCCCCAGGAATCCAATCCAGCTCCCAAGGTATGCAGGGGCCCAGGTCATGTGTCATTTTCAGCTGAGCCCCAGCAACGACCATCAGAAACTGAACGAGCCTTTGGATGATTCGAGTCTTCCAGCTGAAGTCCCAGATGTCAAGGAGCAGAGACAGGCTGTCCCTACTGAGTCCTACCTGAATTCCTGACCCACAAAAACCAAGAGACACATGACTATTGCTGTTTGAACCACTACATTTGGAGGTTATTTGTTACAGGGCAACTGGCAGACCAATAACTAATATGCAAAGTGACAAATACTCCAATGGAAGAAGGCACACAGTGATTCCGGAGCCCAGAGGTGAGGGGACCTCCCCCTGGGTAGGACAGGAGAGGTTCTAAAGGCACATTCACGCTGAGTTTTGAGGGCTGGGTAGGGTTTTGGTCATTTGGATGAGGGGTGTTTGAAAGCGCCCAGGAAGAAAGGCACAGACGTTTGAAAGTACATGGGGTGGTGGCAGGAAACCATGCAATGCCAAGGTTACCATCTTGGGTGACAGAGAATCAACCAAGGATTGCAGCAGGAAAGTGACATGATCGGGCAGAATGCAGGTGCTGAACATGCTCGCCTTGTGTTCAAGTAAGATGTCAACTGCCCCAGCCTAGGGAGGGAATTGACTGGGACTGTTTTGCTGAAACTGGAAACAAGTCATACTCTTTTGCCCAGTTGCCCATGGGATCAACAGCTGTGAACGCTGACCAGGACTAGCTGTGCAATCTCCATGGCGTGGAGAGAGGAAGCCACCTCACCAGGAAGGCAGTGGGATCTAGAGCCTTTGATTCTTTAGTTAGCATACTGGTATCCATATCAATTGCTGAACTTGAAAAGTTTTACTTTAAAAAGTGCATCTGTACATCATTCAAGTTGTGGTGCCAGTGCAGAATCAGAGAATCGAGTCTGACCAATCAATGCTTGTGTACCTGCCTCGCCCTGTCTGTCACCCTCCCAGCTGATCACTTCTCAACTAAATCAGGGACTAAACTTTCCACCGCCTTCCAGTTGCCACTGGGGGCACAAAAGTCTCAGAGCTGTTACCCTTCCCCAGGGCCTGGGGCAGGGAATCCCCTTTGTCATGGTAGGAAGCTTTGACCATGGGAACACGGACGCCACGCAGAGCCACTAAAAGGAAGTTTTCATGGTGGCCATAGAGAGTACGTGAGGCCCAACATGGATGTTGTCTTCTTTCTTCTCCTCTGGAATCTCCACCCCATTTCTCTTGGCGAAAATGCGGTTTATCTCCACAAACGTTCGGCCCTTAGTCTCAGGAATGACCACGTAGATGTACACAGCAGTGAGGAGGCAGATTCCCGCAAAGATGATGAAGCTGTAGGCGCCAATGGCCACCTAGACAGAGAGACGAAGACAGCAGGAGGGAGACAGAAAGGCACAACAGGACAGTTCTGGGTGAGGCTTTTGTGAGTCATAAAAGAGTTTCTTGGTGGCTTGGAGGAGTAAAACAGCTAGAAAATTGGATCCCCTAATATAAAAAAGGAATCCTTAGCCTGTTGACAATAGAGGTTTATGGCCTCTGGGCCCTGAAGGTGCTAAGGATGCAGAGGTCAAGGTCAAGGTCATGTGCACATCTCAGCAACAGGAAGCAGGGGATTTGCTCCCTTTCTTGCTCTAGCTTGCTTTCCGTTGCCTCTGACCTTCCGGGATCAGAGCCCCTGAGTAATCGGCCCCTCACAGTGGAGTGGGGAGCTCCCTTCAGCGGTGGGAAAGTGGCCTGCTCAGAGGGTTTGGCTGCAGCGGCCTCATCTGCCCTTGAAAGCCTGGGAGAGCCACGCACCCTCATTGACTTCTCAGAGGTTCTTGGCATGAGGGGAGCGACTGCTGGTTCCCTGGGGCCCCTCCTGCTGCAGGGCTGGGGCCGGCTGGGACAGGGTGGGGACGGGGCCCCTTGGCTCACCTGGACGGACGGGAACACGAAGCCCACGATGAAGTTGGTGAACCAGTGCACCGCCCCATCCACCAGGAGCGCGGCAGGCCTGGAGGACTGCAGGAAGATCTCCGTCCTCACCACGGCGGGGACTGGGCCTGCGGGCAGAGGGCCGGGACCAGTGCAGTGGAGAAGGGCCCGGGGGTCCCCAAGGGCTGGCAGGACGCGGCCTGTTCCAGCGTCAGACCGAGACCCCGGAGCGCCTCAGGGACCCGTACGGGCTGCCCTGCTGCGACAGGGACGGGAAAGGAAGCCCACCCACGCCCACAAGGCCAGGGCACGGAGAGGGCAGGAGCGGGAAAGGTCCCCTGGGATTTGGGTTCCCCTGCCAAGTTTCCTCAAGGCCAGCGAAGGTCTGTAGCAATGAAGCGAATGGAAAACTTGGGAGCAGCGGGGGTGAGTCGCGGGAGGAACGCGCCCGCCCCTCACAGGCACGGAGCTCTCCCAGCCCTTCTCTGCACGGCGTGGCTTTGACCTTCCCCGACGGTCAGGGCCCCGGGGCTCGGCCGAGCCGGGGGTGCTGCCCCCCGTGGGGGGTCTGGGACCCGCAGCGCCTGCCGCCCCGCCTTTCTTTGGGGCAGAGTCCTTTTCTCAACCGTTTCTCTTTATCGCCCCCTTAAGGAGATTGTCTAAAATGTCTAAAGCCATTTTTTCCCTAACCGCCATCCCATGAAAATTCATACCGTGTATCTGTTTTTGTCCTGTATATCTATCTGTGGCTTTATGCACAAAAAGTGTAAGAGTCAGCCCCTCCCCCAACCAGTCTCCCGCCCTTGGCTGATATGGTCACGTGCAAAATGCGCAGCCTTGGGGAGGCACGCGGAGGGGAATTCAGAGCCCCAGACTGAAGCCGCCCTGGGGCTGTCAGCTGCAGAAGAGGAGGGCACCTTCCTCAGGGCTCTGCTCCCGGAGTGGGAGCTGCGGGAAGCCAACTGTCCTGCCTCCCTCTTCTCCACCAGGACAATGCAACTAAGCGTCCCTTAGGACCTGACTGATCACCTCTCATCTGCCCGCACCGAGTTCTTCCCGGAGGAGCCTGAGGCCTGCAGAAGCAGGTGGCTTGTTCCAGTGGGGGCGGAGGATTGAGGACACCCACTCATTCCACAAATATTCACTGAGCACAGCAGATGTGTCAGGTCCAGGAAGGACGGGGGTGGGGAGGGGTGCAGTACTCACTGGGCCCGATGGAATGTCCCGAGATGTAGGCGAAGACGCAGAGGACGCTGAGGTAAGACAGCTCAGGGACCGTGCTCTGTGGGCAGAGGCAGGGCTGTCTGGGCTGAGAGGGCCTGGCCTGGGACCTCTGCGACCCTGGGGCTGGGGGCCCCACATGCAGATAGGTCCACCTGCAGGGCCCACCTGGATTTCTGACACCTACATGGGCCTCAAGGGCTCTGTGGGTAAGAGAGGAAGATGACAACGAGGACTGCCTTCTAACGTTCAAGTTCACAGAGGGCTCCCTCCAACCTCACCTAATCCTGAGTGACGGAGGAGGAGGAATATCTAACTTCTATTTATTTTCATGCCAGGTGCCATTTTCTGCACTTCACACATATTTACCCGTCTAATCTTCCTGACACGCCTCTGCAGGTGCATATTACTGTTTCAGTCCTGCACACGTGCAGTCAGAGAGCCCCGGCACAGACCACGAGGCCCCCCAGTCCCTCAGGGATCAAGCAATGGCCTAAGTCAGCCAATCAACAGGTGATGGGCTTAGGATCCGGACTCTAGCACTTTCTGTGGGGAATCGTTGTAGGAGCTCCGGGCCAGGGGAGCCGGCAGACCACCCTCTCTGCCCCCACGGCCAGTGGAAGGGCTGGAGCAAAACCGGGTCTACGGACCCCAGCTAGACTAAACGGGGCACCCCCAGATGAGCTCCCCAGGTGACGTTCTAATGACAGCGACGATGAATGCTCCGAGGGAGAAGTTGGCGGCGGGGCTGGAAAACATGGAGGGCGAAGGGACACTGGAGGCTTTTGAGTGAAGGCGTGGCAAGACCCGATCCATTTCAACAGAAGGTGCTGGGGGAAGCAGGCGGGTGGGTTCGGGGGCATTTCTACACTTGGAGCAAAAGCGGAGCTGCCTAGGCTAGGGGGCCGCCCTGGAGCTGGTGTGAGGGGCCAGCCGCTGGCACGTTTTCAGGCAGAGCCCTGGGTCGGACAGAGAAGTGAATGAGAGAAGTCACCGAGGACGCTGCCAAGGTTTCTGAAACGCACTGGCAGTGCCCTCTGCAGACGATGCTCGGTTTTGTTCACCCCTTTCCCTCTTGCCCATAGTCCCTAAAGTTTCTACTGAAAACTTGTATTTGTTTTAAAATTAGAAAAGAAAGTTCTTTCAACAGTAAGGTTTAATTAAATAGAATCATGAACGTCATGAAGGAGTTCAGGAAATTTCGCCCCAAAATATGATTCCTTGGTATTTCGAATTAAAGGCCCTTCGAGATCAAAAGGGACTGGAAGTGGCTGTGCCTCTGGCCCCATAAACCAGACTGACCCGCCAAAGGCACAGTGGACTCCTTTCCCTTCCCCCTATCTCACTGCACTGCAGGAAAGAAAATCAAGAATGCAGCCAGACCGGGCCCAATCATTTTAAACATGATAGCTGTTTAAGTTTGCAGGTCAATCTGTTTCTCCCCATCCATTCATTCTGTCAAGTATCTATTTATCCTCTTCAGCAACCGTTTGTTGCCCCTGAACAGAATTACCTATTACTCCTCATCTCCCCCTCCCTGCTAAAAAGAGGGTATAAAAATATCTGGATCCCCTGGGGATATTGGGTAATCACTCTGCGATTCTCCTCGTGCACAGGGTGAATAAACCTCTTCCTCTTATCTCTCTGCCTCCCCCTACAGTCACTAATCCTATTCCTCGCCTCTCCCCTGCCCCCTCTGCCTCTCTTGTCCCTCCAGAGTCCTTGGACTCCAACAGCTTCCTCCCACAGAATGGTCTCTGCACTCTCCAGGCTCTTAAGGAGAAAGTCATTAGGGTGATGTGCCCCCATAATATCCTGAGTTAAAAATAAATAAAGACATATAAAGACAAAAAAAAAAAAAAAGAAAGAAAGTCATTAGGGAGAGGCCAGCTTGGAAGAGAAGGAAAAGAACAAAGACCTTGTCTCTAAATTACAGAGTAAACTCTTCACAAACTCTTGTACTCATGTATGTACATGTATGATTGTGTTCGCAATTACATATTTTTAATTTGAAAGGGTTTCAGTACAGTGGCGCAGTTACTGCAAAAGCAACAACAGCCAAGAGGTATCCGAGGAGACACAAAATGCCCATTGTTTTAAAAATATTTCATATTACTCTTAACCGCTGTCGGTGGGAATGTAAACTAGCACAGCTACTATGGAAAACAGTGTTGACATTTCTCAAAAAACTAAAACTAGAATTACCATTCAATCCAGCAATCCCACTTCTGGGTATCCACCCAAAGGAAAGGAAACCAGTATATCAAAGGGACACCTGCACCCCCATGTGTCATGTTCATTGCAGCACTATGCACAACAGCAAAGATACGGAATCAGCCAGTGTCCATCGGTGGATACATGGATAAAGGAAATGTGGTATCTATACACAATGGAATACTATTTGGCCATAAAAAGAATGAAATCATGTCATTTACAGGAGCATGATGGGACTGGAGGTCATTATCTTAAGTGAAATAAGCCAGGCACAGAAAGACAAATATCCCATGTTCTCACTTCTATGTGGGAGCTACAGAATTTGATCACATGGAGAAACCAGACTGGAAAGGGTGCTCGGGAGGGGGAGATGAAGAGAAGTGGGTTAAAGGGTACAAACATACAGTTAGAGAGAAGGAATAAATTCAGTGTTTGACAGCAGAGCAGGATGACTATAGTTAAGCAAAAGTGTATAGTACTCGGGAGATGGACACCCTCGACTCCCTGACTTGATGATCACTTTGCATTATATATATGTAACAAAATTTCACATGTACCCCATACATTTGTACAAATGAAACAAAATAAAAATAAATTTAAAATTTTCACATCATGGCCATCCTATGTATTTTTGTAACTTCTGGAGGATGTGGATAATAAATATAGGCTGAAAAAAGTTACACATTAAAATGGTGTATTTCCTGTTTGGGTGGCCTGATGTGTTTTTCAATCTTACTGTGATACGATCCCCAATTTCTTTTTAGCCTGTCCCTTTATTATTTCTTTTCCCAGTTTGCCCTGATCTTGTCTCCAAGATACTTTTAACACTACAGACTGAGGCACACCTTGTCACGGGCAGGGCCCACTGAAGAGAGCTCTGCCGCACTTACTACCTGGGGAGTCATTTTAAGGACACAGTTACAAATCAGCCCGAGCTCATGGGCCAGAACATCCTGTGCCTTCCTCCTTCCCTGCAGCCTGACCCTCTCATTCGTCTTGTGTGTTGTTCCTATTTCAATCGAGACTGTTTTCCTTCCTCTTGTCACAGACAAGAGCGTTGGGTCAGTAGTTATTTTCTCCGAATGTTTATTCTGTAGTCCACGCCAACCTCTGTTCTCATATCCTTCTACTTCTTGAACGGGATGCCTCTTTAAGAACAGGTGTGCTCTTAAATCCACACCTGTTCGTTATCAGTAGGTGTTTTCTAGCACAGTTGTGCCCTCCTATTTACGTATGCACATATGTATTTTTTTGCAAACTGTTCTCTCAGTTTCTCCTTTAGGTAACAGCTGGGCCGGCCGTGTTTATTTATTTGTTTGCAGGCCCGGGTGTAGGTGAGCCAAACCATCCCTGACCTCCACGAACTCCAGGATGGTGGCGTTGCAAAGTACCTGTCCGCATGTCTCACCTCCACCCCCTGCCCGCATCCCCCACCCAGGGGACAGGGAGTGAGTTCAGACCTGGAAGAGGAGCGCCAGTGTCAGCACCAGGCAGGAGGAGCCGCAGATGCCGTAGCCGACCAGCAGGAGGCGCCGCCGCCCCAGCCGCTCCACCAGGAAAGCCTGGGGGGAAAGTGCGGGCGGTGAGGAGCCTCAAGGCCACCTGGCACCCGGAATTCTTGGCCGAGCCTCCACTCCCTCCTACGGGTGCCCCTTTCTCACCTCCCTGCCTGTGCGTGGGATGCAGCCTGCCTGCTTTGACACGTGTTTGACGCTCACGCCCTACACCAAGACCCTTCCTGGTTCCAGTCATTTACGGACCTCAGGGATCTCGGCTCCCCGCAACCCCCTCCTCCAACTGGAACAACCACATTCTCTGGTTTCTGAGATGCTTTGACATCTTGGGACCTTGCTGGCCCTGGAGGGACTGCCCCTCCCACAGTTAGCCAGTTCCCAGAGGTAGCAAACAGGGGTCCCCGAGAGTGCCTCTTTCCTGTGCAAGCCAGCCCAGGCCCACTCCCTCCACCTCCTGGGTGGGGCTCGCACACTCTGGCCGCTGTGCACCTGCTGATCAGCCAGGGCCACGTATGCCCCAGAGCCTGCTGAAACTATTTGCTGTTTACCGAGCTAACACTAAACCTGCCTGCCCTGCCTCGCCCCTTCCTTTCTGCAGGAACCGCAATAAAGGCTCTTGCTCGCATTTTCCCCTCAGTTCCTCTGCGCCCAGAGCTTCCTGTGTGGCCTGTGCGGAGTGCCCTGCCCCCTCCTTCTGGGAACTGTGAGTCGCAAACTATCTTTTCAGCAGCAACTGTCTCCTCATCTGTTGGCCTCGCCATACCTGAGTAATAATAAAACCTACTTTTAAAAATAGACTCCCCCATTCCCTGGTGCTCCAAGCTCGGCCACGCTCCTTCTGACTAGCAAGCACTCCTTCCTTTCCTCTGCCTCTATGATAATGCCATTTCTGTGTCTACTCCGTCCCTACTGTCCGACCCAAGGCCAGGTCCTGCACAGTCACTTGACTCATGTTACTTCCAATTCTCCTAGCAACCCTACGGACAGGGATTGTCACTGCCATTGAGGACGGCCAGCCAGGAGCACAACGGCAATCCTAGCATTGTACAAAAAGTGTCAGTGAGACTCTGCCTGGCGCCCAGATGCTGCCCCTCCAGGGAGAGGGAACGTCTGTCCTTCTGGCCCGGGTTTCTCCGGGTAGGCAGACGGGGAAGAAGGTCCTGTGGTGATCATTTATCCTAGAGGAGGAGGGCTCTGAGGATACAGGGTGGATCCTGCCCCAGAGGAACAAAAGGGAGGGGCCCAGGGACAGCAGGAGGAAGGGGTTAAGAATTGGGCCCTGGGAGCCTCCTGCCTCCTCCCCTAATTCTCCTGTCATCCTCCTCTGCTGTTTTCCTTCATGTCTCCCTCCCGACTGGGACTTAAACTAGCTCCAGGGAAAATATAAATAAGTAATAAATAATTTCAAAAAAAAAACATTGACTCTCCCTGGCAACTCAGGAAATAGGAATCAAAATAATCAGACGCTAACTTGAAAATGTTCCGGGGAAGGAACAGCGTGATCCTCAGCTCTGTGCGTGAGCGCAGCTTTGCGGAGTCACCCTGATGCAACGTGTGTGACAAAGCAAAAGTGGCTCAGATTTTAAACATTAAACTCTGAAAAAATAGTATTGTATTAACAAAAAATAACACCTCCATCAGGATGCCGAGTTTTGCAATCACCATCACAATTCTACACAGGAAGAAACTTGGATTTGAAAGTATTTTGAGTCGCCTGGTCACGGTCACACAGGCGGTAAGTAGGAGCACATCCAAAAGTCCATGTCCTGCAAGTGACCCCAGGGTCAGGGTCACCACACTCAGCTGACTCTGTGGGGCTCCTGTCTATCTGGGGACACCTGCTCAGAGACGCTCCAGCAGGCAGGATGCCGCCCGGTCACTCACCGAGATGACGGTCATCACTATGTTGATCACACCGGCACCCACGGTTACGTACTGGGACTGAGAGGGCTCCACACCCGCAGACACATAGATGATGTCTGCGTAGTAGTTGATCTAAACGAAAACACAGGGCTGTGCAGAGAGGCCCAAAGACCTGGGCCACTGGCTTAACGTTCTTGACTCAAGCAGCGAACAGTACGAAAGCCTGGGCTGGGGACCCCTGGACAGGAAGGAGGCAGCAGCTGATGGGCAAGAGCCATGACGGGGGGTCAGGACACCAGGGACAGAGCCCGGCCCTGCCCCCCTCTGAGCCTCAGGTTCTGATCTATGAAATGAGAACTGGACCACACGACATTTAACAGCACTTTTCCCTCTGTCACTTTGCTGTTCTTTGAGCTCAGACCCCACAAAATGATTTCTCACCTCTTACTTTGGGTCAAGTCAACCCCGATTCAGCTTGTCTTCTGGTCAAGCGCTAAGGACGTTGGCACAAACAGCACTTCCGATAGCCATGTCATGCTGCTCCCCATTTGGTGGCCCCCACCTGGGCTGTCCAGCCCTCCCAAGGTCACTTGTTAAACATCCGCGGATCCCTAAAGGCCCAAAGCCACCTCTCGGGCACTTCCCGGGGGCACCAACTGGGTTACCCACCCAACCTCTGACGTTTCCCTCTGTTTTTCTCAGATCCCCACCCTTCCCGCTGCACTATCCACAGACACGGTTACAGTTAAAGGACTATGTTCACCTGCGTCATGGCAGGTGGAAGCTCCTGACCCAGGCTGGGTCCACTGACCCCTGGCCTTGCGCTGCGGGAGCCATCCGTTTATAAATCAAATCCTGTTCATTCTGCTCAATCTGCTTCCCCCTCCCTGCCACCCCCTCCTAGCCAGGTCCGGCGTACCGCGTTGATGCCCGACAGCTGCTGGCCGGCCATGAGCACCACGATGGACACCAGCTGCCAGCGCAGTGGCCGGAAGGTGCAGAGGTTGAGCACGGACAGGCGGCCCTCGGCACGCTCAGCCTGGGCCTCTGCTCTCATGTCCTCCAGCTCAGCCTCGACATCTGCGTGGCCTCGCAGCCTCTGCAGGGCTGCCAGGAGCAGAGCGCCGTCCCCAGCAGCCCGTTCATCTCGCTGCGGGCTGGACCTCTGGACCCCACCACGTGGCCCGCTCTGACCGCAGGCTTTCCTCACCATTCCCCTCCACCTGACCCCAGCCAGGGCCCCAACACCGTGGTTGTGACCCGATCTCCACCCCCACTCTATCCACCCACCCAGATGCCACTTTCTCAGCCCCAACCCACGGTGGCTCCTACTCTGACCGCAGGCACGGCTTCCGGGGTGCCCCAGGGTGGAGGGGTTGGCGAAGCGGCTGCGCATTCATACCTTGCCGCGCGGTGGCTTCATCTCCCTTCTGAATCAGGGTGTAGCGGGGGCTCTCAGGGAAGAAGGGCAGGGAGAGCAGCTGAATTAGGGCGGGCACCCCCGTGAGCGCCAAGA
Organism: Lemur catta; assembly: GCF_020740605.2. Lineage (NCBI taxonomy): Eukaryota > Metazoa > Chordata > Mammalia > Primates > Lemuridae > Lemur > Lemur catta. The sequence continues at coordinate 120,752,967 of NC_059130.1, read as the reverse complement.
GCACCGGCCAACCTGCAAGGAGCCAGGCCAAGGGCTGAGGGATCCCTGGGGGGCTCCGGGCGCCCCCTGGCTGGCCCCCGCCACGGCCTGACTCCCTTCTCTGGGAGGGTCTCTGGCCCCTGGTGTTCCTACCCTTGGGGAGAACCCAGGACCCACATACAAAGGGGTTCCACATGAAAAATGGAGAAAATAATTATAATTTTAAAAGTACATGTTATTAATTATTTTGCAGGAAGAGCACTGTTTTTCTTACGGATAGGATATGCTTTCAAAGTTTGAGCCCTAGAGAAAATGCAGTTACGTCTTGTTCCTAACTTTATGGCTGGAATGGGCATAACCTCTGCCCCACTGGGGGCTGTGGTTGGGGAGTGGGGTGGACCCAGGCATGCGCCTGTGTGAGCTCCTCCTGGAAGGCTGGGGTGAGGGGGGACCCTGAGATCCCACGAAGAGAGCAGGATCTGCACCCGCCACCTCTCACCCCTGCTGGTAGTGGGACCTGGACAAGCTGCTCAGACTCTCTGGGCCTCAGTTTTCTCATCAGTAAAATAAAGATAATAATACTAATAACACTACAAATAAAGTACCAGGCATGGCTTGGCGAGGGTCAAAGAGGTGCTACGCGCTGAGCATCAGTGCAAGGTGGCTTTTCCCTGTTGATGCCTGTCTAATTAGAGTGTTTAATATTCAGCTGCAGCGCGGCGGTTTGGGAGTCATTATTCCTAATGAGTTTCCACCCAGCGCCCACCGGGCTCGGAGTGCCTGAGTCCCTTTAGGGTACTGTGGGGAATGCGAGGACACAGACCCACCCACTGAGGCATCCGTGGAATGTGGGTCATTTGAAAATGAGTGTGATAAACGCCCCCGCTGTGTTCACGGCCAAGTCCAAGCCCTGTGTGCTGCACCCGCCTCTTACTCAGCCCTGCGTGACTGTGTCACACTCTCTCCTCTCTCTTAAACCTCCACCCTGTCCCCCACCCTCATTCTCAGGCAACCACCCCACCTCCTGTTCCCCTGAGAAAATAGAAGGCACCAGAACAAAACATCTGCGGGTGTGCAGGAGCCACACCCACCCAGGTAATGGTGATGGTGGCTCAGCCCATTGACCTCATTCCCTATGGACTGTTCCTACAGCAGCCAAATGTGCCGATACTTTTCCCGGCTTGAAAAAACCCCTCTTCCCTTGGCCCCATGTCCCTTTCCAGCTACCACCCACCTTCTCTCCTTCCCTGTGTTGCAAAACTCCTAAGAGTGGTCTACGCTGCTCGTCTCCAAGTCCTTGCCTCCCATTCCTGAGCGTGATGTGTCCCCACCACTCACCAAAACAGCCCCGATCAAGGTCACCCACCTCGCTGCACATTGCCCAACCCAAAGGTCACCTCTCGGTAACATCGGGCACAGCCGAGTCAAGGCCTAGACCCCGTGTGCCGTGGCCCCAGCTATCCACCACCCCCCGTGACCCCCGTGTGCTGCTGGTCACCTGTAGGGTTGCCCAGGATGGCATGGAGGCTGAAGATCTGCGCTAGGAAGACGCCAAGGATGACGAAAACCTCGGTCATGGTTCCCAACATGCCCCTCAGGTTCTTGGGGGCCAGTTCTCCCAGGTACATGGGGAGGGCGCTGTAGGAGATGCCTGGTTTGGGCAAAGCAGAAATCAGGGGAGGCGAGGAGCAGACCCGGCCTCCCATGACACAGGCCCAGGGTTCATTCACCCCGTGTCCTAACCCCGGAGCTTCTCCGCACTGTCCGCCCCTCTGTGGAGACGGAAATGGGCCCATCTTGACTGTTCAGTAGCAAAATCCCTCCAGAATCCTCAGCCCCCAGGGGGACATCACCAGGGTGACAGGAGGACACCTTTTCCTTTCTAGCTGCCGGGCTGGGCCACTTCCACCGGGGAGGACACTGAGCTTCCAGGCGTCCCTGGGTAGCGGGACACGAAGGTAACTTTTTTGCTTCTGTTTATTGTCTGATTTTTCTAAAGCACAGATTACTTGTATTACTTTTTTTTTTAAATAAGAGAAACTGCTATAGTTAAGAAAGCTGGCTCACCTGCTGCCTGAGACCCCAAATTCTGTATTCCTTTCACTTGAAGCCCCTTATCCTCAGTTTAAGCTGTACATCCTTGGAAGATACCTTGTAAGACCTTATTGGCTGTGTGTACTTCAAGGTACAAGTGTGTTTTTAAAGATCCTTCCCCGACAGAAGATTTTGTTAAGGAAAGAGAAGGGCTAGAAAGCATATGGGAAGGGCCTGGGAAGGGAGACAGGAGGCTGCCCCGAAAGGGGGCAGAGGCAGGTAATGCCAGCCGGACTCTGTCGGGCCAAGGAGCCCCCTCCCCCGAGGGTGAGCCTGCGCCGGGGCCCAGCCACCTGCACAGACGCCCAGCACCACTCGGGAACAGATGATCAGCTCAAAAGCCTTGGCCGCCTTGCTGGCCCCCATCAGGACGGCAGGGACGATGGCGAAGACGTTGTTGACCAGCAGGGCCCCCTTCCTGCAAAGACAGCAGGCCCGACACCGGCTCACACTCTCCAGACCTGTCCTCAGCGGGGCTGGGGGTGTGTCAGCGCAAGGGCTGGCAGACGGGGCTGTGGACTGGATTGTGTCCTGGATTCATCCGTGGAAGCCCTGTTTGTGATGGCATCAGGAGGGGATTGATTAGGTCGTGGGGGGACGTCCTCGTGATGGGATTGGTGTGCTTGTACGAAGAGACATGCGAGAAATCTCTCTCCTTTTCTGCCCCATGAGGACACAGCAAGAGGAAGGCAGTCCCTAAGCCAGGAAGTGGACCCTCACCAGGAACGAAATCTGTGGCACCTTGATCTTGGATTTCTGGCCTCCAGAACTAGGAGAAATACAGGTCTGCTGTTTAAGCCACCTACCTGTGGTGTTTTGTTATGGCAGCCTGAGCTGATTAGGATAGATGGGAAGTGTGAACCGGGAACCGGGAAGCGAGGACAAAAGGAAGGAAGATTTGGGGTCGCTGGGAGTAGGGCTGGTGTAGGGGATCTTCCTAACAATCGGAACTGCCTAGAAACGGTAGGGAAGGAAAGAGGAATGGGCTGCCTCAGGAGGTAGAGAGCCTCCTGTCACTGGGGGTAGTCAAGTCATCGCTGGTGGTGTCTATACCAGACACGATGATTGGCAGGAATGTTAAACTGGGGTTTCCACAGCTGGTGGGATGCAGAGCTGGACTAGGTCATTTGCAAGATCCTGTCCAAGGCTTAAAAACCACTGGCCTCTAGAAGGGAGGGAGGGAGTTCCTGGAAAATAGAACTACGTGGGGTGCACCTGACAGCCTCGTGACCCATCCCGTCTTCCTGTCTTCCTGACTCTGTGCCCTATCCTGATGTGGGTGGCACCAAGGGCTCCCTTGCCCCTGCTGCCTTGCCTTCGGCTTTGCCTTTGCCCATGGAGCAGAAGGGAGTGGGCTGGGAGGGAAGAGGGCTCCCCGGCTGTGGGGTTGCTGGCTGGCGGGCCTGGTATTTTCTCCCTCCCTCCTTCCTTCCATCTTTTCCTCTCTTCACCATCAGGCCAAGGTGACTGCTCCTCCCCTCACCCCTTCAGGTCAGGAGGTGCTGAAGCTGCCAGCAGCCCCAGGCACCACCTTTGTGATTCCCCCACACCACTGAGGACCCCGGGACCCTGACTGATGCAGGTGCCCCGAGTGAGCCAACAGGGAGGGCAGGGCTCTGGTGCCAAGAGCAGGGAGGGAGTGGTGGGGACTCCATGAAAATATCCCTGGCTCAGCCACACTGAGGACTCACCAGGGAGTCCACAGACATGCAGACTGGTGTCCTCAGGCCACTTTTGTCTCCTGGGGCTGCCACACCCCAGAGAGCAGTGGCCAGAGGCCCCACATGGAGAGCGGAGAATCAGCCCCCACGCGTCCCTGCCCTCCTCTGGACCCCCAACCCCTCCTGACAACCAGGAGGCCTGTCAGCCTCGGCGGGGCTGGGGCTGGGACCCCCTGGTCAAGGCCGGCTCCACCACATTCCTGGGCTCAGCCTTCTCATCTGCAAAATGGGATGTCCCTGTGGTCCCTCCACCACCAAAGTTCTGTGACTGTGGGGTTCAGACCACGAAATGTGGAAGCCAAATCTAGACTTCTAGAACAGTCCAATCACTCTCAGTCTAGCCGAGAACACCACAGTCTGGATGACAAAAAAAAGCCTGAATTATGGCATAATTACAATACATTGAATGTTTTCTTCATTCAAGGGCACAACATATGACAAATTAATTGTTAACTATTCACAAGAAGAGGTCCTGAGTCCTGCATTAATAAATACATAATTAATTTTCACATCTACACTATTTTCTTTCAAGCCTGCAGACTGAAATGCGGTGGTTTCTCGACTCAGTTTCCTTAGAGGGCTTTCCGCTCATCCTGTGAACCACCCACTGGGCACGTCAAGTCCAAGTGTCACCACGAATTGTGAATGAGTGGGGGCTGACCCAACGGAATGCCACCGTGCCTCACCCTGAGACCTTGGCCCAGGCTCTTCTTTCCTGGGGACCTTGGCCTGTTCATCTTTCCTTATCTCCACAGTCACGTTTTTGTAGCACCTGAGCTTAGGCAGAAAGATTAGTGAATCTGAGTAAGGCAAGCAAAGTACAAAGACCTACCTAGCCTTCATTTCCAAGCTAGGTATGAGCTGGTGGCCAGCAGAGTGACTCAGTGTGACCCCAAACCTTGGCAACAAAGTCTGATGAGTTTGTGCAGGGAGGGGCTGCAGCTACTGGAACTTGGAGCCATGAGATCACCGGACCCTGAATGGAACCCCATCAACAAGCATGTATCAAACACCTGCTGGAAGTGCTTACAAGGCACTAAGCTGGGGACTGTCAGGAACTTTGGTCTCAAAGGCTGCCCCGCCTCTGCTGTGGTGATGGAGGGAGTGCTCTCCCCTGCCACTGCCTAGGAAGGAAATCCCAGAGACAGCTGGGGACTGGCTTTAAGGTCACAATGCCTGCGCCAAAGTGGAGACTAGATTTCAGACCCCCTGGCTTTGGGGGTCCCATCATCTCCCCACCAGGTGCACAATGGCCACGAGACAGTGCGGCTTCCTAACGTGAATTTCAAGTGAGAGCGGCGAACCTTCTGTTTACCTGCCACACCTATCAGCCAGCAGGCTGACGACCAGGGATCCCAGCAAGCCGCCCAGAGGAAACACGGACACCGTGCAAGACCACAGGAGCAGCATGACCTCCTGGTCCATGAAGGTGGCGTGTCGCTCGAAGTAGGTTTCGTTGTAGAATGACTTCAAGACCTGGAAAACATTGCCCCACCCACAGCCAAGAATACTGTGCGACTCATGAGAAACGATGACATGAGTGTTCTCACTGGCCACTTGCCATTGCACAGGGGGATATTTCTGCCAACACCTCTGGGACACGATCGAATCCGTTAATTTCCTGCTGTTACCTGAGAGTAAACAAATCTACTGTGTGATGGGTTGAGATGATGAACCACACTGCACAAAAATATTGTTAAAAAATTCACTGTTAGAAAATTCACTTCTTAGAGCCCTACTCTGCCAGAGGCAACATAGGAAATATTCTTACTAATTGTATGACTTCAGGCAAGTTATACGACCTCTAAAGCCTTAATTTCCTCATCAGTTATAGAAATATATCTCATAGGGAATTTGTGAGCATTAACTGTGATAAAGGGGTGGTACATTGCTTGACTCAGAAAAGATGTTCCCTCAGTGGTAATAATTATGAGTACACTAATTTATGTATATATGTAATATACACATATATGTATGTATACATGTTAATACCTGTATATATTAGTATGTGCCATGAGCAACTAGTGCAGTACCTTCTATAAAGCCGTAACTGTAAGTTAATGACATTGATTTTTAAAAATACTTAAAAATACAGCAGGACTCACTTACCCACATGAACGACCACTCTACCTGCCCTGCCTGGAGGCTGGGTCCCATCCCCTCTGCCCCTTCAGAGACAATCTCCCCGTGGTTGTCCCCATCCATCCTGCATCCCTGGCCTTCCCCTCTCTGCTGCTCCCCTCCCATGAGTGCACAACCTGACTCCTGCCTTAAAAGACCTAACGTGACCCCCCCCCATCTCCCTCCACTAAGAGTCATTCTTTTTTTTCGTTTTGTTTTTGAGACAGGGTCTTACTCTGTTGCCCGGGCTGGAGTGCAGTGGTGTGATCAGAGCTCACTGCAACCTCGAACTCCTGGGCTCCAGCAACCCTTCTGCCTCAGTGTCCTGAGTAGCTGGGACTACAGTGCTCCACTGCGCCTGGCTAATTAAAAATTTGTTTTGTAGAGACAGGGTCTTGCTATTGTTCAGGCTGGTCTCGAACTCCTGGCCTCAAGCAATCCTCCTGCCTCAGCCTCCTATGCCCGGCCTAAGTGCTGTTTGTCTCTCCATGCAGTGGAACTCATTGGAAAGGCTACCTGTTCATCTCTGCTCCTCCCTCCTGTTCTCTCTTGAACCCCCTCCAGTTGAGCTTCTGTCCCCTGTTCTCCCCTCGGCTGACCTTGTCAGGATCACTCACACCCTGCACGAGGTCAAAGCCATGGTCAGTCCTTGGTCCTGGCCTGGACTCATCAGCACAGCTGCCCTCCCCCACCACACTTTAGTAGGCTGTGGAAGCTCTGCCCTCGGGCCCCCCTACCTGCCAAAGGTCTCTTCTCTTTCCCTTCGCTCCCCCAGCCCCAATCTCAATCCCTAAACCCACAGAGTTCAACCTTTGACCCCATTCTCTTTGTCATCTATGAGGGGCCTTCCCAGGGTGAGAGTAATGGGGCTAAGGACCAAAGATGCTGGGCAGGGACTCAAGGTCCCCCTGGCATCCCAGTGTGCCAGGAGAGGACAACACTCCTGGGAGCAGCACCTCCAGTCACGCCCTGGTCCCCAGAGATGGCATCCAGGAGGCCAGGGGAAGATGGTGGCCTCCACAGAGGAAGACAGCAGCCGCCTCCCACCCCGCGGGCCCTGCCCAGCTGCCCAGCGACCCGCCTTGTGCCCACCATGTGTGGCGTGTTGATCACCGCGATGTTGTAGCCGTACTGGAAGGCCGAGCCGAAGGCCGCGCTCAGGGTGGCCAGCACCAGCGTGGGCTGGAGCCGCTGCGGGAGGCGAGGGCCAAGGTCAGCACATGTGGGGTCCACCGTGGCCTGGAAGTGGGTGGGGAGCCCTGGCCACACCCAGGGAAGGAGGAGGAGGCGGCTGGGGCACGGACGGCATTGTCTCCTCTGCCTCCTTGAGGGTTATCTGAGCACCTCCGTGTGCCTGGGCTGGGCCCTAGAGGGAGGTGACGGGTGGCGTGGGGGGTGCTCTAGGGGACAGGCCCAGCAGGGCGCTGCCCTTGGGAAGCTGATTTTCTAGTGAGGGGAGGCCAAAAAAAAAAAGACAAATACAATGATGCCAAACAGTGAGAGGCTATGAGGACAATGAAACAGGGTGACAGGTGGGGCCAAAGCCAGTGGGGGCTGGGGGCTGTGTTCAGTGGGGTGGGCAGGGAGGCCTCTCTGAGAGGGTGTCCTGGAACTGAGCCCCGGGCGGTGAGATTAGCAGCTGTGCGGGCGTCTGCGGGGAGAGCATTCTAGACGGGGAGCAATGCACAGGGACCCGAGGACCCACCGCCTGCCTTTGGCTCTAGAGAAACAAGGCTGAGCTCAGGGACAGGGGCTTTCATGGCTACCACGACACCCCGGGCAGCTCAGCCCGGGCAGCTCAGAGGGGCCGAGCCCAAGGGCTAAAGTGTGAGGAGGGGGCTGGGTGGGCTCTGTGGCTGCCTCCCACAGCAGAGAAAGCAGTTGGTGAACAGCTGCAGCCTGGACCACCACCCAGCCCTCTAACTGCACACCCCACGCCATCAGCTGCCTGACTGCCCACAGCCCCAAGCTCGGCACTCTCTGTCCCAGCCAGACAGAGAAGGATTCGGGCATCGTTCAGAGGCCGAGTCCCCTGGGCCCTTAAGGGTGGGGGAGCTGGGGGAGGGCAGAGGGAGGTGCGTCGGCAGTGCCATCCAGCCTCCCACGTCCCCTGAGCCGTGGGGTTTGGGGATAGCTGCTCGCCTACACTGCTCTCCCAGGGCGCACTGCTGTCTCCTTGCTAGAAGCATCTCCAGGGCCTTCACCTCCCTCCACAGGTCCCCATACCTGGTGGGAAAGGGACAGGGATAGTGACAGTTTCCTAGACTTGGCACTTACCCCCTCCCTGGGTGGGGTGGGCAGAGGGGTTCCGGCCTCTTTGTTCTCCATCCTTGCTCAGGTGGGAGAACAGGTGCGCTCTGCCTGCCAAGTGACACCTTAGTCCTGCTGTGGGCTGGGCACCTGCAGGACCTGCTGTTTCTCCCCCGAGCCCTCCTGGCTTTATGACCCTTCTGCCCTCTGGACCTGCCAACGTTTCCCAGGAGCAAATCTCCTTAAACATGTTGATAAGAAACAGGTTGGTGTTTTGCCAGTGCACAAGTCACACACAGCGTGGATTTCATCTTTGCCTCCGCCAAGCCCCACACCAGAAGCTCCCCAGTTGCACCAAGGAGGAATAAACATCGTCCGACATTGGTCCCTAGAGATCAGGAGTTTTGGAAACCAGGTCGGGCCGTGGCCTGGATCTGGGCGTCTTCTGCTCTGCCATTTCTCCATATCCGCCTCCTCTCATGCCTTGGGATGAATTATCCTTTGGGGGGAAAGAGAAAACTAGATGCTTTTAAAGAAACTCAATTTTCTTATTTCTAATTACACTTAATAGTATTAAATAAGTCCATAAAATTTTAGAAAAAAGGTGCTCACTTCAGAATCATCTCTACAAGCATTAAAAAAGAAGGGAGTGAGCGAATAAATCATGACAAGTGGGCTGATTGGAACACCAGGCTGCTGTGTCCAAGGAGAATCATGAAAACCGTGTGGGAACCTGGAAACACTACGTGTCTTTCGTTAACAGGGACTTTATGTGAAGTGACCTAAGCAGAGCACACTCAGTGCCACGGATGGTGGCCGGAGGGCCATCGCAGGGCGGGGATGACAGGAGGTTCTTATTTCTCCTGCGCACCCCGGACCTCTCGGGTGTTCTCTGACAGGATCCGAGTTTTGCCCCCCGACTTCCTCCTGAGTCCTCCGCAGCAAGGTCATCAACCCTCCTGTTTCCACTGACCCCAATCGAGGCTTTTCATGCCCATTTCTCGAAATTCTTCCAGGCTCTTCCGCTTGCCCAGTGCTCACGCCATTGCCCTGTTCTGAGGTATTTATTTTGGTGTTTCAGCAGCACCCACCCCAACACCCAGTAGCAACATCTCCATCAGTTTTCTGCCGTAACAAATTATCACAAAGCTAGTGGCTTAAAACAACACAAATTTACTCTCTCAGGGTATTGCAGGTCATAAATCTGACATGGCCTCTCAAGGTGTTGGGGCTGGGCGCGGTGGCGCTCCCTGTAGTCCCAGCTACTCGGGAGGCTGAGGCAGGAGGATCGCTTGAGTTCAGGGGTTTGAAGTTGCTGTGAGCTAGGCTGACACCACGGCACTCTAGCCCAGGTGACAGAGCAAGACTCTGTCTCAATAAAAACAAACAAAAAAAGGGGTCCGCAGGGCTGCATCCCATTCTGGAGGCTCTGGGGGGAGAATCCGTTCTTGCCTTTCCCAGCGTCCAGAGGCGCCTGAGTTTCTTGGCTGGCGGCCAGGGCCCATCAAAGCCGGCAGCAGCAGACGGGTCTTTCTCATGCTGCCCTGGCCCTGGTTCTCCTCCCTGTGATAACACTGGGGCCCTGGATAATCCAGATAATCTCCCCCCAGGGCCAGCTCGTCAGCAAGCTTGATTCCATCTGCACATTTCACTCCCCTCTGCCACGTGACTCCGCATTTTCACAGGTTCTGGGAATGAGGGCAGGGATGCATTGGGGACATCATTGTTCTACCAACCACAATTGTCTTCCAGTTTGTTTCTAAAGACACTGAATGCCAGTCCAGCAGATCTTTCAGCTTTATCAGCCAATTCTTGATTCTTCCGCGTGCTTTCCGCGCAGCATGCGCTGTTCTAACAACCCCGATCAGGCTCAGTGAGCCTCCTCCTTTCTGAGTCTGCTGCCGCAGTGCAGTCAGGCTCCTGGCAAAACCAAGCTCCTTCCCGCTGCTCCTTCTGCTTAGAACACTCTTCCCCCAGGGCTCAGGTCAAATGTCACCTCCCTGGGGAGGACCTGCCTAGGACCACCCTTTCTAAAGCCACCCTCCCGTCTGGCCCGCACGCTAACACTGTCCCTGACAGTTATCTGAAATGGTCTTAAGTATTGGTTTGCTTGTCTTTTGGACCATTAGATCCACTGCCTGGCACACAGTAGGTGCCAGATAAATATTTGTTGAATAGATGCATGTTCTTACTTCACGATGCTCCCTCCTCCGCTGCCCTCCAGAACACCTTCCCTCCACCGCTGTGCAGATCCCACCCATTCCTGAAGGCTCAGCTCACAGTGCACCTTTTCCTTGAAGACCCTTCCAGTTCACATTCATTCACTCAACATGTGTTAAGTGCCGACAAGGGCCAGGCTCCCTGCCAGGCACCGGAGCTGCTCAGATGATTAAAATGTTCACAGCAGTCCCCCAGACTGCACACGATGTTCAGTCGATTCTTATTGCCCTGTGGTTTCTTTTTGCATGTGGCTTTTTTTTTTTTTTAAATGTACAAACAGTAGATGTCATTGGGCAGATCTCTTGGATATCCATTCAAGGAACATTACTCAGTGCGGCTTGCAGAAGCCTGTGTCCTTCGGGTACTGACTGGAACACTGGCAGCGCGTATGGAGGCTGTATTTCCAGATCCGATCTTGCCAGGTTTGAGCAGAACTGGTGCTAGGGTTTGAATGTGTCCCCCAAAGTTCATGTGCTGGAAAATCAATCCCCAGTGTGACACTGTTGAGAGGTTGAGCCTTTAAGGGGTGATTAGGTCACAAGGGCTGTGCCCTCTTGAGTGGATTAATGCTGTCATTGCAGGAGTGGGTCCACTATCCTGAGAGTGGGGTCCTTATAAAGGAGTCTGGCGCCCTCTCCCACTGTGTCGCCCGTGTAGTGCCCTCTGCCATATTAGGATGCAGCAGGAAGGCCCTCACCAGACACGGGCCCTGGAGCTGGGACTTCCCTGCCTCCAGAACTGTGAGCCAAATAAACTTCCAGTGCGAATCAATTACCCAGGCTGCGGTGTTCTGTTATAGCAGCACAACACGGACTAAGACACCTGGCAAGAGCAGGAACCCTGGCCAAATTGTCACACACGGCTCTGGTGACCCGTCTACTTTCAGGGGTGCCAGTGTAACAGAGTGGTCACCCGTCCTCCCATAGATATGGAAGGGAAATATTGACAGTGGGGAATACAGAACTGAGGGAATGGCCTGAAAAAAAAGGCAAAGATATTTTCTGTCTCTTTAAAACATCCTCCAGTCCTTTTTGAGAAATAAAACCTGCACCCCTGCCTCAGGCCAGGGGTTGGGAGGGGCAGGGGAATGTCTTGTTCTTTGTGCTACAGGACATGGCGCAGCCCAGACCTGGTGAGGGAGTTCCTGGGTACAGGTCACAGGTTTGTCTTCAGTGAGACGGGACCGAGATGGGAGATGGGACGATTGGTATCATTAACTGCAGTTGAACAGCAGTTACCCAAAGCTGAGAACCCACCCTTTAAAAGCTCGGTATTTCTGCTTGTTATTAGAACGATGGCATGCATTTCAGACAAGAGTCTCCATCCTCCTCATTTGCTGGCAAATTAATAAAACTTTCCTTTCCTTCTCCTCAAACCACTTGTTCTTGTTTTTCTGATGCAGCCTCAAGGATGAGTGCTGAACTTTCAGTGGTAACACAAGGATGCAAAAGGCACGTGCGAGGCTTCTCTCCCTGGCTAAACTGCAAATTCCCGAAGACACAGGTGCCATGAGGTATCACTTCCGTGCTCCAGGGCAAGGCAGAATGAGGGATGACAAGAGCCGCCCTTCAACAAGCACTCAACCCACACTGGCTGAGGACCAGTAGGAGGGGAAAGAGGAAAGGTTCACGGGTAAGAGAACCAAACCTCACCTATTTTTACCACGAAAGTCATGCAAATGTGGGTGTCAGGACACCAGCTTCCTGCTTCCTCATTCTTCCTCTGGGAACTCCGGGACAGCCCTGGAGAAAACAGACTGAAGGTGACAAGATTCTGTCTCACTGACGTTCCAGATTAGAGCGTCAACTCTCTATTCCTTCCATAATGAAAACAGCCCATGCACTTGCCACCCCTGCTCCTGATGTCTCTGTCCCGGTGGGTTAAGCAACACTAGGATGCAGGCAATGGAGTAAGGTTTTCACAAAGAAAAATCGGTTCACTCTAAAGGACTGAAATGTATTCTATGATTATATCCTTCCTAGGCAGGAAAATGCTCTTTCTTTTTCAATGTTTTTTTCTCATTTTGATCGTTAATGGGAGTCAATTTGCTTTTAATGTTCTTCTTTGCAAAATAAAAAGTAGGCATCCCTAGGTTAGTCTACCACATTTCTGTCTGTGAAATCCAAAAGTGTGGAAACCGCTGGTCAGACCTACCTTCCGACTGCCTGATTGGGTTATGAGCATGTCGCCTCACGGCTGGGCACGTTCTCCCCAGTTCTGTTCTTTCCTGCTCTGCTGTGAACCTTTAAAATCCTCCCAGCTGAGACTCTTCATTCAAAAACCATTTAATGAGCCGCTACTATGCACCAGCCGCTGTTCAGGCGCCGTGGATACAGCGGTGAGCCACGGGTCTGTAACCCTGCGCAGCCCCATCCCTCTCGCCAGCCAACGCCTTCCTTGATCTTGATTCCGGCGGATGCGAGGGACTTCCCACCTCCTGACGTTGTCTAGGTCTCCCAAAGTGTCATTTCTCCTCCGCCTTCGCTTATCTTTGCAGCCTGCTTGGCCCCCTGTGGTCTCCAAACTTTTTCAATCGTGCCTCCTCATCGGTCAGAGAATTTTCACTACAAACCTCCATTACACGTATACTTTTTTTTTATATGTAACATACATGTACAACACCAGCTCAAACAGGAATAGCACCGGGAGGGAGGGAGAGAGAGAGTGCTAAACAACTGGAGCTTCTAATCCATCTTCCTGCTTCTGCTGCGCTCCCGCCCTGGAAGTCCGCCCTGCCTCGCCCCTCACACCGCTCTCCCTGGGGCCACCGAGTCATTGAAGGGTTGCTCCTTTCTCGTCCCAGCAAATGGTAGGGCTGGTGGCTCCGTCCTCACCACCAGCCTCCCTGTGCCCCTTGTTAGATGGTGTGCCACCTCCCACCTGTCATCCTCCTGGTCCGTATGCAAATGTGGGGCTTTAACCTCGTCTCAGATCCTCTGGGAAGGATCTGATTTTTCTTGCTCCCTCCTGGGCTCCCCCAGACTCTTCTCCAGGGAAGCTGGAATGACTCTTTAAATTGGAGATCAGATCAGGACACTCTGGCTCAAATCAGCCAGTGGCTTTCTGTCACACTTGCAACAGAATCCGCCACTTACCAGGCCACCCTAAGTGTCTGAACACCACTGCCATCCTCCATCACCTCCCCTTTCTGCTCCAGCCACTTACCTCCTGTCATCCCCTGAACCGTGGCCAGCCCTCCCCCACCCCAAGACGTTCCACCTGCTTTCCTTCTGCTGCCTCTGGGGTGGCTCCTGCCCTCCATCCAGGCAGTTCCCCCACCTGCCACCCGAGGCTAATCCAGTTTTCCTTACTGCGCCTCTCAGGAGTCATGGTTTTCTTCATTGCCGCAGCCTGGAGCAGTGCCTGGCACACAGGACGTGCTAACGAATTTATGGTTTCCCCCCAAACCTACATCCCTGCTCTCTTGAGCTCCAGAGCCACACGCCAACTTCCTTGTGGACATCTTTTGTGTGTCCCACAAGCTCCTCTATCTCAACATGTCCAAAAATTACATGAACTTCTCCCAAAACCTGCCACCCAGCTCCCCAAACCACTGCTCATGGGCCCACGTTAGAAACCTGGCAGGGTCCCCAGACTCCTCACCTCTAGGGCTGAGTGATCCCCAAATCCTGCTGAGTCCATCTCTGAGTGCCCCTCACGTTTGGTCCTGACCACCACTGGCTTTACTGGGCCCTCACTGTTTCTTACGACAGGTCTCCCGGCCAGGTCCCGCCCTCCACGCCACTGCCAGGCACTCCCCAGACACCAGGACTATCTTGTCAGTCGAGTCTAATTCAGCTTGGTCCACAAGGACCTGCAGGATCTAGACAGCACCCCATCTTTCTGACTTCATTTTCAGACCAAACTGCTTAGAGCACCCCCAAAGCTCTCCCCATTTCTGTGCTCTCATCCAGAACATTCATGCTTCATCTTCCTACTGCACCTTCTCCAACTGGGAAAATCTTGTCTTTCTGAATTCCTCACCTCCCTTCTATATTCCCATACCTCTTGCCTCCTGCTGTATTTTACTAACCCAGGTATAGACGCTTATCTATAAACATTTCTGTAGCCCTCTGAATCTACATTAAGCTGCACGACTTCATATCAAAGTCTCCAAGTCTAATCTGTTACCACATGGACCATTCTAGACTCCTTCTCATTGCTTGTAATCTCCCACTGCAACAGTGAGGTGGCTGCTGCCATCTGCCACCCACCTACTTGACTGTTCTATCCCAGGATGCCTGCACACGGCCTCTCACCACATCTCACTTGCAGGGTTATTGGTCTTCAGTTAAATGTGCATTCCCAAGCACTTATAAATACCTAAGAGCACTTAATACATGCCATTGATCAACACTATAAACATATAAAGTCATTTAATTCTCACAACAGCCATATGAGACATTTATTATTAGATCCGTTTAATAGAAGAGAAAACTGAGGTACAGAAAAGCTAAGTAACTTGCCCAAGTTGCACAAGTACTATGTGGCAGAACCAAGGTTTGCCCAGAATCACCAACTCCACAGCCTCCCTGTGTTAGAGGTGCTGCAGTCCCTGGACTTCTGATATCCTGACCTGGCTGCTCCTCAGCGGCCACATCTCTGGCTGTTTCTGTGCCCCTTCCGTGTGGCAGACCCCTGCCACAGAAGGTCAAGGATGGTTCAACCACGGGGTTATACCATTTATGTCCTCTGGGCCTGCACTGCTCTTGCGACTTATTTAACCTGCTGCTGGTGGAATCCCCATTCCACATCCACGACAGGTGCTCCTAAGTCCCACTGCTGTCCTGCCCAGCCCCCAGTTTCTGCCTCCCAACTCTAGGAGATGTCACTTCCTGCCACAGGCCATTTGGCACTTTCAAGGTTTTCTCTATATTTTTGTACACATCCTTTTCTCTCTCTCTCACACCACCCCCTTTATTTACATCTCTAAGAAAAGCCTCCAGCTCTGTCATATTTGTGGTAGGGGAGGGGCACCTGCACTTTCTCCCCTCCCACTCCCCAAGTCTCACCTTCAGGACCCTCAGTACTCACTACACACCTGAGGACATGCATCCACTTCCCCAATCTTAAACTCAGAAACTCTCAGCTTTGCCACCACCTCAGCTCTCACTCTACCCCTCTGGCAGTGGATATGTCTGAGAGTCCGCCAGGCCGGGCCCCTTCCAGACACTGGGGTTCAGGGATGAACAAAATGGGCCAAGCCCCTGCCCCCAAGAAGCTGGCACCCAGTGCAGTCAGACGCCTGCGGGAGCAGGAGACCCACTCTTGCCTTCCACCTGCTCCCAGAAAGAAGCACACCTGAGTGAAAAGGGATCAGATTTCCTTTATTGGCTGTACAGAAGCAATTCCATTTCCCACTGACAACATAATTTAGAATAATTCTGACTCAGTTAATATCTCCACAGGGACCTGCTCCCCAGATTTCTAGACATCATTATTTCCGACCTCCCACTTTCCAAAACAGGTGTTTCCGGAGAAAGATGTGATAAGAGGATGAATTTGGCTCTAAACAAATGCCTGTGGCCCCAGGAGGCCCATGGGGGCCACAGAGAAGAGTTACTCTGGCAAAATTCAATCCTATTTCTGTTATAAAAGCTGTGTTATCGGGACCCACATGACGGCTAACCCAGCCAGGCGGCGCAAGAGCTGTCGGCCTGACTCCAGGTGGGCGACAGGCCAGTGTGGAGCGAGAGGGCCCGGCTTCCAGAACACCACGGACGCCCCGGGCAGTCCCAGCGGGGCGGCGGCCGGGGCTGAGGCCTGCGGTCCATGCCAGGCTCGGCTCATTTCTGGACTTTCGCAGACAACTAGAAGTCAGAAGAAAAGGCGGAAGAGGGAAGCCCCACGCAGGCCCGCTACACGGGCCGCTTCTCCCCCGAGTTACTGCTCCGAGCTCACGGGCGGAAGGTTCTTCAGTTCCTCCTTTTCAGGGTGGACGTCTGACACCTTGTTCATCTTGACGAAAATCTGGTTGATCTCTATGAAGGACTTGCCCTTGGTCTCGGGGACGATCATGAAGATGTAGATGGTGGTGAGGAGGCAGATCACCGCGAAGATGATGAAGCTGTACGAGCCCAGCCCCTCCTGCGGGAAGAGAGTCCGGCGGGGGACCGGGCTTGGTGACCGGTCCTCGCTCCACCGAGCCGGGGTTGGGAACCTGGGGCCTGGGGCCCACTCACCTGGATGAACGGGAAGACCAGGCCCACCACGAAGTTGGAGAGCCAGTGGACGCTGCCGCCCACCATGAAGGCGGACGGCCGGGAGGACTGCAGGAAGATCTCGGTGATGAGCAGCGCGGGGATCGGGCCTGGGGAGAGCGGCGTGGGCGGCAATCAGCGTGTGCGACGGCGGCACCACAGACGACACCCCCCTCGGCCCTGGATGTGGCCAGTGACCCCTGCGAGGCCCACTCTGCCAGGGCACCGGCTGCCATGTTCCCCCTTCTGTTTCCCCTAATTGTGCTGCACCAGCCCCCTGCACCAGGAGGGGAGAGAAGCCAGTTCCGGGCTGCACTGGGGCTTCCTGCGGCCTCTCGCAGGAGCTCAGCCCGCAGCTACGGGGACTGACCCGTGCGGAGGGCAGCTCTGGTACGTACTGGGCCCGAGGGCATGTCCTACGACGTAGACAATGACGCAGACGATGCTGATGTAAGGCATCCAGGATATCGTGTCCTGGGGGAGGGAACAGTCGGTTTACACCTGTTTACAATGGCCCTGCGAGGGCGAGCTGGGACGGGACCTCAGGAACCTCGGCCCTCAGGGGCACCCGACCTGCCCTGCCCGGGGAGGACAGCGCCTGACCCCTACTCAGCAGTGCCACCTCCAGCAGCCACGGGGAAATCTGCGGGGAAGTGGGCCCTGGGCCACTGGCGGGTGGACACTGGATTCCCAGACGTCTGACTGGTGGTATTTGCTACAACAAACCTATTCTGATTCCTCTTCCTTTACCAGAGTGGGAGCAGCTCCCGGGCCTGCGGGCAGCCCCCTCACCTGCAGCGACAGCGCCACCGTGAGCACGCAGCAGGCCAGGAAGCACACGGAGAAGCCCAGGAGCAGCAGCAGCCTCCGGCCCAGCAGCTCCACCACGAACACCTGCGGAGACACCTGCTCAGGGGAAGCCCCTCACCTGGTCCTTCTGACAGGGCCGCTGAGAGGAGAGCCGGGTGGCCACATGCACCTGCCAGAATGTGCCCCTGGTGGCCAGCGGGGCATCTAGCTGTGCCTCTGGGCCCAGCTGCCCACACCTGAATGAGACCCCACCCCTAGGGTCTCCTAACGCCTCCAGCACCAAATCTTAGGGTCCCCACAACACCCAGAAGCCACACACTGGATGCACTTAAGAGTCCAGCCTGCCGGAGGCCTGGCTCTATCGGAGATGGCTAAGCCTCACTCCAGGTCATGTCTGGGCTCTGCACCCATTGCCAGGGCCCCCGACACTCCTGTCACACTCGGGTAGCTCTGGCCCTGCACAGCTGGGCAGCCCCAAGTGTGAGCTGCTGCAGCAGAGTCACCTTGCTGGGTGGGAACATCTGGAGTGGGGCCACGGGCGGTCCCAAAGGAGAGCTTGGAGGCAGGGCCTTCCATCCAGCTCCTTCCTTGTTCCAACCCACCCCCCCACCGTCAGAGATGTCCCTCCATCCTTGGTCACTGATGGGCCCTCAGCTCCCCGGGACACTCACAGCGCAGAAGGTCATCACCACGTTGACAGCCCCGGTGCCGGCCGTCACGTATTGGACCTGATTCTCCTCCACGCCGGCGCTCACGTAGATCTGGTCTGCGTAGTAGTAGATCTGGAAGGACAAGGCAGGGGCTGGGGAGGGGGCGCCGCGGGAAGGCGCTGCCACCTGCACCTGGACACCGCCCCTGCCTCAGGGCCCGCGGCCGCCCCCGTACCGCGTTCACCCCGGACAGCTGCTGGCCGGCCATGAGGGCGATGATGGACAGCAGCTGCCAGCGCAGGGACCGCATCTGGAACAGCTTCACCACCGAGATGAAGCCCGCGGCCTTCTCCGCCTCGTCCTCCTGCCGGATCTCCTCCACCTCCCAGTCCACGGCGTCCCAGCCGCGCAGCCTCTTCAGAGCTAAGGGTGGCAACGCAGGGAGTCAGGTCAGAGCCTCTGGGCACAGCCCCGAGCCCGCCCGCCCAGGCCGACATTACCATTTTTGGCACCCTCTTCGTCTTTCTTCTGGATCAGCAGGTACCTGGGGCTCTCGGGGAAGAAGGGCAGCAGGAGCACCTGCAGCGCCGCGGGCACCCCGGTCAGCCCCAGGAGGATGGGCCAGCCTAGGAGGAAAGCAGCCGCTGGCACGACAGGCCTCCCACCCAGCCAGCCATGTGTGTGCCCCCTCTGTCCCTCTGTGCCCTGCCAGCCACTCTCTGCCCCGTGACCCCTGTCCCGACACAGCCTCCGTGAGGGCAGAGACTTGTCTTTCTCACCCTGGACCCCGGCACCTAGAGCAGCGCCTGACGCATAACGGACACTCAGGAACACAGCACGGCTGAGTGGTGAATGACCACCGCACACCCACCAGGTGGACAACATGGAGAAGTCCGACACTAGCAACGTGGGCAAAGGGGAAGTCTCCACATGTCACTGAGCAGGCAGGTGGTGTCCTTTAGAGCTATGAACCACAACCCCCAGGAGCAGACCAGTACTGGTCTGTGGCTTGTTAGGAACCAGGCCTCACAGCAGGAGGTGAGCAGCAAGAGACGCTTCATCTGCATTTACAGCCGCTCCCCATCGCTGGCATCACAGCATAAGCTCCGCCTCCTGTCAGAACAGCAGCGGCATTAGATTCTCACAGGAGCGTGAACCCTGCTGTAAACTGCACACGCAGGGATCTAGGCTGTGGCTCCTTATGGGAATCCAATGCCTGATGGTCTGAGTGGAGCTGAGGCGGTGATGCTAGTGCTGGGGAGCGGCTGCAAATACAGATCATCGTTAGCAGAGAGGTCTGACTGCACAATAAATGTGATGCGCTTGAATCATCCCAAAACCATCCCCACCCCACCCTGCACCCCTGTCTGTGGAAAAACTGTCTTCCATGAAACTGGTCCCTGGTGCCAAAAAGGTTGGGGACCGCTGCATTAGAGGACAGTCTGGCAGGGGCTGAGGAGCTGGGCACACTCCCTGCTATGCCCAGAGATGCTTGTGTTTGGGCCACCAGGACACCTGAGTGGAATGGTCACAGCAGCACTGATTATAGAAACGAACACCAGAGACAACGCAGACGAGCACAGCACTCCACGCAGCAGAGTGGTACGGAGGTCGTGGGGTGCTCACAAAAGGGAATTCGACACTGCAGCGAAAGCCAAGCCAGCCACTACACGGACGCATCTCACGCACGTCATGT
This sequence comes from Lemur catta, assembly GCF_020740605.2. Taxonomy (NCBI): domain Eukaryota; kingdom Metazoa; phylum Chordata; class Mammalia; order Primates; family Lemuridae; genus Lemur; species Lemur catta. The sequence goes on along the minus strand of NC_059130.1, from coordinate 120,733,226 downwards.
GGCATGTGCTAATCTACAGCGAGATTCCATTACACAGAGTTCAGCAATGGGTAAAATTAACCCCATCACTGCCAAAGGTGAGACTGGAGGCAAAAGCAAGGAAATGACTCACAGCACAGAGCTGCACACGCACAGGGCTCTGAGTCCCGCTGGGGACGCTCCCTGCGACCCCGTCGGGAATCTAGCTTATTCACTTCTGGTCCCTGCATCTAACGAGGGTGTGGCACTTCAGTGCAGGTGCCCTGAATGTGTGCAAGCATGATGGAAAAACACGGACCCAGGCCTGAGCTGCGGGGCTTGTATCCTAATGAGACCTTGGACATGTTCCCCAGTCCCTCTGTGACCCAGGGCTTGCATCTGTGAAGTGGGTGCCATGACAGCACGAATCAATAAAGTCCTGGCACCTGGCTCGTGGTAAGCACTTTATCTGTCATGGCTGGTGTGATGGTTTCCCCGTCAGAGGTTTGAGACCCAAGACAAAGAAAGGTGAGGTCACATAAAACAATGCCAGGTACGAGTTCCTGTGAGCCTACTATGTGCCGGGCCCCGGGCTCTCCTGGGAAGGGTGCAGGCAGAGTCTGGGCTGTACTGACCGCCTCACCCACGGGGGCAGCTTGCCCTGACTCCTGGTGCTTCCCTTTCTGGTCTGTGCAGTGGGACAGTCGCAGCCCGGGGCAGCAGTGTTGCTGGAGGTTCCTATGAACTGTGCCAGGGATGCCCCAAGCTCAGAGCCTGGCACACTGGGGGCTGTCACTACTATGCCATGGACTTCTGTGCAGCCACTGAGCAGGCCAAGAGAAGCTGAATCACTTAAGGCCACCTCATCCCTCTCCTGAGAGGGATTAGAGAACACTGGCCAAGCTGTCCCTGCCTTGTGCCACTGTGGGCTCAGGGCAGTGTGGGGCCCCCAAGGACAGCCAGCCTATCAGAGAGAAGAGACCAGCCCGGAGGAACGTCCCGCCCCGCGGCAGTGGCTTTGGACCAAGAGGAGGCCCGAGGGTCCTGAACCCACCTTCTTCACTTGCAAGGAGATTCCGGAGACCAAAGATCTGGGCCACGAGGATGCCGACGGTGATGAAGAGCTGCGGCACCACCCCGAGAGCCCCCCGCAGGTTTTTAGGGGCCAGCTCTCCCAGGTACATGGGGACAACATTGGAAGACAAACCTGGGAGGGTCGAAAGAAAAACACCATCGGGACAAATTAGTCTGGCAGGAACAAGTTGTGTCTTCAAATGTATTTATTCTTCCTTAGCAATCACATTATTTGGGCCAGAACTCTCTCAAGACTGCAAATGCCTCTTTTAATTCTTACCCCTTCATGCCTCCAGGGAAGAGAAAACGGACCAAAGAAGCCCATTAACAGGGGTCCTTGGGGCCACACCGGGGCCCCCCGGGGCACAGGCCAGCCAGACCTCAGGTCCTCCCTCCCGCCTGGCCTGTGTCTCAGGAGAAGCCCAACTGTGGTCCACACACTCGCTCCTTTCTTGCTCCCTGGGGAAATCTGTTAATAAAAGGCCAAGGAGCCTGTCCACAGCCATACCTCGTAGGAATAGTACACGGTACGACAAGCTAATGCAGAGATGCCTTTGTACGCATTGAAGGACAAGCTATGTTTATCAATAAACATTAAAAATTTCAACATTTATTGTGGCATATCTGCATTTCTGGGATTTTTATAATACCTGGACTACTTCTGAACAACTTGTAAATTTTCCCATCATACTGGAATCTGACCCCCTTAAGAATAGGTGGAATTTAATTTTACAGACTCCGAAGTATTTGCATGTATATTGTCCCATTCAGTTCTCCAAAAAGCACACGGAGAACCTGGGGGTCTCCGAGCAAGCGCAGAGGGGTTGTTACCAGATACACGGCAGTACACCTAGTCTCAGGCCAAGCTGAGGTTCAGAAAGACGTGGGGGCCCGAGAGGGAGGCTCCAGCCACACAGGGAGACTGCAGGGGACAGAGTGCAGGCTGGGGGTGGGGGTTTGACAACACTGAGATAGGAGGTACCAAAGGCCGGGTTTTCTGGCTTGGCAATTCTGCCCAAGGACGTCTCTGCTTAGTATTAAAAGAGACAGCACAGTTCCTTAATACCAATTTTTTCCCTATTTTCAGAGCAAAGAGGGGCAGTGTCTAAAGCAGCCCTTAGTATGTCTGGCGGGTGGGAGGCCTGTGCCCGAGGGGCTGCAGGGGAAGGGCAATGTCTTCTGGAAGCTGAGACCCTGGGGTGCCAGCTTAGTCCTAGGCACGTAACGTCGCTTCTTCATGGCATGTGCGCCTTACCTTGATCAAGGACATAAGTAAAGAGGCAAACCTCGGGAGGTTTGTGAAGAGGCGGGATTGCCTTTATGTTGGTGGAAAGCAATCTCTACTTCGACTTAAAGATGACTACCGAGCTCCCCAGCCAGCTGGTTCTGACGCTAGAGTCACAGCACAGTGGCTTTTCAAGTTTAAATTCCTTCGAGCCAGTGAATACCCTCAGTTTTCTGGCCAAGAAGTTGACTAATAACAGACCAGTGAACTGTGAACCCTAGACATCCGTCCAAGTCATCTTTGTGCCCCCGTCAGAGCAGCTGCTCGCTTCAGTGGGAGGGTGGCCTGCATGGCCCACGTTAGTGTGGGCGGTTTTAACAGGAGCGTCTACGTCGTGGGGCTTGGTGATCCGCCCTAGTGACTTTCAGGACTGACCGCCCAGTGGACTTTGCACCCAATGGCTCGTGTTCTCAAAGCACAATCTGAGAACCTGGGGGCTCCTGAGGAGTTTTAAGGGGTCTGTGAGATCAAAACTATTTCCAAATATACCTGAGATGTTTTTCACCCTTTTCATTTGTGTTCTCTTACAAGCTTACGGTGGAGTTTTCCAGAAGCCACCTGCCAGGTGATGTCACAACTGACTGAACACAGAAGCTGGTCTGCGGATCCAGCTGCCTTCCATCAAGTTAGACATTAAAGAGATTTGCAAAAATGTAATGGGCTTATTTTGTAAAATGAATTACTACATCTCTCGGTTGCCACTTCTAATGTGGTACCTGTTGATTGATGTAACCCACGTGTGCGGCTCTTTGGAGCCCACATCATTTTCAGTGTGCGAAATTCTGAGAACTGGAAGGCACACTTACCTAAGAGCAAAGGTTAGGGTTTCTAACTGTGATTTGTTATCTCCTGGAGCCTGAGATTCCTCTGTGGCAACTAATTCTGAATTGTTGGTGGTCAGTAGAAGTGCCTGGACCTGCTCACCGCTGACAACTTTTAGGCATCATCCATTTTTCAAAAACCTGAGCCCCCTGCAGGGAAAATTGGAAGGCAGAGCCCCTCTGTGGGAAAGCCCAGCACTACGTGCAGTTTGGGGCCCACCAGCTCCCCTTGCAATGACTGGGTCTCCATTCAGGAAACACGTTCTCTTCTTGTTCTCACTTCTCCATTGCTGCCAATTAACGCCAGCTGAGGGGTTTGCAGACATCTGTTTGTCCCCCCAATCCCTGCATTTGGAAGGAGCACATGAGGGTTCCTTGGCAATGCTGGGAAACCTTGGCTGGAGGGAGGCAGGTGAGGTGCCCCAGGTGCCAATTTCAGCAGGTGCTCACTCCCGGGTGCCCAGCCTGCACTTGTGGGCCCTGAGGGTTTGCACCCTAGATGCCTCTGTGTCTGGCCCTGGGAAACACTGTCTACTGACACCAACTCTGGGGAAAGCCACGAGTGTGGCTTTAACCTCCTCTCTCTTCAGTTTAAATTGATCATGGGAGAGTTTTCTAAAACCACCGCAGTGCAGCCTGGGCGGTAGGTTTGGAAGCCAGCTCCACAGAGCGTTGGGTGAGACATCAGGCAAGTGGTTACCCTCCTCAGCAGGTGGGCATTTAAGGAATGGGTGTTCTCTTGAAAGCCCTCTGCAAACTTTAAATTGTCCTACAACATTTGAGCAGTTGCTATTGTTAACACCTTTGTGGTAGAGGGATTCATGTATTAGATTGTTTCTCAAGCTTTTTTAACCACGACCCACAGTAAAAAACAGAAATGCGTTTTACATTGCAACCTAGTTGTCCCATACATATACAGATAATAACTGAAATAAAAGTTTCAAAAGACAATACATATGACACAGTCTATTATTCTATTTTTAAAAAGAAAACGCTGCTCGCTAACAGATGCTGCCACCCACTAACTGGTCTCGACCTGCCGTCTGAAGTCTTGCACTTTAGAAAATACTGAGATAAAGGATTGGATTGGAAGGACCCTTCCCAATTTAAGATTTTGTATTTCAGTCTTTCAAAGAACAGCTTTCTTTGCAGAAAACCTCACACTAAAGATCTGCCTACTGGCTGCCATGTGGATTAACGTAGGGGCTCAAACACCCTTTTCCCAGCAGAGGTATAGGAGCAGCTGGAATCTAGGTGCTCCAGAGACCCAGACTGGCTCAGGCCCCGGGCGGCCGCTCCTCCTGGGTGATCCTAACAGAATGGCAGTACAGCGGGACACTGTTTACCTGCACATATTCCCACCAGAAGTCTGGAAACAATTATAAGCTCAAATGACTTCGCGACTTTGCTGCATCCCATTAAGATGGCAGGCACGATGGAAAATATGTTGTTGAACAGTAAGGTCCCTTTTCTGCAGAGGACAAAATATCAGTTAGTTCGGCTTAAGGATTCACTCATTCATTCAACAGAGGTTCGCGGAGTGTTTACTCTGTGCAGGCCCCACCAGTCACAGCAGTGGGCTTCAGTGCTGTGCGTTTAGTACTCTGGGACCTGAGACTGATACAGGTCAAATGAAGTGGGAATATTTCTTGCGTGGGAGCAAGTTAAAATGACCACAGTCCAGAGGGCAATTGTGGTGAGGATGGAGGGGAAGGGATCCACATTCAAATATAGTTAAAAGAGTTTTTTACTTGGCTCAGCCAAAAGGCTGAGAAGCGATTGTCACTACAAGGTTTTTTAAATCATAAGCTAATTCATAATTTTAATGTAATCTTGAAACCCAAACCCAAAATTGTCCTGGGTAAAGACATTAGAAGAAGAAAAAAAGCATGGGCCAGTCTCACTTATGGCAACACAGATGCAAAAATCCTAAATGAAATATTAGCAGATTGAATTCAACAGTACATACAAAAATCTTTCAATGTATTTCACCATATTAAAGATCATACTGGGGAAAAATGCAGGATTAGCTCAATGGAAGTAGCAAAAGAAGTCAATAAAATTTAATACTACTATGATTTTTTTTAAAAAGCAGCCTTAACAAACTACAAATAGAGGAACTTCTTTAAGCTGATAAAGGGAATCTATTAAAAACCTATGACAAACATCACACTTAAAACTTAAAAAGCACTCCCATTTAAGTCAGAAACAAGCCCAGAGGTGGACTTGGGCCCTGGAGATCCCATCACAGCCAGGCAACTTCTCTGGAGGGATCCCCAAACGCTGCCCTACCAAGCAAAACGCATGAAAAAACCCCATATGCAAACAGCACTGCTTCTGAGAATAGAATTGGAGACTATAACATGGTTAAAATGATTACTGTCATAAAACAAGGAATCAAAGTGGTGCTATATTGGAAAACCGACACTATCTGATTTCAAGACTTACTATAAAGCTACAATAATCAGGACAGTCTGGTGAATGGACAGACAGTGGAACAGAACAGACAGCCCAACAACGGACCCACAGAAATGTAGCTAACTGGTCTTTGACAAAGGAGCAAAGGAAATACAATGGAGAAAAGATAAACTTTTCAACAAATGGGGCTGGAAAAACTGGACATCCACATGCAGAAAAATGAATCTAGACACAGACATTATACCCTTCACAGATATTAACTCAAAATGGATCACAGATCTAAACACAAAATGCAAAACTATAAAAATCTTAAAAGATAGCATAGGAAAAAATCTAGATGGCTGTGCATCTGGCGATGACTTTTTTAGGTACAACACCAAAGGCACAATTCATGAAAGAAAGAATTGATACTTAAGATGAAAATAATATAGAATATTTGAAAATATAAAAATAAGGCTGCGTTAGGTGGGTCACGCCTGTAGTCCTAGCTACTCGGGAGACTGAGGCGGGAGGATTGATTAAGCCCAGTAGTTTTGGACTCTGAAAATTCTTATACAAAAAAAAAAAAAAAAGCCCAGGAGTTTAAGGCTGCAGTGAGCTATGACGATTCCACTGCACTCTAGCCTGAGTGACAGAGAAAGGGAAGTTGGGTAACAGTCTTAATAACTGACAAAATATAATCTGGGACAAAAATGTAGAACACAAAGGTTTTATATGCATTATAAAGAGGTAAAAGAAACAGTAACAAAGATATATCATCATAAACATAGAGGGTTCCAACATAGCCTCAAAATATATATAGTATCAAATGAATGTATTAAAAGTCAATTTTATTACCAAAAAGGGAAAGAATTGATAAGCTGGTCTTCATTAAAATCAAAAATATCTGCTCTGTGAAAGACACTGTTAAGAGAATGAAAAGACAGCCACAGACTGGGAGAAAATATTTGCAAGAGACATATTTTATCTAAAATATACAAAGCTGGACATAGTGGCTCATGCCTATAATCCTGGCACTTTGGGAGGCTGGGGTGGGAGGACAGTTTGAGGCCAGGAGTTCAAGATCAGCCTTGGCAACATAGTAAGACCTTTTCTCTACAAAAAATTTAAAAAAAAAAATTAGCTGTGTGTGGTGGTGCGTGTTCCTGTAGTCCCAGCTACTCAGGAGGCTGAGGTGGGAGGATCGCTTGAGCCCAGAAGTTGGAGGTCACAGGGAGCTACGACTGCACCAGTGCGCTCCAGCCTGGACAACAGAACGAGAGCCTGTCTATAGAAAAATAAAATAAAATATAGAAAAAACTCTTAAAACTCAGTAAGAAAAAAACCCGATAGACACTTCACCAAGGTCTACAGATGGGAAATAGGCATAGGAAAAGATGCACCCCAAGATATGTCAACAGGGAAATGCAAATTAAAACAAGGGGATGCCACCTATCAGAATAGCTGAAACCCAGAATACTGACAATACCAAATGCTGGAGCAACAGGAATTCTCATGCACTGCTGATGGAAATGCAAAATGACACACCCACTTTGGAAAACAGTGTGGCCCCTCCCTGGCTGGCTGCACCCAGGCACGGACACACAGCAAGTCCTCCAAAAAGTGGAAAGAAAGCTCCAGCTTGTTCACAAACGGGAAAACTCAACATGGTGAGGACTTCAGTTTTCCTCAAGTCAATTTATAAATTCAGAGCAATTCCAATCAGAATCCCCTTTTCAGGGATTTTGAGAAACTGATTTAAAAATTCATTCAATAAAAATTTAAATGGAAGAGTAAAGGAACAGGAATAACTAACATATTTGAAGGCAATGGACTTTCCACTTGGAAAAAATTAAATTAGCTCTCTCTCATCATTCAGTATATACAATAAAATTCCAAATCTGGGAAAAACAAAATTGTAAAATTAACTTTAAAAGTATAGAAGCATATCCTTAAGACTCCAGGTAAGGAAAGTTGTCTTAAAACACAAAAAGCAAAAACCATAAATTTGACCACTTGAAATATTAAAATTTTTGCATAAAAATATATTATATGTATGATTAAAAAATAAAGCAATATATTGTGAAGGTATTTGCCCCAAAATAACAGAAGTACAGTATAGAGTTTACTTGCACATGCTTAGAAGCAAATTTCACTTCTAAGCATGTGCAAGTAACGTTTACAATTCTGCTTATGAGCAAGTTGCTCTGTAATGTCCACAGAATTTACACTAGGAAGTGTCATACCTTAAGAAAATTTTTGGAATAAAATACAGAATTTCTCGTATTTCTAAACTTTAGGCTCAACTTTGCATATTACCTGGTCCCAAGGTTAAAGAGAGCAGGAAAGAAGATCATTGTGTTAGTTTTTGTCAAGAGTTCAAGAACACTCTATTGACAAATAGTAGGACTACAAAAAGAAAAAAAAAAGAACACTCTAGATCATGATCTATGCTGTGACCAACACCTTGGCCAAACCTTTCAGTGTCTGAGAATTAATTTGTAAAGGCAGAAAAGTCAAGGAAGGAACTCATTTCTGGTTTTGGTAAGGAAAATATCTTCAAGGAGAAACAGCAGTGAGTGCCGAAGTGAGTCCTGGGTCTTGGTAAGGCACGTGTGGCTCTTTCCGCATCTGCCTGAGAGCCAGGGGATCTGCGGCCGCCCCGGCTTCTAACCCCTGAGACTTTCCCTCAGTCCCCAAACACTTTGTCAATGTCTGGTCTTCTTTTTATGACCCCGTTAGATAATAAATATGACCACAGTTGTTGGTTATTACGCTAGCATCACAATGAAGATTTCAATTTTAGGTCTACATTTAAATCTCTGATGAGTTTCAGGGAGTTAAAAATTTCACTTTCCCTCACCTGCCAAGTTTATTCACCAGGGGGCCAACCAGGAGGGATCCGACGAAGCCTCCAAAGGGAAACATGGACACAGTTACAGACCACAGCAACGTCAAGGAGTAGCTTTCCATGTATCCACCGGTTCTGTCATAGTAGGTGTCATTGTAAAACTGTTTCATGTACTAGGGAACAAAGCAAAACAGGACGCTAAGATAACTTGATCTCGCTTTGCAGAAAGAGCAATGCAAGCTGTCAGGCCACCCAATGGGATGACCTGGGCACATAAAGATCAGCGTTGCTAAGTAGGGGAATAGGAGTCAGGATGAAGCTTTGGGAGCAGCAGGTTGGCCATAGCACCCACGGGGAGGGCTGGGAGGCCTCAGATTGGCAAACCGCCCAGCGCGTTTCTCAACCGGAGAAGAATGACTCCAATCTTCCTGTTGGCTGGGTGGTCCCTGCTCCCTCCTGACTCTTACAGCAACTTCAAGGCCACAGAAGGTCAGAGCCCTCTCCTGGAGTCTTGCTCACCATGTGTCCAGCCGGACGTGTCCTGGGTGCTCTGCAGCAGAAGCTGAAGTCTGGGGACCTGGTTTATCCCAAGGGCCCTGTGCCTGCAATGAACGTGTCTCCCTCTCCCTTCACCCCAACATCCACCATGTGCACTCACTGTGTACACAGCCCCGTGCTGGCCGGCCACACCTGGCCACAGGCTGCTCCAAACCTCCCTCCCTGTTTATTCAGGAGCTGAATCTCACTCACCATAGTAACCTACCTCTGCTGGGGAGTTGACAGCGGCCACGTTGTACCCATACTGGAAGGACGACCCAAAGGCAGCTATCAGGGTTGCCAGGGCAAGCACAAGTGTCAGCCTCTGCAGAGAGATTATGGCTTTGGTCAGGAAGCAGCCCCAGGGGTCCAGGGACCTCCCACTTTACTTCAAAGTCTTGTAGGAAGATCTGTAGTCTTTCAGGGACTCCCTACCCATCTTGGGTTCTTCAACCATGGCAAGTTTGACATTTGGGATCTGACAACTCCTTGTTGTGGGCAGCCATCCTGCGCCTTGCAGGATGTTTGCAGCACCCCTGGCGGCTACTCACTGGATGCCACTAGCATCCCTCTCCCCACTTGTGACAACCCAAATGTCTCTGGATTTTGCTAATGTCCCCTTGTGGGGAATTGCCCTCAGTTGAGAAACACAGGGTCAGAAAATAATGGAAACCGACCACTCCAGTACTCCATATAATGCTTTAAGTGCTTCCGTGACATCCTGCTACATGGCTGTATTCGCTAACTGTGGCAAATGGACTCAGGCACGGTCTCAATGGTACACTCCCCAACAAGTCAAAGAGAAAAAAAATCTTAAAAATTTTAATTATTTAGAGCCACTGACAAATCTCCTCTAGCCCCTGCACCTTTGCTATGAGAGGTAGAAGACACACTGAAAAAATATTTGAATATAGATCTCTGGGGACTCTTAAACAATCTGTGACATTAGTAATATCCTCCTTGAACAAGAGGGAATTTGTTAGTAAAGTAATGAAAAGAGGGAGAAAAATAGGCCCAGAAAGGGCTTTGCCCTTAGAATCTGCACATCTCATTTGGGATTTGCCCACTGCCGCTTTCTAGCTTAACTGCTACGCTCTTCAGTTCCTTCATCTCCAAAGTGGACAGTCACACTTGGTCACAGAGTTATTGAAGGATTGAGTATGAACTATGAACACGTCCAGCCGTCGAGCTGGATCTGCTGCAGGGGGAGAGCTTGGGGAGCTGCTCGCCGAGTCTTCCGTCGAAGCCCCTTCGTTCACCCCTCTGACCGAGACCTCCTTTCACATGGGCCAAGTCCTCACGCTCAACCCTTCCGGGCGCCTCCAGTGCCAAGCTGGGGTCTTCACGTCTTCCTCTGGGCACTGTCCCACCGCAGCTAAGAGGGTCTCTTGAGAGAGGCAAGTGAGGAGGCAGGACAGGAGAGAAACAGTGGTCCTTCCTGCCCTGTGGCACTCGGGAGGATGGAGGTGACCTCAGCAGAGTGGCCCCTGCACGGAGCCCCAGGTGAGAGCAGCCCCCCGACACGACGGTAGCCATGTAGCGGGGATGGATATGTTCAACCAGCTGGACTGTGACTATCATTTCACAATGTATATGCATATCAAAACATCATGTTGTACACACTTTGTGTACATATACAGTTTTTATATGTCAATGATATCTCAAAAAAGCTGCTAAAAAAAGAGCAAAAACACAAGTGAAGCTTAACCCTTCTTTGACTGCGACATTCTTCTCCTTCCATCAAATGAATTAGCAAATGGTTAATTCGTTAACAATTCATTAATTAACTTATTAATGAATGAGCAGGTGGCTGATTCAGCAGGATGTTCCTGGTGAGGAAGATGATGGCCTCAGAGGCAGCCCGCGGAGGGGCAGCGTACTCCGGCTTTGGTCTCTCTCTCGGGGCCGCAGGGGAGCAGGTGACAGTGCACAGTGGGGAAGGCAGGTTCCACACTCCCCCATGATGTAGGACATGGTAGACTTGGCTCCCCTCCCACTGATTTGCTCTGGGTATTCATTCATTCACTCTCCATTCATTCAACATAATTGAGCACCCAGTGTGAGCCACGCATTGTTCTAAGTGCTGGGGATACAGAGGTGAACAAAACAGACAAAAACCCTCCCCTACAGCTGTTTTATGGCTTGATTTTGTGAGAAAGACAGAACAAACAAAAGTAAGAGAGAGAGAGAAAGATAGAAAATGTTGATTAGAAAGTTCTCTAATTCTCCTCCCAGTAAGACGAAAATGGAACAGGTTTTGTTCATACAGCCAAGTGCAACTCCTGACCACTCTCTCAGTATTCTCGTTTGTTGTTTTAACTTCCCAGGATGGGGAAAAGGAGAATTTGGTGCTGGGCTGGGTCAGTGCATGAGGGGGAGGACGGGGCTGAGGAGGATGCGCAGGTCTCTGGCCAGTTTGCTAAAATGAGACGCCCTCGCGCTTCCCCAGACCTGAGCCGCAGGGGCTCCTCTCAGGCCAAGGGGAGTGGTCCTGACCCTGAGCTGTGCTTTGGGGAGAAACCAGGAACCTCACCCTCCTGCCCTCAGTAAACCGGCTTCCTACTCATAATGCAGAGAATGTTTTGAGACTTTAGTAACTCAACCACCTTGAGAAAGAAAAGAAACCTTTTATCGGAGGAACGCAAGCCCCTTTAAATGATCAGGCCTGGAGAAGCGCTGAAATGTGACAGCAGTCACGTCCCACTCCCCCCTCGAGCTCAGAAACCCACCTGCTCTGTGGGCTCTGGACTGAGTGTCACCGCCAAGTAGCCATACGCTCACCTTCCAGAGCCACACTGGACCCCGTAACTCACACCCTGCAGTTCGACAACACAGAGCCAATCACGGATCAGTGTTACTCCCGTGAACCAGTGCGAATGCCTGACGGACTACTTTAGTCATCGCCCCCTCTCCTGATTTGTCTTTTTCTTAAAAAACTTGAGCCTCTCCTTCCCAGTGTTTCCCAGGCTTCAATCCTCAACTTCGGCCCAGATAAACTCTGCACTGATTTGGCCTTCGCTCCTTTCTTTAGCTTGGCGACCCTCAGTGCTGAGCTTCCGGCAGGTGTAACGCAAGGAACCGGGACAGGAAGCCCCACCCGGCCATGCCCCTTGGGAACCTGCCTCTCAGTTTCTGCCCTCAGAGAGACATTCTGTTCCAGACTTTTCCTCATCAGGGATCTCGGGTCAGAATGCCAGTATCCCTGGAAAGATGAGCTCTTACGAATTTGTAACACTTTAAGTCACTTTATCACACGACTGAACTCAAAGTTTCACAAACAGGCAGTGAGGGCAGAGAGGAGAGATAAACATCACAACATTTTAGAGCTAGAGGTGTCTTAGAGGCCAGCGGTAGGCCCTTGTCTTGTCGCTGGGGTGGTTTAGAGCACAGCTCTGGAGCCCAGGGCTGTGTGGCCTTGTGCAACTTACTGGACTTCTCTGTGCTTCAGTTCCTTCGCTTTTTAAAAGGGGGATAATGATACGTCCTTCCTCATAGGACCGATGTGAGGAATGAATGAATTCATACATGCAGAACACCCAGAGCCACACTAGGGCTGTAGTAAATGCTTCACACGGGCTAATTAATCAATCAATTAATACGAAGGCATATCAGTGAGGACCCAGAAAGCACAGAGGGGAAGTTACTTGCTCCTGGACACTAAGCTGTTGGTGATGGAGACACTCCACAAAAGCATGTATTTTCATTTTCCAAAGCACTTTGGCATCTTTTTTGTGGGCAGGGGTGGGGGGAGAGGCTTTATTCAACACCTTTTATGTGGTTGTAGAATGCTTTGTTGTCTTTTTATTTTTTCCCAACCCACTTTTTTTTCTTTCAGGCCAAAAGTCTCTTTTCCTGTTAGAAAGTCCCTGATGCGCATCTGACAGATACTGTTTTTTTCTCTCTATATGAGAAAAGCAAAGGCCAGTGAGGCCACGGTCACGCAGCCATCAAGGGACAGAGGGATAAGGGGCTGGGCCCTCCCCACTGCCCGGCACCCTCCTCACCAGACCGTGCAGCCTTAGCAGCCTCCGCACGCCCCTCCTTTCTCCCCGGCTCCTAAATCCCATCAGCTTCACTTAATGATTCCCCAGATTCCCACAAGCCACCGGACAGTTTTGTTTTGAAGTCTCCTGAGAAGTCCTCGTGTGCCCTGGCTGCCTTCCCAAGGGGCAGGCTGCCTTCGGGAAGGGGAAGCTCATCTCCGGTTTCACCCGGCCTGGCCCGGGAGAAGGCGCCCCTCCCCGAGAGCCGAGGGGCAGGCGGCTTGGATCAGCCGCATCCTTGCAGATGGCCATTTGAATCATTTCCTTTCATAACAGAATCGCTCATTTTCAGGGCTCGCCACACGTGGGCATTTCCTTTCCTTTCTGCAGCTGCACCGGGGGGCATGGTGGTCAGTGCCTTTCTCTCTGGCACAGGCCAGACCGGGACCTCCAAAACACCTAAGTGTCAGCATCTCAGTTTCTTTTCTCTGAAGTAGAGCTGATAACACTTAATCTAACACTTTCTTAGTTGTGAGACTCAAACAAGATAATCCAAGTGAAGGTGCTCAGTAAGTCCTAAGGCAGTGGATTCCGCCCTCTAGGGGACATTTGGCGGTCACACCTGGGGAAGGTGCTACTGGCATCTAGTGGGTAGAGGCCAGGGATGCTGCTAAACATCTACAATGTGCAGGACAGCCCCCCCAGCCGAGAATTATCCAGCGCCAAATGTCGTCAACAGTGTCGAGGTGGAGAAATCCGGCTCTAAAGGGTGATGGTGAAGCAAGATTCACAGGAGAATTCACCATGCGCTAGGCACTCCGCAGGCATTATTCCATTTAATTGTGCCAGCACTCAGTGAGGTGTTATGGCTATTATTCCCACTCTGCAGACGAGAAAACTGAGGCACAGAAGAGTTAAAGAAGTTGTCCAAGTTCTGTAGCTAGAATAGGACGGAGCAGGAATGAATCCTAGGGGCTTCTACCTCCCAGACCCGCTCTTAACCTGTGCCCTATGGAGCATGTTTCCAATCTGCCTGTGGCCTGGGTCTCACGTCCATGCCTGAATAAGGACTGTTTTGCACAAATGTGTACTACTCTTCCCCCATTCCAAATATGAGCCAATGCTATCAGGATGCATAAAGTGTTAATAAACCTTTTAAAGCGTCCATAAATCCATGTTACTTTTCTGTCATTATGCATTTTCCTCAACCTAGAGCATCTAAAAAGTAAACTGCAATTATATGGTGGGAAAGTCACAGAAATCTTTGGTCTCTAAAAAAGGGTAGCCTCATCATCTAAAAGGTAGGGAACCTCTGTGACAGATTCAAACTGAATTAAAACCTAGCAACCCCTTTTCTGAGTTTATCTTGTTTTCATGCAACTCAGCTATGTTACTTGCTGAAAAGTTTAATGCTCTGAAGCCAAAACCAAAACAAAACAAAGCAAATCTGTCCAAATGTCTAAGGATTTTGTAACCAAACACATTTGGTTGAAGTTGGGACAAATTAACAATTTGAGTCTCTTCAGTTCGGTTACAGGCACTGCTTTTAAAGGATGTTCCAGTAGAATGATTCCCAAAGAGCACTTGTCTCTAAACCTCTCCTCTCCTCTCTGTACAAGCCCAGCTGCTAGGTGGACTGAGGGGCAGGTCCCCCAAAACGATCCCCCCAGCACAGAGCTCCCTCTGCAACACCAGGAGCCCCCAGGGACTCTCCAGGAAGGCTGCACAGGCCCTGGCAGTTGGGGCTGCTCTTGGCTCCTTCACTGGGCAACACACTCACCCCTTCCTTCTTGAACTGATCCTGCTGCTCCATCTTTGCTCTGGAAGAGCAGAGTGCTGCTTGCCTCCTTCTAGCCAAAGTAACAAACGCACTGGATGGAGAGAGAAGACATTCTGGGTGCACTTTGGCCACGCAGAATAACAGCCAATCGCATTTTTATAGCCAGTCCAAGTCAGAATAACCCTTTCAGGAACCTCGTCTTCCTTTCACTTCTGCTTTTAAATTAAAAGTCTGGGGTTTGGCTAAGCAAGTGGGTGCCCCCTGGAGACTGCAGGCACGGCCCCGTCCTGATTGGAACAGTCTGCGGCATTTCCTCATTGCTGAAGTCTCCACCCGACAGGCTCGTGGTGAGTGAGTGGAAGGGTTATTTCTGACAGCAACACGTGGAAAGCAACAGCTGTCACTGACCCCACCACACTAGGTAACACCAGGGCAACAGACGGGGTCACCAGAGACTTCTCAGAGGCTGTCCCTGCCAGGAGGGCTGCAGTCAGATCTCTCTAGTGGGGACTCAGCTTTTGCCCAAATAACTGTGTAACTGGGAGAGTTTCTTACTTTCCTTTTTAAGGAACTCGGGGTGGCTAGAGATGCTATTTTCTGTGTCTATTCATCACTGCTGGGAAGTCAGTAAATACTACCTCGAGCTCCTTGGAGAAAGTGAGTCACAGCTGCTGGTCTGGGTCCCGCCGGCTCAGGGCCAAGCCACTGCCAGCCGCCTGATCTCGGCACATGTTCAGCTGCCCCGGGGCACACGAGGTCAAGTGGCCAAAATCCAGAGCAACATCACACAAGTTCCACACGTTTTCATCTTTATAGGACACACTCCCTGTTTTATTTGCTGTGGCACCAGTCCAGTTAATTTAGTGATTCAGTCGTCTCATTCATCTTTAAACAGTTCCTGGGAGCTCACTACGTGTCGGGCACTGTTCTTGGCAATGGCAGCAAACTCCAGAATCATGACCGGGGCTCCTCAGTGTGGGAGACAGTGAGGATGGGAGTGCACCAGCCTCTGTGTGTGTGCCAGGGGGCGGGGGTCGTCCGCATTCACAAGGGGGGACTGAGCATTTCCTTTCCCCAGCTTCACTTACTGTCATGTTTCTTGTGTCACTGCCCTAACACAATGATTTGCAAACCAGGTGTAGCAAGACCAGAAGTTTCCAACTATTTCAAAGACTTTGAAAAAGTCTCCAAAGAAAATGCACTTTAATGGGGGGGGGGTGTAGGTCAACTATTGGGGGTGAAGAAAGGGTACAGGTTGTGCAATCAATCAAAAAGTAATGTCCACAGTTTGCAATCAGCCTTGCCAAGTGCAGAGAAATCAAGAGACCCACTTCTTGGCCCAGATCCCCTACTTCTCCCTGCCTTTGGGTGATGAAAACTGCGGGGTCCGTAGCGGACGCCCCCTCCCAGCCCCTGCCTCGACTTCCCGGATGCAGGTCTCGGGGAGAGTGGTCGGGTCCACAGGCCTGGAGGTGGGGACCCTCGCGCAGGTGGGGGTTGCAGTACGTCACGAGCGTCATGAGCACAGCCATGGCGTCACCAAGGCTCACCCAGTTTTCGGGGCCTCAGCCCTGGGGGCCGCAGAGCGCGTGGCGAGGAGGCGGCCCTGGTGCGGGGCCCTCTGCCTAGCGGGTCTGCTGCTCCGGGGGACCTGGGGGTCCCGGCGGGCCTGGAACAGCTCCCACCTGGGGCCTCTGTGTCCTCCGCCCGGGCTTCCCCTCTCAGGCCGCCCTTGGGCCGGTCCGGGTCCTTTGGGCTCCACACGGACCTGGGGGCTCGTTGGACGGTGGGGAGCCGCCCAGTGTTGGGGGCAGCCACCATCCCTGCCGGGGTCCTTCCTGGCTTGGATCCCTGAGCCTCCGGGTTCCTCCCCACAAGCCGACCCGAGGTGTGTGGCCCAGGCTCGCCCACTGCAGGTGACCTTTGTTTTGGTTTTCAGGGCTTCCGTGTTTATGTGCCACCCACCAGAGCTGACCACCGGTGTCAACAGCAATGGCAGATTCTGGCGCTGAGCCTCACAGCCCTGCCCTGTCCTGCCCTATTTCTGCAGCCTCTGGACTAGGAAGGGAACCTGCCCATTGAAGCCTATTTTCCCTGTGGAGTCTTACATGACAATAATAAACTGATTAACCCAAGCACTTTTTGGCTAATTAAAGATAGCAGGCTGGGGTGTGTCTTAGGAGCACGTACATTTCCAAGAAACTGATGTTTTGAAACCACTTCTGATGAAAGCCAAAAAGTCGCTTTAAAAGGAAAAGCAGTTACAGGGCCATCACTGGGTGCTGACAGGCCCTTCCCCATCCTACAGTTTGATTCGTCATGGGGAAATGACATTAGGATTTTGTCATTGACGGCAAAAAGGACTGGAAGAGAGCCAATTCTCCTCCTCCTCCTCTGAGGGCAACGGCTTTGGTCCTCTTAACCTCTCACATTAGATTGTGTTTGAATGTGGAAAGTGCTTGGCCAAGAGATCCCAATTCTAAGATCATTACCACTAACACAAAATGTAAACATTAGTGTCAGCACACAATCTTAGAACGCTTATCAGAATCTGGAAACAGTGGTTATTCTGGAACGTGAGATTATGGATAATTAATTTTAGCATATATTTATATTTCCATTTACTGAGCCTCCTGCTGTACGAGGGGAGATACAATAGGGTGCAAAAATAGTCTTGGCCTTGTGGGACTTAGACTCTAGTTGGGGAAACAGAGGACTTAGACTCTAGCTGGGGAAACAGAATTTAGTCAAATAAGTGTGAACTAAAAATGTTAAGGCTCACCCCCCACCAGCTGACTGAATGGACCCCCTCATGGCCAAAGGAATACCCTAAAACTAAATTGCCTGCCAGGAGAAGGGAGGTCAGACATGCCTTATCAGGCCCCCTCCCTTCTTGGGGACGTTCTTTGTAACCCATTAACAGGCCTAACGGGATGCAAGACAAACCTGCAGGTCCTCAATTTACACAACAAATATATGTCCTGTGGCTTATCTCTAATAAACAGCTCCTATGTTAAACATTCCAAGCCTTTAGACAAAGCTTCAAGTCTTTAACCAATTACAAGTCAAAGAATCTTTAAACCCACCTATAACCTGAAGCACCGGCTTCCAGATGGCCCACCTTTTTGGGCCAAGCCAATGTAAGCCTCCCACGTGTTGATTTATGCCTTTACCTGTAACCCCGGTCTCCCTGAAATGTATAAAACCGAACTGTAACCCAGCCACACTGAGTCCACATGCTCAAGGTCTCTTGGGAGTGGCTCCGGGTCATGGTCCTCAAATATGGCTCAGAGTAAATCTCTTTAAAATTATTTTACAGAGTTTGGCTTTTTTTCCCATTGACTTAAGTACAATGATGAATTTTTTACTATAAAAGGGCTCTAGAGGTGTGGTGGGGAAGGAGAGGCTGGAGCTGCTCAGGGAAGCCTTCCCTGCAAAAGTGACCTTGAGGTGAGATTGGGAGGAAGGATGAACAGAGCTTAACAAGGCAAGGGAGGGTGGGGATGGGTGGCAGAGAGCTTCCAGATAGGGGACAGTACGTGCCAAGGCCCTGTGGTAGAAGAGTGTGGCCAAAGGGCACAAAGAGTGGAAGAGGTGGGAGAAGGATGCTAGGAAGGTGGGCAGGGCCAGACTATATTTAGCACTTGCAGACCATGTGGAGGAGCTTGCTTTTTGTTCTAGGAGCGTAGAGAAAGCTTTAAGAGTTTGGGAGAGATCATGTTTGTGTTTTTAAAGTTCACTCTGGCTGCCCAGGGGGGGACTGATGAGGGGACAAGAGACCACTGGATTTGGCAATGGGGTGAGAGAGGTGGAAGTTTTTTGCTGTAGACCAGGTGAGAGACCAGGGCAACATGGACCAGCGTGGTGGTAAGGATGAGAGAAGTAGATACATTTGGGAGTTTTTAGGATGTAAAATTGACAAAACTTGGTGATCGACAGGGGATAGGGGAGGGGAAATAGCGTTTCTGTTACTGTTGTAATAACAAAACAGGAAATAAAAACTATCTTTCTAAAAGTAAAGCTTTTCTGCCGGGCACGGTGGTTCACGCCTGTAATTCTAGCACTCTGGGAAGCCAAGGAGGGAGGATCGCTCAAGGTCAGGAGTTGGAGACCAGCCTGAGCAAGAGCGAGACCCCATCTCTACTAAAAATAGAAAGAGATTAGCTGGACAACTAAAAATATATAGAAAAAATTAGCCAGGCATGGTGGCACATGCCTGTAGTCCCAGCTACTCGGGAGGCTGAGGCAGGAGGATCGCTTGAGCCCAGGAGTTTGAGGTTGCTGTGAGCTAGGCTGACACCACAGCACTCTAGCCTGGGCAACAGAGTGAGACTCTTGTCTCAAAATAAATAAATAAATAAATAAATAAAAGTAAAGCTTTTCAGAATTAAAAATAAATGTTTTATATAAGAGAAATTTCACTGGGACATAAAATGTTGGATTAGCACCGCACCACAAAGCAGGCTGGCAAACCG